>NC_137863.1:10165804-10543304 GCF_963924005.1 Protomyctophum bolini | reverse complement strand
TAATTCAGTAGCAGTAACATATATACCGGTAGTTTTCTCTCAGTCGGTTGATTTTTCATATCCATATGAGATATGAGTGAAGCGGCCTGGATGATTTGTTTATTTTTCAAACACAGTCCTTATATGAGGCAATCTAAAATCCCGGATTACAATGCAAATAAAAAGTACATGAATGTGTGGACTTGCGCCCTCTACCGATATTGACGTCAGACTCTACATAGCAGCCTGGCAGATTATTTCTCATCTTATTCTTCTTTGTGAAGCAGCTAGATTTGGTGTAGTACTTTTTGCTCTAATCAAGTTTAAATATATTTTCTCTTAAAGATATTTTGGGGCTTTTCTACCTTTATTGATAGTACAGTGAAATGAGACAGGAAACTGGGAGAGAGTATTGGCGCCGGGCTTGGGAATTGAACCCAGGCAGGATACGCTGTCAGGTGCCAAAGCCTATGTGGTATGTGCCTTAACTTGGTTACTGGCGCAGTGGCGCCCCTAATCAAGTTGAAATTATCTCCTCCAAGATTTTCTTTTCAGTAGTGTCTTCAGCCAGTGGTCCATTCACAGCACACGTTTCACTTTTCATTTCTCTGCTTACCATTGCTGGAAGGCTTTGTCCAATTGCGGGTAGTGAATAAGCCTCTTGGGATTATAGTTTTTAGGTCAGTTACAGAACAGGAGAGGGACTTACTGTATCATTTATCACAGGTTCAGTTTCTCTTTGTCAGTGGAGGACTTTCCTCACAATTACCAAGAGAATGATAGCATCTAAATCAGGCAGTGTCCAGGGCCACAGAGGTTAGAGGCCTGTAGGAAGGACCATGTGAGAATGCATTGGACTTTCAGACAAGGCTTGACAATGTACTGTATAATCCAGCCCTCCACCAGGAATGTAGAGATTTATTTGTCCCTCTTAAACACAAGACATACCCAATGGACACAGGAGGAGGACAATCCTCCTTACACATCTTCCATCTCCTAAAGAGAATTCTCAGGTGACACAGAATCATGTCAGGTCCTGAATCATGTTATCTTGTCTCCAGTTTAGACTTTGCACTGCAGCACAATGTTATACCATACATATGGCATACCGGTCTGTGCATATTCAGAGCAACGAAACTGCATATAGCTCCATGGCTCAAACATCCATTTGTTTATGATGAGCAATCATCATCTGTTTGTACACGTGTGTAAGATCGTATAAAATACTGTGTGTTCGTATCCAGTGCCCATCACCTTTAAAAAGAATCACACTTGTGTGAAGTGAGGAGCGCCAAGATTTTAGGGGGCATGTTGATGTTCTCATGTCCGTGAAAAATGAAAAAAAATTAACAGATGTATTTATATCACCAAGATGACGTCTTACGTTGCCCTAAACAAACATCAACACAAAGATCCATAGACTTGGCTGGTGACAGGGAATTTATAGGCTCTAAAAAAAATATTAAAAGTCCATAGATTTGGCTGCCACATGGGGCTAGCGGCCCTCAAAAAAAATGTCACTTGTCAGTGAGGCCTTCACCTTGTCAGTCCTTCCTGAGACGATGGTTCAGTTTCCTGTTCTAAAGTAGATTGCTGTGGTTAGCAACCTCCTGTTCTCTGTCAGCAGGATATGGGAGTGAGAGGGGAGTAATCTAGAAGGAAGGGGCTCACCTCATTGCTATTCTCTTTTTTATCTAATAGTGTTTCTTCTTACTGCTCGACTGCTTTGCAATTTCTTCTAGCTTCTCCACGAGCTATAGCATAATAGAGCTAAGCCCCCTGCACACGCACGCACGCACACAAGCACGCACACACACACACACACACACACACACACACACACACACACACACACACACACACACACACACTGTATAAGCAATACAAAGCTTGACACATCATTCCTTGACCTTTATTGTCTTGGTGTAAATATGCAGATGCCAAGGACCTGCATAGTGCAGAAAAACAAAAAGGCCATAGTGTAGATGTTATTTTCTCGTGAATGCCCATGTTCAGTGTGTGATAGGTGCTTCTGAGAGGGTTGGATTGAATGGACGCTGTGTAAATGCCAGCAATGAACAGTGTTTGTGCTGTAGAACGTGTTTTGTTTGTCTGTGCAGTAATGTGGTTCTCTTTTTTCTCTCTCCTCTCTAGGCGATGTTTACATACAGCCAACACAGGATACAAAGAATCCTGTTATCTATGGAGTGTTCTCTGTCTCTGGGTCAGTACCTGAACCAGTTCCCTGCACAATACCAGCAACTCCAGCAAAAATTGATATGAAACCACATATTGCAGCTTTTTATGTTCTTCCATAAATTAATGCCCTACTTCATCGTACAACAGCGTCACACAATAGTATAGCAAAAATAGCAGATTTACAAGCTCACAGCGCATTGCCACACGTGAGCTTGTAGATCTGCTATTTTCGCTATTTTCGAAAGTGAAAGTGTTTTATAAATATTGAACCATTTTGAAGCATTTTGCCATTTTCTTTAAAGATACAGTTATGGACATACAAGGTTTCCACCCGACAGTGAGCTGTTACTTGTCTTGTAGACTGCATTGAAGAAAATAGTGCATAATGGGACAAATTCATAACTTTCATGTAAAAATAAAAACATACTTCTCGTACTGTTTCTCCTGTTCCACTTTGCAGGTCTGTCTTCAAGGGCTCAGCAGTTTGTGTGTACTCCATGGCAGACATACGTATGGTCTTCAATGGTCCTTTCGCCCACAAGGAAGGTCCTAATTACCAGTGGGTGGCCTATACTGGGAAGATCCCCTACCCTCGACCGGGGACGGTGAGTGTCACTCCGCCAGTGACCCCACACACACACACACACACCATGCTCACAGTGACCCCACACACGGTGCTCACAGCAAGCTGGCACAATAGACATAAATCTTTCCAGTGACAGATAGAGGGAAGTAACCATCTGACTGCATCTGCATAAGCAACAACATCTAGTAGTTATTCCCTACCTGTGGACTGGGGCCAACTGGTGGTCCGCGAGGGTATTTTAAGTGGGTCCCCCCAAATATTTGGCATTTTAATAGATTTAAAATTTAAGATTTCAATCATAATACTGTATAACATTAATATAAGTAAATGTAATATCATGTTAATATCATGGCATTTATTTTAAAGCTTGAAAAATTAGTTTTCATTGTGATACCGATAAATAGGAACTTAAAGTATACTCTGTTAGTTCCATTTATCCAAGCTGGAACACAATAAATTGATTGATCAGTAAAATAAACAACATGCACATCAGACCACTTAACGTAGCAGCCAATGGCCTGATCCAGAAAGGGCAGAGAACCACCGGTCTTGTTGTGTTGTGGTTAACAGCTATGATAGTATAATGCTCATTGCTCTCTGGTAGTACACTGTGGTTAACACTTGTGATATTAATGCTCATTGCTCGCCTCCATGCAGTGCCCCGGTGGTACATTCACCCCCAACATGAAGTCAACAAAGGACTACCCAGATGAAGTCATTAACTTCATGAGGAACCACCCCACCATGTACAACGCTGTGTACCCAGTGCACAAGCGCCCCCTTGTGGTTCGGACAAATGTGGACTATGAGTTTACCACCATCACTGTGGACCAGGTGACAGCAGCAGATGGCAACTATGAGGTGCTCTTCTTGGGGACCGGTGAGTGCATTTCTAGAAAACAGAACAAACTCATAATTAGGCCATAATTGTGGCAAATTATAATTATCATTCAGATTTAGTGGCTCCAGTAGGCTGATAAACTCTTGGTTTGAGGTCAGAATGGTGAATGACAAAATATACTGAAAGTTAAACAATAGAGAGAACAATCCTTTAAAAAAAACAAGTAAAGTCAAGCCTAAGTTTGTGCATAAGACGATGTTTAACCTATCAAATTGTTCACTTTGTCCGTTACTCCATCATCTAAGCATTTTGTACTCGTAGGGCAGGAGGATATGGTACATAACAAGAAGAAAGAAGAAATTAGCAGAGGGTGGGGGTTACAGTATATGTATCCATCACCTTTATCTTAAGAATGACACCAGCTCCCCTAAGCACGCACTCTTAACATGAGGCACATGATTCTTTTTAGCGAGGTTCTTTGTGCGTTAGGTGTAAGGGGGGTGGAGGGTGGACTAATGTCTTTGTGTGCAATGGCGGCCTGCCCCACTGTGCCTTGGAGCCGCTGGAATGTCTGTCCTTTCAGCTGCTGTAAGAGACAGGCATTCAGCTCGGCGTCGGGGCACATCGGAGAAGTCATAATAAATCTCAGGTATCCTGCGCTCAGGAATTCTTAACTCGGCACAGAAATCAAACATGCCATTGGCTGGAGCACGTCTTGGAGTATTCCTCCAGTGCTCATGGGTCAAGACGAGGAAATCGGGGCTCATCGAGAGGGATATTGTTATGGTAGTGAGTGACAGTTTTTACACTAAAGCAAGTAGGACAGAGTGTTGCATGATTGGGCAAAGGTTAATCTGAAGAGTACAGTAAGAGCTGCGGGTATGAGGATTAGTTGTCACTCTATAGCATGTTGGGAGAATAGAATGAAGGCCCTAGAGGTGGATTTGCGGGGCGTCTCAGATAGCAGCAGGTGTGCGTAGGTGGTGGCATGTGTTTGACAGGGCTGTGCTGTGCTCCGCAGACAAGGGAACGGTTCAGAAGGTGATTGTTCTGCCCAGAGACGACCTGCAGACAGAGGAGCTGGTCCTGGAGGAGGTTGAGGTGTTCAAGGTGAGCTATAGTTACCAGTTACTTAGTAGTCTTGAAGATGGCGATCTACAAACTTGTAGATCTGCTATTTTCAAATATATATCTTTTGACATTTTACACCTTTGAAAACTACTTTTACCTAAATTCCAGACTTTTACTTAATCTATCTATAAATAAAATTCGACACACGCGCTCCACACCAACGCAGGGGGTGCAGTGGCCGGTGTCGAGTCGGTCGGACCAACGGTTGTCCAGAACTGTCCCAAAAAGGCCTCTGCCCGGGCTCTGGACAGGGCCCCTGCCCAGAGTCCATATATGGAGCTGGCCTGTTCTGACATCAGCATTCTGCATAGACTCTATATATTTGGGCCTGCCTGACAAAGAATTCCATATATGGCCATAAAAGGGACACAGACATAATAACTGGGTGGGGCATTCATTTCCAACTTGCATTGTTCCAAGTAGGCCAGTGCCAAACAGGCTCCGCTGTATAGTGGCCCCACGGGCACCGCTCTAGTATATCTAATTTGCAGTGTTAGTACATTTACTTAAGTAAAACATGTGAGTACTTTTTCCACCACTGGTGCCAGTGGATCATCCACAACCTTTTTATTTTTTTATTTCCATGCATATTAAATTACTGTAAAGATACCACATTTTGCTCACAATAAATCATCTTCCTGTTCAAGGTCCCTACTCCAATTACAACAATGAAGATCTCATCCAAAAGGGTAAGCATGTCTGTGCAACAGATTGCCTTGTGGGCCCTATATCTCTTTACTGGGATAAAGAGCCAGACAGAGGGAATGAAATCAATGAAACGGGAAATAAATTGGAAATGTCACAAGCTACATGTATACAGCTGTGGAACTAATGCCTCAGTCCATAATTCATAGAAGTCCTGCATGCCTGCAAGAGACAATGACCGGAGAAATATGGAGAAAACATTAAGCGTTTAGTCTCGTCTTTCACCATGGTTAAAATACTTGGGTTTCTCTGCAATACATGATGTGACGTCATCCTTCAGAAAAAATGAGAGAACGTTCCTTCTGTACAATCTGTCAAAATGATTAATTCAAAACAGCTGATCGTTAAAAAGCGAAGGTGTATTGTCATGAAAAAATGGCAACCTGAGCATTTTAAAGATGACCTCACTGTTACACCAGTCTGGATTTGTTGACTCGTTATTTATTAATGTTTTTAACAGTTCAGATTGTGGAACGCAGATTGTCTAGTGCTGGCCTTTAACACGCTGTCCTCTGTTCCCTTAAATAGCAACAGTTATATGTGTCGTCTGCGATGGGGGTGACACATCTGGCTCTTCATCGGTGTGATGTTTATGGCGAGGCCTGTGCCGACTGCTGCCTGGCTAGAGATCCTTACTGTGCCTGGGATGGCAAGTCCTGCTCACGCTACTCTGCCTCGCAGAAGAGGTAAGCACCAGCATGAGCCAAATTAACCAACTAACTTAGTGAAAACACACAACATGTATTGTTGTCTGACCTTGATGGTAAATGAGTCTGCTGCCCGATTCGCTGACTGGCATTATTGGTCCTGAAATGGCAATCCTTTTTTTTTTAACAATCGTTTATTATTGCTTTTTATACTTGGTAGTGTAAAGTGTCTTTACAGTTGCACTAATAAATGTACATTTGTGTGCATATCCTAACAATATTTGATACCAGTTTTAACTAGTGTCGTCACTCATTTGGATAAAGTCACATTTTGCAATGACACGATGGAAAGTTGCATTATTGAGTTTGACAATAATTGAATGGCTTCATGTTTTGTGGAATGGCTTTGAATGGCTTGCAGTTGCTTTATAATATTTTCTCTCCTTATTCGGCAATACTGGTCTGACCCCTTTAGACGAAGCCGGAGGCAAGACGTTAAGTACGGAAACCCCATCCGCCAGTGTCGAGGCTTCAACTCTAACGGTAGGACTTCTCCTCTGTGCTTACCCTGTATGTGCACATTGATGCTTATCTGTTATTAAACACAGTTGTTTACCATAAGCCTGCTTTTCTATATATTTTATTGACAACAATTATTTCTGTCTTTGTATAATAATTTTAAACAAATCTTTCTTTTTGACATCTGTACTTTCTAAAATGTTAATACAGTATATAAGAAATAATGTAAATAAATATATAAGAAATAAATCATGTGGATCTTGAGATCCACATGGGAACGGATTGGCCTCTTGTGGATCTCATGCCAGCCTGTGACATCAGTTGTTTATGACCTACTGTATGCCTCCACACTTAAAACAATGTAGAACCAAATATGTGATAATAATGGAGTGGAGGTATTTCATTGGTTTCCTGGCAGTGTAGAGAAGATAACTGGTTTCTGAGATTATGTCTGAATACACAGACACACAGTCTTATAGCCGGTTAGTCTCCTGCAGACCATGAGATTATGTCTGAATACACAGACACACAGTCTTATAGCCGGTTAGTCTCCTGCAGACCATGAGATTATGTCTGAATACACAGACACACAGTCTTATAGCCGGTTAGTCTCCTGCAGACCATGAGATTATCTCTGAATACGCAGACACACAGTCTTATAGCCGGTTAGTCTCCTGCAGACCATGCCGTAGAAAATAAGAATCAAGAATACATAAACCATAAACGTGCTTGAGTGAATGTGAACAGAAATTGACCTTATAGAGGGAAAGGGTTGAGTTTAGGCAGACCTCAGTTATAGTGGACATATTAAAACATAATGTGTAAGTGTCGTCTGGGTGGTGCAGGGGTAAAGCTCCTGCCCAACACTGCGAAGATTATTATACAAATAAAATATACAACTGATAAAATGTCTCATATAGTATGGATCTAGTGGTGTTAAAAGCATTAATCATAGTACTGGACTATGTATGCATTTGCATAGAATGTATAGATTGTCAGGCTTGTGTTACTGTAATGCATGGATACCATGGTAATATGAATATGGTAATATTTGTGTATAACCCTCCAGTCAATAAGAACACATTGGAGATGGTGCAGTATGGGGTGGAGGGCAGCAGTACCTTCCTGGAATGTCAGGCCCGCTCTCCGCATGCCATCATCAAGTGGCATCTGCAGAGAGATAACAGTGACCGCAGGAAAGAGGTGAGCAGCCACATTGTGTATTGTGTCAAAAGTCAAAGTCACAGAACTCTTCAATCAGAAATGGTAAATGATGCATTTGTATTGTATAGTGCCAAATTGAAATCTGGCACTGTCCCTTTAGGAGTTTATTTGTTGGGGGGTGGGGGGGGGGGGGACATGTCTGTCCTCCATCTGAAAAATAATGCTACTTTTCATGAGGTTACATTTTCACAATATGTCACATTTGAAAAATGAGTACAGCATAATTCTTTCCAGGGTTATGTTAGCATGATAAAGTGACACAGGCACAATTGCAGTGTGTGTGTGTGTGTGTGTGTGTGTGTGTGTGTGTGTGTGTGTGTGTGTGTGTGTGTGTGTGTGTGTGTGTGTGTGTGTGTGTGTGTGTGTGTGTGTGTGTGTGTGTGTGTGTGTGTGTGTGTGTGTGTGTGTGTGTGTGTGTGTGTGCGTGTGCGTGTGCGCGCGCGGCGTGCGCGTGTGTGTTTCCCCATAGACCTCCAATCCTTATCCCCAGGGGAAGGACACATAAAGGAGAAATTCTGAAACCCCCGTCTTACAAAATATAACCCTCAGGCGCTAGTTAAAGTTTTATTGTGGTACTGTGTTCTATTGCTGCCTTTCTTTTATTGACTGCTCTGCTGGATGCTCTCTATTCACACAGGCCAGGCTGACTTGGCTCTGTTGGTGCCTTGCACATCTGATTTCGAGCACAAAAGCTGTCGTCACCTAATCACAGTCCTGGATAGGGATATGGAGAGTCCTGGATAGGGATATGCAGAGGGACGTGAAAAAAGGGGAACGCAGAGTTGATAGTCTCTCTGTTTTTACCATACGGCTTGGGGCTTGTCATAAATAAAGTGATTATGACAGGGAAGGAATGCGCAAATAGTCACAACAATGGTGTGTCAGCTTCTGAACCTCATCTCTGGTCTCTCCATCCTTCTCACAGATGCGTTCTGACGGCCGGTTGCTGAAGACAGAGCAAGGCCTGCTGCTGCGTTCGCTGCAGCCCTCCGACTCAGGCATGTACCAGTGCACGGCCACGGAGAAGAACTTCAAGCACACGTTGGTCAAGCTGCAGCTGGTGGTGCTGTCGGGTCGGGCCGTTAACAACGTGCTGGTGGAGGGCGGAGGAGGAGGCGGTGGTGGGGTGATGGTGCCGTCCTCGCTCGGTGCCACCCAGCAGTGGTCCCCCAGCGTGGGCCAGTACAAAGACCTGCTGACCATCCTGAGCCAGCCGGAGATGGGCCTGATCAACCAATACTGCCAGGACTACTGGCAGCTGGGCGACCCGCTGCTGGGGAGTGTCAAGGCCAAAGACCTAAAGGAGCTCAAAGAGCAGAAGAAGCCCCGCAACCGACGACATCACGGAGCGAGGGGGGAGGGAGAGGAGGAAGACGACGAGATCAAGACATGAGGAGACGCAGGCCCTTTTTGTCTGAAATGGCCTCGGTCGCCCCAACCCCTACCCTGTCCCCAACCACCCTGTGAATACTGGGATAGACTCAATGCGAGTGAAGATGTGTGAAACGATCAAAACAACAAACCGACAAAAAGAGATAAACTGAGAGAAAGGGAGCTTAAGCCTGAGTTGTACTTGAGTTGCGTGTGGGTGTCACGCATGGAAAATAGACCATCTACAAGCTCATTACACGTTGCAGTTTAACACATTGTGAGCTTGTAGATCTGCTATTTTCAGTGCGTGACACCAGCACGCAACAAAGTATAAATCAAGCTTAACAAACAAAACCCTGCACACAGTAAGATATATGATACACAGTATTTATTGTAGGTTGTATATAGTATCATTCTGTGGATTTCTTTGTACTTATAGAGGGAAAAAAACATGCTCTTTGTGTATAGGTAACTTTGGGGCGAATATTATTATTATTATTGACATTAATTTTATTGTTGCTGTTACTGTCACTTAAAAGATCTCATTTGTCACGATCAACATCATCACATCATAATGACGTTGACAACTGTCTGGAATGTATGCACAGGCGTGTAAGCTGTTAGGAGTGAGCTACAGGACAAGGAGTTTGAATGGGGACGTGTACTGTGGATCACGGGGAATGGGATCCATGGTGTGTCTTGTTTGTATTGACTCAGTGCCAGGACTCTGAGATCCTGGGCTCTCCAGAAGTACGTACCTGTGAGACACAACCTCATCACAGCTGCATGTGGACAGAGACTTTTTATTTTATAAGGGATCCACAAATTGTTCTTGGTGTCTAAACTAATTTCTCCAATGGGAACCTGCCTGCCCATGTGACAGTTAAAAATATCCCACTACTGCAAAGTAGTAGGCTTACTAGGCTACTGGTATCTTGTCCTGATTGGCTACCTTCCATTTGCTGGTTGAGGCTTGATGCTAAAATGTTGGAACGTATTTGCTACTTGTTAGCTGAGATCCTGTTCAGGATTATGAAAATGTATATTTGTTGAGCAAAAGGATGGAAAAAAAGAATTTAAATCTCAATTGTACTTTGATAAAATGTTGACTTCTTTTTCTATATTCCTGCTAATATTTCCAATGAAAATCTCAGATCAAATCACTTATCACAGAAAACGTTTTATGGTTATTTTTTTTATTATTATTATCCCATTGGACTAAGTGCACATTAAAACTTCAGTGTTCATTCATCCATGAGTGTACAATAATAACAAAATGGATCTGTGTGAGAGTGTATAAATGAATCTTTTGTTTACATTTGTACACTCTCATAGTCAAATGAACACTGAAGATGGTGTGTGCGGTGCAATAAAGGGTCAAGGTTTTGCACAAAGGGCATTATTGTCTAACCTCCAAAAGATGCAAGAAGTGGTCTTTTGAAGGTAGATATTCAAAACATTGGCCATGGCCAAACACCGCAAGCACACTTTGGGAAAGTACCTGTTACTATGGTCAAACAGAGCACAATTCAACCGAAGGTGAATGGTGTATACGTGCCAAGAGAATTTTGACAAGGCAGCAGGCATGTTGAGGCTAATATTTTATAGTTGAGGCTATATTTCATCGCACATCCCTTTTGATCAATGACGTAATTTTAACTGAAAAGTCACTCCACATGTTTATTTTCCAGGTGAAAATATGTCATGTTTGTTGGGTGAGGTGAACCTTGTTGAAAGGGGAGTGCAAATTAGTTCTGAGCATGAGATATTCAGATCCGTTGACATTCATGTGTGGGTTAAAAACATAAAAAATAACACTTGTATACACAACAGAGCATTGTAACAATGTTGTGACACTAACCAAAATATTGGGAAGCTGGCTTTTCATTGTGTGCATGAACCTGTATCTGTACTGTAATTATGATGAGATGCTAAGTGGTTGTCTTTCTGTTCTTCACCTCTTTACTGTTAATAATTGATGTGTACAGTATGCTCAGTGTCGCCACAATATCTGAGGAGCATTGTCAGTGGCAGCAGAGAAATGCTTAAGATCTGGGTTATACTTAGTTGCGCACAGGTGTCACGCACCACAAATTGCCAATCTAAGTTCACAAGTGGGCAATGTGAGTGGTGTGAGCTTGTGGATCTGTGAGTGGTGTGAGCTTGTGGATCTGTGAGTGGTGTGAGCTTGTGGATCTGTCGGTGCACAAAGTATAAATAAGGCTTAAATGGGGTTGGCAAGTTGGCAACTCCTATACCTAAAGACCTAACTGAATAGTGTGTGTGTGTGCGCGCGCACACACACGAGAGAGAGAGATAACATCAATGGACTTTAGTCAGTTGGGACAATATAATGGTAAATGTAGGTGTGGTGGTGCAAGACTCTTGGATACAGCATGTTATGGTATCTCTTTGACAGGTTGTAGAAAGACCTATATAAGAGATTCCAACAAGACACATCCATGTTTCATACAGGGAATCCTTTTAATTTCCTCTCTATGGGATTTTTGTTCATTCCCAGAACCAGTCTGAGTTTCTCTTCCAACCAAAACCAGAGGTGTTGCAGTTAAAAAAAACAAAAACAAACAAAAAAAAGGACATCAGCAGGTGATGAATGGCTGTACAATTTGTTGTTATTTTCAAGATGTGTCTTTAGTTTTTATGTGTTTTTATTTGTTTTGTACCGGTATTTTCGTTTTGCATTATCACTTAAGAAGAATTTCTGAAAAAAGAAAAGAAAAAGAAAATGCACAGAGGTGATGTTATTGTTATGATGTGTAAATTACGTTTTCTTTCTTCCTTTCCATTGTTGTTGCCGACTAATAAATTAAAGCTCTATATTTTATAAGAATGGAATGTCCACCCCCCTCCCCTCCGTTCATTGTGATTGGCTTGATACTGGATGTGTCCATGTTCTTATCCAGAACCCTCTGGATCTTTGGAATAAAGATGTACCTGTTAAAGACATTTACGCACATTTCTATGAGAGCATACTGCAATCATGCTTTTTGTAGAACAGCAGTTTAAAAGATCATGTCAAGTCAAGGACCCCCAAATTGGCGGCAGGCCTCCATCTGAACATATCTTTTGCTAGGGACCCCCATACAAGATTTGTGGGTAACACTTGCTAGTTGCTATGCAGCCCATGTCTATAATGTGTTATACATACGAGCTCACGAGGAGAATTCAAGTGGTTTTCTCGTTTTTACCACTGGACGTCAGGAAGGATACAGAAACGAGTGGTTTTCTGATTTTTCTTCCTGGCTCCTAGAGAAAACAAATTGTGAGTGTGTCACTCACACTCTCTGTGCTTCCTGTTTCTTAAGTTATATGAATATATGCTAACCCTTACCCCAACAACCCCCCACGCCCCAGAATCTCAAATCCAGCCATGGGGTCCCGGGTCATGCAATATACTACACTGATCTGATTGACAGACCAAAAGCCCGCTATCCCACTTCACCCAGCCCTACTGCCCTAGTGCAGCCGGATAGAGCTTGTTCTCATCCAGTTCTTTTTTTCTAACACAGCAGACTCGGCCAGATATGAATTCCATCCAAGTTACGTGGGTGATGGTGGAAGTCTGAGTGTGGCTGCAGTGCCTCAGAGGGTAGGTCGGTCTTGCATGTGTTAGTCAGGCCCTCCGGGGTTGTACACTTCATAAAAGAAAACTTAAACTGCAGCAGAGAACAGACCCTTAACCCGTCAGCATGAGACTGACTCATATGATCTAGGTTAGGGTATACAAAGTGACAGATAAAGAGGGGGGCGAGAGAAAGAAAGGGGGTGTGTGGGTGAAGGTACAGTAAAAGCATTATTTAGAGCCAGTTCTTACTCTTCATGCGTTTAACCAGGTTCAGTCCCAACAACAACAAATAAGCCAGTTTAGGTACAGGTTATTGTGGGCTGGAAGTCAATCTTAGCCAATCAGGATGGAATTTGAAAAATCTGAGAGACCTGCATGTTTCGTTTACTGACTATAGAGAGATACTGTGTAGTGTGTATGTGTACTGATTTGCGTGACTTTTTGTAGAAATACTGTCCAAAACTGTGTTTTGCAAAAATTGGCCTCCTGGTGGTGCTATAACAGGCCCATGTACTGGAGATTAGGGACAGCAGTCACATTAGCAACACACTGATGGGAAGGGAATGCATACAGATGGAGAGGGAAAGGAGAGAGGAGCTTGGTGAGTCACGACAGGTGTCTACGGCTATAGTACACTGCATTCAGTCTTTCACGATGGTTCAAAATCATATGAATTGCACAAATTATTGTTTCACCATGGGGAAAATTATACTCTCCCTCTCAACCGAGCATGGGTCCATTTGAGGACAGCTCAGTAAAGAGTTCACATGCCTCTGAGTTTGAACGCCATGGCAGGCACCCAGGCGCATTACTTGGTGTCTGGGTATTACAGGAATCTATTGTCCCCTACTCCCCCATCCGGTGCTCTGTTCTGAGCTTATCTGATCTGAGATCAGATAAGCACGAGAAGCAGATGACAGGGGTGGGAGTTTGACACCATTTGTGAATAGATCATGCTAAATTATAGGACCAGCTCTCCCGTCCCCAAAGTAGCCATTTAAAATGTAATGAGTCATCAACCATAAAATGATAGATCCACATCACTTCCAGATCAGCCACTTCTGCAACTCACTACTCACAGATGATTCAGAAACTGGCTTGAAACCATGCTCATTAATGGACAGTAGACCTGACCATCACTAAAGAATTACATTATGAATACAATCTAAAGGATCTTTGCTTCACAGAATCAAAGAAGTTACTGTGCACCGGCACACTTTACTGTACCACTTCCCAAAAGAGTGTCATTGTTAGCCATTATCTCGACTGTGCGGTGGCTATATGATCTTATGCTTTGAGGCCAACATCATTATAGTGTCTTACAGATGAGGAATTCACATCACAGTTCTGCAGTCACTTATCAGTGTGTATGATCAGGTTGTCTGTGGCAGAGGTTTGCAGACATGGCATTCTGTGGGTATCAACCATCCATGCTGTCACTCTCAGAGCACAGACAGCTGAAGGACACTCGCCACATTGTTGCAACGAAGAGCCTCAGAAATCAGAACAGGGGAAGGAATTTGAAAAAAAAAGAAAAAATTGAGAAAAGAAATCCGCAATTTCCATTTCCACAATTTCCGCAATTACCATTTCCGCAATTTCCGCAATTCCGCAATTTGACAAAAACGATTGGTTGGAAATTGTGGAAATTGCTCTTCACTTATAGCTATCTATTTTCAGGTAGATTGTTTTATTTTACTCAGTCAGCCATATCACTACTCATTTTTTTTTCATGAAAAAGGTCATAGCTGGGTAATCTATTTTCAGGCAAATTGTGTTTATTGTATTTTATTTTACTCAGCCATAACAATTTATTTTCTGTTAACCAACTTGCTGGCTGGCAGGCAGGCAGACTACTCATAGACAGGCAGACAGACAGACAGCAGACAAGACACATCCATGTTTCATACAGGGAATCCTTTTAATTTCCTCTCTATGGGATTTTTGTTCATTCCCAGAAACAGTCTGAGTTTCTCTTCCAACCAAAACCAGAGGTGTTGCAGTTAAAAAAACCAAAAACAAACAAAAAAAAGGACATCAGCAGGTGATGAATGGCTGTACAATTTGTTGTTATTTTCAAGATGTGTCTTTAGTTTTTATGTGTTTTTATTTGTTTTGTACCAGTATTTTCGTTTTGCATTATCACTTAAGAAGAATTTCTGAAAAAAGAAAAAGAAAATGCACAGAGGTGATGTTATTGTTATGATGTGTAAATTACGTTTTCTTTCTTCCTTTCCATTGTTGTTGCCGACTAATAAATTAAAGCTCTATATTTTATAAGAATGGAATGTCCACCCCCCTCCCCTCCGTTCATTGTGATTGGCTTGATACTGGATGTGTCCATGTTCTTATCCAGAACCCTCTGGATCTTTGGAATAAAGATGTACCTGTTAAAGACATTTACGCACATTTCTATGAGAGCATACTGCAATCATGCTTTTTGTAGAACAGCAGTTTAATTGAATAGAGTTTTTTTTTTAACCATGTGCACATTTTGTGGAGATGATGTTGAGCTCATTAGCTACATGCAGTAGGCCTACTTAGCTGGTGTCCTACCCAACAACAGGTCTAGATTTCTCAATATGTGCTACTTAATTAAGTCAGCATGATTGGTTAGAATCCTAGATTGTGCATTACATTACATTAGCGGGTGTGTGAATGGGTGAATGTAATGCAGAATCTATGTAAAGGTGTGTGAATGGGCTAATGATTAGCCCATTCACACACCTTTACATAGATTCTGCATTACATTCACCCATTCACACACCTTTACATAGATTGTGCATTACATTCACCCATTCACACACCTTTACATAGATTGTGCATTACATTCACCCATTCACACACCTTTACATAGATTGTGCATTACATTCACCCATTCACACACCTTTACATAGATTGTGCATTACATTCACCCATTCTTTTACATAGATATGTCTGTGGCTATAATAATAAGTCTATGGTGCACACACACGCACGCGTGCGGCTTGTAAAATCCACACGCACAGCTGCAGCGGATGAGATGCACTCTGAGTCTGACGGACCAACCAATGACCGACGGACTTTCCAATGACCCGGATACAGTAGGCGGGGCTTTAGGTTTAAAATGGAGGCGCATTCTGTGCGGTGGCAGACTGTTTGGGGCGGCTGCTGAACGGTAAGGTTTTTAATCAACCATTAACTCTGTTATTGTTTAAACATTATAGTTGTTAGGAGGACTGTTGGTTGTTTATTGTGACACTAAATGGACAACACTATATATGAGCAATGTGTTTTCGAGAAGCAAACACACAAGCTAAACTAAACAGACGCGCAGACGAAATGAAAGCCTGGGTATCAAGGCTAAACAGGTGGAAATAATCACTACATTTACTGAAGTACTGTGGAAAATATATTGTACTTTTATACTACTACACTATTATTTGGAAACTTAATTACTAGTTACTTTGTAGATTTAGATTATTATTAAAATAAACAGCCTGACTACATTGCAATTATTTACCACTAGGCTACAACCACATTTTGGCCATTTGAAAGTAGCTGATCAGCCTGATCTACAAGCTCACAATGCATTGCGATGCAACACATTGTGAGCTTGTAGATCTGCTATTTTCAGATTATTTTCTTCTGCATAATGAGTACATTTGGTTATTTTTAAGTACATTTTGATGCCAGTACTTTTTATATATATATATTTTTTTATTTTACTCAAATACATAAAAGTAACTGTGGCAGTTACATTCATAAGATTCATCTAAAATGTCTATCTCTGCTGGGTACAAACTTACTTCTCAGAATTTGAATCTGAAAAAGTTCAATGCTCAATGTGTTTCTTTGTGTTTTGATTAAAGTCTGGAGGCCACACATTAAAACTAAATGAATCCACAGCATTATATAGTCATTTGTATTGTTGACCCATTTCTACCATACAGAAACTTTATTTCAACTTTAAAGGGCCACTTCATCCCTTTTGCAACCAGATCTTATTTTAATGATGTTTGGGAAACACACACTTTCCTGGGGGTTTTGTTTTTAGTTTTTAGATATTTTAGTATTTCAAAGTGTCCATGGACTCCATGATGTCCATGGACACTGGGCTTCCTGGACTACAATTCCCATAATGCTTTGGTGCACTGCTCCTTGTGGATAGGGGCAGGGCTGTTTTACTGAGACAACATGTAGTCCAGGAAGGAAGTGAGCCCAGTGTCCATGACATCATGGACTCTTTGAAATGCTACATCTAAACGCATAAAAACCCCAGGAAAGTGTTTTTTGTCTCAAACATCATTAAAATAAGATCTGGTTGCAAAAGAAAAATGCAAGAATTTCCTAAAGATGTATTTTCTACAATGTATAATCTGGATAAAGAGTAATGTTGGTGTATGTTTGTCTTACAGGTTGATCATGTGACCTTGGTGTCATGCGGTGACCTTGGATGCAGTCTTCAGGAGATGGCTGGTATTGGTAATAGAGTGTCTACTCGGCTGGGCTGAAACTTATAACGGTGTCAACGAACGCTCCCTGAGATTACGAGGCGTACGGTGCTCGGGACGTATTGTGCCATACAACCTACGCGGCTCTATTAATACCGGCTATCTTCAACTGAGCGACGGAAGGCCCAACACGGTACGTACCAGGATTACATGTGGCTGTAGTAGAAACTAGGACTGTCACCATTAGAACATGTTAAGTTATCAGTGACTGTTATGACTTCCAAAATGTCATCCTGTAGGCCGACAACTAATTTTCTTTTCCCCTGCCATTTCAGAAAGTGAAGCTGACTAGAGGTGTGAACTCTATGCTGTTGCCACTGCTGGGTGAACTCTATGCTGTTGCCACTGCTGGCTGCTGTTATCAGTGAAGGTTAGTTAACCGTCTGATTCCTGCTGCTTTAAGTGGGCTACATGCTACCATACCATAGGTTGTCTTTCGTGCCATAATTTCACTTTATTTGTGTGTATAATGCCAGTCCACATCACCGTTATGTGATGTTTGTAGAGGCATGTGATTTATTTATCGTTTAACATAATTTACGGGTAAAGTCTGTCCACATCCACATCACATATGTAAGATCTCCTTTCTCTTCTATTCTTTGGATTTAATAAAGTTATTTATTTTTTGTTGTCATAGTTTTTAATTGCATTTTTATTTTATTTAAGTAATGTCTTTCTTCTTGCCTATCTATTGCCCTAGTTCTTCACTAGTGTTTTATGTGTGTACAAATGTGATGTGGAGGTGTGTGCTTTATGTCTTGTGTCATTATGGTAGCATGTAGCCCCTTAACACTGTGTTTACAGCTTACTATGCTGTAGGTCTGTGATAACTAACAAGAGGAAGCAAATGATGGCCGCTGTGTCATTTGCTTCCTTGCTTGGTGTGTTTTGTTTAGTGCTGATATTGAAGGTAAGTGAGTGTAGTTTATTATCCTTGAGTCTTGGGCAGAAACCTTGTATCTCCATAGTTCAACCTTAGTAAATTAATTTCCTTACTTGGTCATTCTACAGTGTCACACACAAGTAGCAAATGGCCAATCTCATGAGGCAAAGATAATCCATTATTGAATATTTAACATGTAGTATTCTGTTTTTCTAATGTATCAGCAAGAGCTTGTGACTAAATGATAACATTGGAACGCAGATTATAATATTGGGTCACAGTTGTTTTGGTCCATAAAAGTAACCATTTTGGACATGCAAGGTTTCTACCCAACCTTCATCTTTTCTCTCTTTTCTTTAATAAAGTTATTTGTTTTTGTAGTCAGAGTTTTTAATCGCATTTTGCTTTATTGTATTGTTTCTTTCTTGCCTATCTATGACACTAGTTCTTCACTAGTGTATGTGTGACTTGGGTTGTGTCTCGCGTACAGTTTCTCATTTGGAGCTGTTTCATGTAATTTACCAGTAAAGCGTCATCACGTTAGTTCACATCAGATATGAACACAGGCCTGGTATGTGATGTGCATTTATGTGTTTTTTTTTTAAAGGTGATATTTCACAGCAATTGCGGATAGCTCGTCATTCACGTCTGTTGGCATTGCGCCATACGAATTGTGTTTATTGCTGTTCATGTTGTGTACTAATGTTCATAATATTGCTGACGAATACTGGGGCGCAAAGAATGCTGCTACCTCGTATAATTTATGTCAATCGTCCACAAATGGCATAAATTGTACAGTTTTGCCCCATGTTTCCTACATGGGACAACTAGATAGAAAAATACTTGCGCCACGAAAACCTAAAGGCCAACTGCTTGGGCAGAGACTAAGAAAATCTATTTTGTTCATGTTCATAAAGCGCTCTAAGTGCTTACAGTGAAAAGTGCAGCAGCAAACATCTAGGTCATAAGACCATTGTCGGTGCTATATTATCAGATCTAATTTGTGAGTAAAGCTTCATTACGTAAGCCCACATCACCTATGAACACAGGCCAGGTATGTGATGTGTGTTTATGTCTTGTCTCATTTCACATTTGTGAGTAAGGCTTCATCATGTCATCCCACATCACATAATGAACTTAGGGTTAGGGTAGGGCTAGGTATGTGATGTTGGTTGATGTGATGTATGTCTTATAATGTGCAAGCTTCATCGCGTCAGTTAACATCACATTATGTGGTGTGTATTGATCTGATTTATTTATGCTGCCATTTGCAGCTAAAACTTCAACCATGCCGGTCAGTAGGCGAGGCATTGATGGGCCTATGAACCAAAAGTTTTCTGCTGCACTTTTCACTTTTAGCACTTTGCAGCACTTTATGAGCATGACCAAATAAGATATTCTTAGTTTATGTCTGAGGAGTTTTCTTTAAGGTATTTGTGGAGTGAGTCTTCTCGTTTTCAATTGTATAAAGACATGATCATGGCTATCATTTAGTCATTCAAATTTGCTATCTTTTTTTAATTATCTTGCCGCAGGAGGTCGGTAAGAGTAAGTTTAAAACTAATGACTGATTTTGGACCTGTAAATTATAAAACTAAGGCACTGGTGTGGTATTTCTGGTTTACCAGAACGGGGTTCAACTCCCTGCGGTGCCCTCAATTTGTTATTTACATGGTTCATTTTCTGCCTTTTCATAGATGATAACCCCCAGGTTCTTTACTGTTTGTACTCACTACAGTTGGGTCACAACTTAAGTCTATTTAAGGACCAAGCCCGAAGGGACTCTTGGTCCCTTATTTTTCTCTTCTAACACCAAAAATGTCACTTCTGGCTGAACCGTGCTGTTGGGTTTTCGTGATACTTGGCAATATGGTAGGGGGGGGGGGATTCCAATAATTTGAAAATGATGATTGGCCCTGATTTCCAATCACTCCATCTGATCAGGACAACCTAGAGGGCAATGCCAAACGGTGAGGGAAGCCCACAACCATTGTCCAATGGGTGGCGCTATAGCACTCAACTGAAACTTTAAACGGGCATAGCTCATGAACTTTTTTTTTTCAAAATTTCAAAAAACATGGGCTATAACCCATCGTTTTTTTTCATTTTAGTATATAGTATGCCGTACGATATAGGCTATAGCCCATGGTCCAAAATGATGAGAAACGAGTAACTTTTTTTTTTCAAAATTTCAAAAAACATGGGCTATAACCTTTCGTTTTTGTCATTTCGTCTTTTTTTCAAAAATGATGAAAAACGGCGCGCTATAGTATGCCGTACGATATGGGCTATAGCCCATGGTCCAAAATGATGAGAAACGAGGCTAACTTTTTTTTTCAAAAAACATGGGCTATAACCTTTCGTTTTTGTCATTTCGTCATTTTTTTCAAATCTTCAAAAATGATGAAAAACGGCGCGCTATAGTATGCCGTACGATATGGGCTATAGCCCATGGTCCAAAATGATGAGAAACGAGGCTAACTTTTTTTTTCAAAATTTCAAAAAACATGGGCTATAACCCATCGTTTTTGTCATTTCGTCATTTTTTTCAAAAATGATGAAAAACGGCGCGCTATAGTATGCCGTACGATATGGGCTATAGCCCATGGTCCAAAATGATGAGAAACGAGGCTAACTTTTTTTTTCAAAATTTCAAAAAACATGGGCTATAACCTTTCGTTTTTGTCATTTCGTCATTTTTTTCAAATCTTCAAAAATGATGAAAAACGGCGCGCTATAGTATGCCGTACGATATGGGCTATAGCCCATGGTCCAAAATGATGAGAAACGAGGCTAACTTTTTTTTTCCAAAATTTCAAAAAACATGGGCTATAACCTTTCGTTTTTGTCATTTCGTCATTTTTTTCAAATCTTCAAAAATGATGAAAAACGGCGCGCTATAGTATGCCGTACGATATGGGCTATGGTCCAAAATGATGAGAAACGAGGCTAACTTTTTTTTTCAAAAAACATGGGCTATAACCCATCGTTTTTGTCATTTCGTCATTTTTTTCAAATCTTCAAAAATGATGAAAAACGGCGCGCTATAGTATGCCGTACGATATGGGCTATAGCCCATGGTCCAAAATGATGAGAAACGAGGCAAACTTTTTTTTTCAAAATTTCAAAAAACATGGGCTATAACCTTTCGTTTTTGTCATTTCGTCATTTTTTTCAAATCTTCAAAAATGATGAAAAACGGCGCGCTATAGTATGCCGTACGATATGGGCTATAGCCCATGGTCCAAAATGATGAGAAACGAGGCTAACTTTTTTTTTCAAAATTTCAAAAAACATGGGCTATAACCTTTCGTTTTTGTCATTTCGTCATTTTTTTCAAATCTTCAAAAATGATGAAAAAAGGCGCGCTATAGTATGCCGTACGATATGGGCTATAGCCCATGGTCCAAAATAATGAGAAACGAGGCTAACTTTTTTTTTCAAAATTTCAAAAAACATGGGCTATAACCCATCGTTTTTGTCATTTCGTCATTTTTTTCAAATCTTTAAAAATGATGAAAAACGGCGCGCTATAGTATGCCGTACGATATGGGCTATAGCCCATGGTCCAAAATGATGAGAAACGAGGCTAACTTTTTTTTTCAAAATTTCAAAAAACATGGGCTATAACCCATCGTTTTTGTCATTTCGTAATTTTTTTCAAATCTTTAAAAATGATGAAAAACGGCGCGCTATAGTATGCCGTACGATATGGGCTATAGCCCATGGTCCAAAATGATGAGAAACGAGGCTAACTTTTTTTTTCAAAATTTCAAAAAACATGGGCTATAACCTTTCGTTTTTGTCATTTTGTCATTTTTTTCAAATCTTCAAAAATGATGAAAAACGGCGCGCTATAGTATGCCGTACGATATGGGCTATAGCCCATGGTCCAAAATGATGAGAAACGAGGCTAACTTTTTTTTTCAAAATTAAAAAAAACATGGGCTATAACCCATCGTTTTTGTCATTTCGTAATTTTTTTCAAATCTTTAAAAATGATGAAAAACGGCGCGCTATAGTATGCCGTACGATATGAGCTATAGCCCATGGTCCAAAATGATGAGAAACGAGGCTAACTTTTTTTTTCAAAATTTCAAAAAACATGGGCTATAACCCATCGTTTTTGTCATTTCGTCATTTTTTTCAAATCTTCAAAAATTATGAAAAACGGCGCGCTATAGTATGCCGTACGATATGGGCTATAGCCCATGGTCCAAAATGATGAGAAACGAGGCTAACTTTTTTTTTCAAAATTTCAAAAAACATGGGCTATAACCTTTCGTTTTTGTCATTTCGTCATTTTTTTCAAATCTTCAAAAATGATGAAAAACGGCGCGCTATAGTATGCCGTACGATATGGGCTATAGCCCATGGTCCAAAATGATGAGAAACGAGGCTAACTTTTTTTTTCAAAATTTCAAAAAACATGGGCTATAACCCATCGTTTTTGTCATTTCGTCATTTTTTTCAAATCTTCAAAAATGATGAAAAACGGCGCGCTATAGTATGCCGTACGATATGGGCTATAGCCCATGGTCCAAAATGATGAGAAACGAGGCTAACTTTTTTTTTCAAAATTTCAAAAAACATGGGCTATAACCCATCGTTTTTGTCATTTCGTCATTTTTTTCAAATCTTCAAAAATGATGAAAAACGGCGCGCTATAGTATGCCGTACGATATGGGCTATAGCCCATGGTCCAAAATGATGAGAAACGAGGCTAACTTTTTTTTTCAAAATTTCAAAAAACATGGGCTATAACCCATCGTTTTTGTCATTTCGTCATTTTTTCAAATCTTCAAAAATGATGAAAAACGGCGCGCTATAGTATGCCGTACGATATGGGCTATAGCCCATGGTCCAAAATGATGAGAAACGAGGCTAACTTTTTTTTTCAAAATTTCAAAAAACATGGGCTATAACCCATCGTTTTTGTCATTTCGTCATTTTTTTCAAAAATGATGAAAAACGGCGCGCTATAGTATGCCGTACGATATGGGCTATAGCCCATGGTCCAAAATGATGAGAAACGAGGCTAACTTTTTTTTTCAAAATTTCAAAAAACATGGGCTATAACCCATCGTTTGTGTCATTTCGTCATTTTTTTTAAATCTTCAAAAATGATGAAAAACGGCGCGCTATAGTATGCTGTACGATATGGGCTATAGCCCATGGTCCAAAATGATGAGAAACGAGGCTAACTTTTTTTTTCAAAATTTTAAAAAACATGGGCTATAACCTTTCGTTTTTGTCATTTCGTCATTTTTTTCAAATCTTCAAAAATGATGAAAAACGGCGCGCTATAGTATGCCGTACAATATGGGCTATAGCCCATGGTCCAAAATGATGAGAAACGAGGCTAACTTTTTTTTTCAAAATTTCAAAAAACATGGGCTATAACCTTTCGTTTTTGTCATTTCGTCATTTTTTCAAATCTTCAAAAATGATGAAAAACGTCGCGCTATAGTATGCCGTACGATATGGGCTATAGCCCATGGTCCAAAATGATGAGAAACGAGGCTAACTTTTTTTTTCAAAATTAAAAAAAACATGGGCTATAACCCATCGTTTTTGTCATTTCGTCATTTTTTTCAAATCTTCAAAAATGATGAAAAACGGCGCGCTATAGTATGCCGTACGATATGGGCTATAGCCCATGGTCCAAAATGATGAGAAACGAGGCTAACTTTGTTTTTCAAAATTTCAAAAAACATGGGCTATAACCCATCGTTTTTGTCATTTCGTCATTTTTTTCAAATCTTCAAAAATTATGAAAAACGGCGCGCTATAGTATGCCGTACGATATGGGCTATAGCCCATGGTCCAAAATGATGAGAAACGAGGCTAACTTTTTTTTTCAAAATTTCAAAAAACATGGGCTATAACCCATCGTTTTTGTCATTTCGTCATTTTTTTCAAATCTTCAAAAATGATGAAAAACGGCGCGCTATAGTATGCCGTACGATATGGGCTATAGCCCATGGTCCAAAATGATGAGAAACGAGGCTAACTTTTTTTTTCTAAATTTCAAAAAACATGGGCTATAACCCATCGTTTTTGTCATTTCGTCATTTTTTTCAAATCTTCAAAAATGATGAAAAACGGCGCGCTATAGTATGCCGTACGATATGGGCTATAGCCCATGGTCCAAAATGATGAGAAACGAGGCTAACTTTTTTTTTCAAAATTTCAAAAAACATGGGCTATAACCCATCGTTTTTGTCATTTCGTCATTTTTTTCAAATCTTCAAAAATGATGAAAAACGGCGCGCTATAGTATGCTGTACGATATGGGCTATAGCCCATGGTCCAAAATGATGAGAAACGAGGCTAACTTTTTTTTTCAAAATTTTAAAAAACATGGGCTATAACCTTTCGTTTTTGTCATTTCGTCATTTTTTTCAAATCTTCAAAAATGATGAAAAACGGCGCGCTATAGTATGCCGTACAATATGGGCTATAGCCCATGGTCCAAAATGATGAGAAACGAGGCTAACTTTTTTTTTCAAAATTTCAAAAAACATGGGCTATAACCTTTCGTTTTTGTCATTTCGTCATTTTTTCAAATCTTCAAAAATGATGAAAAACGTCGCGCTATAGTATGCCGTACGATATGGGCTATAGCCCATGGTCCAAAATGATGAGAAACGAGGCTAACTTTTTTTTTCAAAATTAAAAAAAACATGGGCTATAACCCATCGTTTTTGTCATTTCGTCATTTTTTTCAAATCTTCAAAAATGATGAAAAACGGCGCGCTATAGTATGCCGTACGATATGGGCTATAGCCCATGGTCCAAAATGATGAGAAACGAGGCTAACTTTGTTTTTCAAAATTTCAAAAAACATGGGCTATAACCCATCGTTTTTGTCATTTCGTAATTTTTTTCAAATCTTCAAAAATGATGAAAAACGGCGCGCTATAGTATGCCGTACGATATGGGCTATAGCCCATGGTCCAAAATGATGAGAAACGAGGCTAACTTTTTTTTTCAAAATTTCAAAAAACATGGGCTATAACCTTTCGTTTTTGTCATTTCGTAATTTTTTTCAAATCTTCAAAAATGATGAAAAACGGCGTGCTATAGTATGCCGTACGATATGGGCTATAGCCCATGGTCCAAAATGATGAGAAACGAGGCTAACTTTTTTTTTCAAAATTTAAAAAAACATGGGCTATAACCCATCGTTTTTGTCATTTCGTCATTTTTTTCAAATCTTCAAAAATGATGAAAAACGGCGCGCTATAGTATGCCGTACGATATGGGCTATAGCCCATGGTCCAAAATTATGAGAAACGAGGCTAACTTTTTTTTTCAAAATTTCAAAAAACATGGGCTATAACCTTTCGTTTTTGTCATTTCGTCATTTTTTTCAAATCTTCAAAAATGATGAAAAACGGCGCGCTATAGTATGCCGTACGATATGGGCTATAGCCCATGGTCCAAAATGATGAGAAACGAGGCTAACTTTTTTTTTTCAAAATTTCAAAAAACATGGGCTATAACCTTTCGTTTTTGTCATTTCGTCATTTTTTTTAAATCTTCAAAAATGATGAAAAACGGCGCGCTATAGTATGCCGTACGATATGGGCTATAGCCCATGGTCCAAAATGATGAGAAACGAGGCTAACTTTTTTTTTCAAAATTTCAAAAAACATGGGCTATAACCTTTCGTTTTTGTCATTTCGTCATTTTTTTCAAATCTTCAAAAATGATGAAAAACGGCGCGCTATAGTATGCCGTACGATATGGGCTATAGCCCATGGTCCAAAATGATGAGAAACGAGGCTAACTTTTTTTTTCAAAATTTCAAAAAACATGGGCTATAACCTTTCGTTTTTGTCATTTCGTCATTTTTTTCAAATCTTCAAAAATGATGAAAAACGGCGCGCTATAGTATGCCGTACGATATGGGCTATAGCCCATGGTCCAAAATGATGAGAAACGAGGCTAACTTTTTTTTTCAAAATTTCAAAAAACATGGGCTATAACCTTTCGTTTTTGTCATTTCGTCATTTTTTTTAAATCTTCAAAAATGATGAAAAACGGCGCGCTATAGTATGCCGTACGATATGGGCTATAGCCCATGGTCCAAAATGATGAGAAACGAGGCTAACTTTTTTTTTTCAAAATTTCAAAAAACATGGGCTATAACCTTTCGTTTTTGTCATTTCGTCATTTTTTTCAAATCTTCAAAAATGATGAAAAACGGCGCGCTATAGTATGCCGTACGATATGGGCTATAGCCCATGGTCCAAAATGATGAGAAACGAGGCTAACTTTTTTTTTCAAAATTTCAAAAAACATGGGCTATAACCTTTCGTTTTTGTCATTTCGTCATTTTTTTCAAATCTTCAAAAATGATGAAAAACGGCGCGCTATAGTATGCCGTACGATATGGGCTATAGCCCATGGTCCAAAATGATGAGAAACGAGGCTAACTTTTTTTTTCAAAATTTCAAAAAACATGGGCTATAACCTTTCGTTTTTGTCATTTCGTCATTTTTTTCAAATCTTCAAAAATGATGAAAAACGGCGCGCTATAGTATGCCGTACGATATGGGCTATAGCCCATGGTCCAAAATGATGAGAAACGAGGCTAACTTTTTTTTTCAAAATTTCAAAAAACATGGGCTATAACCTTTCGTTTTTGTCATTTCGTCATTTTTTTCAAAAATGATGAAAAACGGCGCGCTATAGTATGCCGTACGATATGGGCTATAGCCCATGGTCCAAAATGATGAGAAACGAGGCTAACTTTTTTTTTTTCAAAATTTCAAAAAACATGGGCTATAACCCATCGTTTTTGTCATTTCGTCATTTTTTTCAAATCTTCAAAAATGATGAAAAACGGCGCACTATAGTATGCCGTACGATATGGGCTATAGCCCATGGTCCAAAATGATGAGAAACGAGGCTAACTTTTTTTTTCAAAATTTCAAAAAACATGGGCTATAACCTTTCGTTTTTGTCATTTCGTCATTTTTTTCAAATCTTCAAAAATGATGAAAAACGGCGCGCTATAGTATGCCGTACGATATGGGCTATAGCCCATGGTCCAAAATGATGAGAAACGAGGCTAACTTTTTTTTCCAAAATTTCAAAAAACATGGGCTATAACCCATCGTTTTTGTCATTTCGTCATTTTTTTCAAATCTTCAAAAATGATGAAAAACGGCGCGCTATAGTATGCCGTACGATATGGGCTATAGCCCATGGTCCAAAATGATGAGAAACGAGGCTAACTTTTTTTTTCAAAATTTCAAAAAACATGGGCTATAACCTTTCGTTTTTGTCATTTTGTCATTTTTTTCAAATCTTCAAAAATGATGAAAAACGGCGCGCTATAGTATGCCGTACGATATGGGCTATAGCCCATGGTCCAAAATGATGAGAAACGAGGCTAACTTTTTTTTTCAAAATTTCAAAAAACATGGGCTATAACCCATCGTTTTTGTCATTTCGTCATTTTTTTCAAATCTTCAAAAATGATGAAAAACGGCGCGCTATAGTATGACGTACGATATGGGCTATAGCCCATGGTCGAAAATGATGAGAAACGAGGCTAACTTTTTTTTTCAAAATTTCAAAAAACATGGGCTATAACCTTTCGTTTTTGTCATTTCGTCATTTTTTTCAAATCTTCAAAAATGATGAAAAACGGCGCGCTATAGTATGCCGTACGATATGGGCTATAGCCCATGGTCCAAAATGATGAGAAACGAGGCTAACTTCTTTTTTCAAAATTTCAAAAAACATGGGCTATAACCTTTCGTTTTTGTCATTTTGTCATTTTTTTCAAATCTTCAAAAATGATGAAAAACGGCGCGCTATAGTATGCCGTACGATATGGGCTATAGCCCATGGTCCAAAATGATGAGAAACGAGGCTAACTTTTTTTTTCCAAAATTTCAAAAAACATGGGCTATAACCTTTCGTTTTTGTCATTTTGTCATTTTTTTCAAATCTTCAAAAATGATGAAAAACGGCGCGCTATAGTATGCCGTACGATATGGGCTATAGCCCATGGTCCAAAATGATGAGAAACGAGGCTAACTTTTTTTTTCAAAATTTCAAAAAACATGGGCTATAACCTTTCGTTTTTGTCATTTTGTCATTTTTTTCAAATCTTCAAAAATGATGAAAAACGGCGCGCTATAGTATGCCGTACGATATGGGCTATAGCCCATGGTCCAAAATGATGAGAAACGAGGCTAACTTTTTTTTTCAAAATTTCAAAAAACATGGGCTATAACCTTTCGTTTTTGTCATTTCGTCATTTCTTTTCAAATCTTCAAAAATGATGAAAAACGGCGCGCTATAGTATGCCGTACGATATGGGCTATAGCCCATGGTCCAAAATGATGAGAAACGAGGCTAACTTTTTTTTTCAAAATTTCAAAAAACATGGGCTATAACCCATCGTTTTTGTCATTTCGTCATTTTTTTCAAATCTTCAAAAATGATGAAAAACGGCGCGCTATAGTATGCCGTACGATATGGGCTATAGCCCATGGTCCAAAATGATGAGAAACGAGGCTAACTTTTTTTTTCAAAATTTCAAAAAACATGGGCTATAACCTTTCGTTTTTGTCATTTCGTCATTTTTTTCAAATCTTCAAAAATGATGAAAAACGGCGCGCTATAGTATGCCGTACGATATGGGCTATAGCCCATGGTCCAAAATGATGAGAAACGAGGCTAACTTTTTTTTTCCAAAATTTCAAAAAACATGGGCTATAACCTTTCGTTTTTGTCATTTCGTCATTTTTTTCAAATCTTCAAAAATGATGAAAAACGGCGCGCTATAGTATGCCGTACGATATGGGCTATGGTCCAAAATGATGAGAAACGAGGCTAACTTTTTTTTTCAAAATTTCAAAAAACATGGGCTATAACCCATCGTTTTTGTCATTTCGTCATTTTTTTCAAATCTTCAAAAATGATGAAAAATGGCGCGCTATAGTATGCCGTACGATATGGGCTATAGCCCATGGTCCAAAATGATGAGAAACGAGGCTAACTTTTTTTTTCAAAATTTCAAAAAACATGGGCTATAACCTTTCGTTTTTGTCATTTCGTCATTTTTTTCAAATCTTCAAAAATGATGAAAAACGGCGCGCTATAGTATGCCGTACGATATGGGCTATAGCCCATGGTCCAAAATGATGAGAAACGAGGCTAACTTTTTTTTTCAAAATTTCAAAAAACATGGGCTATAACCTTTCGTTTTTGTCATTTCGTCATTTTTTTCAAATCTTCAAAAATGATGAAAAAAGGCGCGCTATAGTATGCCGTACGATATGGGCTATAGCCCATGGTCCAAAATAATGAGAAACGAGGCTAACTTTTTTTTTCAAAATTTCAAAAAACATGGGCTATAACCCATCGTTTTTGTCATTTCGTCATTTTTTTCAAATCTTTAAAAATGATGAAAAACGGCGCGCTATAGTATGCCGTACGATATGGGCTATAGCCCATGGTCCAAAATGATGAGAAACGAGGCTAACTTTTTTTTTCAAAATTTCAAAAAACATGGGCTATAACCCATCGTTTTTGTCATTTCGTAATTTTTTTCAAATCTTTAAAAATGATGAAAAACGGCGCGCTATAGTATGCCGTACGATATGGGCTATAGCCCATGGTCCAAAATGATGAGAAACGAGGCTAACTTTTTTTTTCAAAATTTCAAAAAACATGGGCTATAACCTTTCGTTTTTGTCATTTTGTCATTTTTTTCAAATCTTCAAAAATGATGAAAAACGGCGCGCTATAGTATGCCGTACGATATGGGCTATAGCCCATGGTCCAAAATGATGAGAAACGAGGCTAACTTTTTTTTTCAAAATTAAAAAAAACATGGGCTATAACCCATCGTTTTTGTCATTTCGTAATTTTTTTCAAATCTTTAAAAATGATGAAAAACGGCGCGCTATAGTATGCCGTACGATATGAGCTATAGCCCATGGTCCAAAATGATGAGAAACGAGGCTAACTTTTTTTTTCAAAATTTCAAAAAACATGGGCTATAACCCATCGTTTTTGTCATTTCGTCATTTTTTTCAAATCTTCAAAAATTATGAAAAACGGCGCGCTATAGTATGCCGTACGATATGGGCTATAGCCCATGGTCCAAAATGATGAGAAACGAGGCTAACTTTTTTTTTCAAAATTTCAAAAAACATGGGCTATAACCTTTCGTTTTTGTCATTTCGTCATTTTTTTCAAATCTTCAAAAATGATGAAAAACGGCGCGCTATAGTATGCCGTACGATATGGGCTATAGCCCATGGTCCAAAATGATGAGAAACGAGGCTAACTTTTTTTTTCAAAATTTCAAAAAACATGGGCTATAACCCATCGTTTTTGTCATTTCGTCATTTTTTTCAAATCTTCAAAAATGATGAAAAACGGCGCGCTATAGTATGCCGTACGATATGGGCTATAGCCCATGGTCCAAAATGATGAGAAACGAGGCTAACTTTTTTTTTCAAAATTTCAAAAAACATGGGCTATAACCCATCGTTTTTGTCATTTCGTCATTTTTTTCAAATCTTCAAAAATGATGAAAAACGGCGCGCTATAGTATGCCGTACGATATGGGCTATAGCCCATGGTCCAAAATGATGAGAAACGAGGCTAACTTTTTTTTTCAAAATTTCAAAAAACATGGGCTATAACCCATCGTTTTTGTCATTTCGTCATTTTTTTCAAATCTTCAAAAATGATGAAAAACGGCGCGCTATAGTATGCCGTACGATATGGGCTATAGCCCATGGTCCAAAATGATGAGAAACGAGGCTAACTTTTTTTTTCAAAATTTCAAAAAACATGGGCTATAACCCATCGTTTTTGTCATTTCGTCATTTTTTTCAAAAATGATGAAAAACGGCGCGCTATAGTATGCCGTACGATATGGGCTATAGCCCATGGTCCAAAATGATGAGAAACGAGGCTAACTTTTTTTTTCAAAATTTCAAAAAACATGGGCTATAACCCATCGTTTGTGTCATTTCGTCATTTTTTTAAATCTTCAAAAATGATGAAAAACGGCGCGCTATAGTATGCTGTACGATATGGGCTATAGCCCATGGTCCAAAATGATGAGAAACGAGGCTAACTTTTTTTTTCAAAATTTTAAAAAACATGGGCTATAACCTTTCGTTTTTGTCATTTCGTCATTTTTTTCAAATCTTCAAAAATGATGAAAAACGGCGCGCTATAGTATGCCGTACAATATGGGCTATAGCCCATGGTCCAAAATGATGAGAAACGAGGCTAACTTTTTTTTTCAAAATTTCAAAAAACATGGGCTATAACCTTTCGTTTTTGTCATTTCGTCATTTTTTCAAATCTTCAAAAATGATGAAAAACGTCGCGCTATAGTATGCCGTACGATATGGGCTATAGCCCATGGTCCAAAATGATGAGAAACGAGGCTAACTTTTTTTTTCAAAATTAAAAAAAACATGGGCTATAACCCATCGTTTTTGTCATTTCGTCATTTTTTTCAAATCTTCAAAAATGATGAAAAACGGCGCGCTATAGTATGCCGTACGATATGGGCTATAGCCCATGGTCCAAAATGATGAGAAACGAGGCTAACTTTGTTTTTCAAAATTTCAAAAAACATGGGCTATAACCCATCGTTTTTGTCATTTCGTCATTTTTTTCAAATCTTCAAAAATTATGAAAAACGGCGCGCTATAGTATGCCGTACGATATGGGCTATAGCCCATGGTCCAAAATGATGAGAAACGAGGCTAACTTTTTTTTTCAAAATTTCAAAAAACATGGGCTATAACCCATCGTTTTTGTCATTTCGTCATTTTTTTCAAATCTTCAAAAATGATGAAAAACGGCGCGCTATAGTATGCTGTACGATATGGGCTATAGCCCATGGTCCAAAATGATGAGAAACGAGGCTAACTTTTTTTTTCAAAATTTTAAAAAACATGGGCTATAACCTTTCGTTTTTGTCATTTCGTCATTTTTTTCAAATCTTCAAAAATGATGAAAAACGGCGCGCTATAGTATGCCGTACAATATGGGCTATAGCCCATGGTCCAAAATGATGAGAAACGAGGCTAACTTTTTTTTTCAAAATTTCAAAAAACATGGGCTATAACCTTTCGTTTTTGTCATTTCGTCATTTTTTCAAATCTTCAAAAATGATGAAAAACGTCGCGCTATAGTATGCCGTACGATATGGGCTATAGCCCATGGTCCAAAATGATGAGAAACGAGGCTAACTTTTTTTTTCAAAATTAAAAAAAACATGGGCTATAACCCATCGTTTTTGTCATTTCGTCATTTTTTTCAAATCTTCAAAAATGATGAAAAACGGCGCGCTATAGTATGCCGTACGATATGGGCTATAGCCCATGGTCCAAAATGATGAGAAACGAGGCTAACTTTGTTTTTCAAAATTTCAAAAAACATGGGCTATAACCCATCGTTTTTGTCATTTCGTAATTTTTTTCAAATCTTCAAAAATGATGAAAAACGGCGCGCTATAGTATGCCGTACGATATGGGCTATAGCCCATGGTCCAAAATGATGAGAAACGAGGCTAACTTTTTTTTTCAAAATTTCAAAAAACATGGGCTATAACCTTTCGTTTTTGTCATTTCGTAATTTTTTTCAAATCTTCAAAAATGATGAAAAACGGCGTGCTATAGTATGCCGTACGATATGGGCTATAGCCCATGGTCCAAAATGATGAGAAACGAGGCTAACTTTTTTTTTCAAAATTTAAAAAAACATGGGCTATAACCCATCGTTTTTGTCATTTCGTCATTTTTTTCAAATCTTCAAAAATGATGAAAAACGGCGCGCTATAGTATGCCGTACGATATGGGCTATAGCCCATGGTCCAAAATTATGAGAAACGAGGCTAACTTTTTTTTTCAAAATTTCAAAAAACATGGGCTATAACCTTTCGTTTTTGTCATTTCGTCATTTTTTTCAAATCTTCAAAAATGATGAAAAACGGCGCGCTATAGTATGCCGTACGATATGGGCTATAGCCCATGGTCCAAAATGATGAGAAACGAGGCTAACTTTTTTTTTTCAAAATTTCAAAAAACATGGGCTATAACCTTTCGTTTTTGTCATTTCGTCATTTTTTTTAAATCTTCAAAAATGATGAAAAACGGCGCGCTATAGTATGCCGTACGATATGGGCTATAGCCCATGGTCCAAAATGATGAGAAACGAGGCTAACTTTTTTTTTCAAAATTTCAAAAAACATGGGCTATAACCTTTCGTTTTTGTCATTTCGTCATTTTTTTCAAATCTTCAAAAATGATGAAAAACGGCGCGCTATAGTATGCCGTACGATATGGGCTATAGCCCATGGTCCAAAATGATGAGAAACGAGGCTAACTTTTTTTTTCAAAATTTCAAAAAACATGGGCTATAACCTTTCGTTTTTGTCATTTCGTCATTTTTTTCAAAAATGATGAAAAACGGCGCGCTATAGTATGCCGTACGATATGGGCTATAGCCCATGGTCCAAAATGATGAGAAACGAGGCTAACTTCTTTTTTCAAAATTTCAAAAAACATGGGCTATAACCTTTCGTTTTTGTCATTTCGTCATTTTTTTCAAATCTTCAAAAATGATGAAAAACGGCGCGCTATAGTATGCCGTACGATATGGGCTATAGCCCATGGTCCAAAATGATGAGAAACGAGGCTAACTTTTTTTTTTCAAAATTTCAAAAAACATGGGCTATAACCTTTCGTTTTTGTCATTTCGTCATTTTTTTCAAATCTTCAAAAATGATGAAAAACGGCGCGCTATAGTATGCCGTACGATATGGGCTATAGCCCATGGTCCAAAATGATGAGAAACGAGGCTAACTTTTTTTTTCAAAATTTCAAAAAACATGGGCTATAACCTTTCGTTTTTGTCATTTTGTCATTTTTTTCAAATCTTCAAAAATGATGAAAAACGGCGCGCTATAGTATGCCGTACGATATGGGCTATAGCCCATGGTCCAAAATGATGAGAAACGAGGCTAACTTTTTTTTTCAAAATTTCAAAAAACATGGGCTATAACCTTTCGTTTTTGTCATTTTGTCATTTTTTTCAAATCTTCAAAAATGATGAAAAACGGCGCGCTATAGTATGCCGTACGATATGGGCTATAGCCCATGGTCCAAAATGATGAGAAACGAGGCTAACTTTTTTTTTCAAAATTTCAAAAAACATGGGCTATAACCTTTCGTTTTTGTCATTTCGTCATTTTTTTCAAATCTTCAAAAATGATGAAAAACGGCGCGCTATAGTATGCCGTACGATATGGGCTATAGCCCATGGTCCAAAATGATGAGAAACGAGGCTAACTTTTTTTTTCAAAATTTCAAAAAACATGGGCTATAACCCATCGTTTTTGTCATTTCGTCATTTTTTTCAAATCTTCAAAAATGATGAAAAACGGCGCGCTATAGTATGCCGTACGATATGGGCTATAGCCCATGGTCCAAAATGATGAGAAACGAGGCTAACTTTTTTTTTTCAAAATTTCAAAAAACATGGGCTATAACCTTTCGTTTTTGTCATTTCGTCATTTTTTTCAAATCTTCAAAAATGATGAAAAACGGCGCGCTATAGTATGCCGTACGATATGGGCTATAGCCCATGGTCCAAAATGATGAGAAACGAGGCTAACTTTTTTTTTCAAAATTTCAAAAAACATGGGATATAACCTTTCGTTTTTGTCATTTCGTCATTTTTTTCAAATCTTCAAAAATGATGAAAAACGGCGCGCTATAGTATGCCGTACGATATGGGCTATAGCCCATGGTCCAAAATGATGAGAAACGAGGCTAACTTTTTTTTTCAAAATTTCAAAAAACATGGGCTATAACCTTTCGTTTTTGTCATTTCGTCATTTTTTTCAAATCTTCAAAAATGATGAAAAACGGCGCGCTATAGTATGCCGTACGATATGGGCTATAGCCCATGGTCCAAAATGATGAGAAACGAGGCTAACTTTTTTTTTCAAAATTTCAAAAAACATGGGCTATAACCTTTCGTTTTTGTCATTTCGTCATTTTTTTCAAAAATGATGAAAAACGGCGCGCTATAGTATGCCGTACGATATGGGCTATAGCCCATGGTCCAAAATGATGAGAAACGAGGCTAACTTCTTTTTTCAAAATTTCAAAAAACATGGGCTATAACCTTTCGTTTTTGTCATTTCGTCATTTTTTTCAAATCTTCAAAAATGATGAAAAACGGCGCGCTATAGTATGCCGTACGATATGGGCTATAGCCCATGGTCCAAAATGATGAGAAACGAGGCTAACTTTTTTTTTTCAAAATTTCAAAAAACATGGGCTATAACCTTTCGTTTTTGTCATTTCGTCATTTTTTTCAAATCTTCAAAAATGATGAAAAACGGCGCGCTATAGTATGCCGTACGATATGGGCTATAGCCCATGGTCCAAAATGATGAGAAACGAGGCTAACTTTTTTTTTCAAAATTTCAAAAAACATGGGCTATAACCTTTCGTTTTTGTCATTTTGTCATTTTTTTCAAATCTTCAAAAATGATGAAAAACGGCGCGCTATAGTATGCCGTACGATATGGGCTATAGCCCATGGTCCAAAATGATGAGAAACGAGGCTAACTTTTTTTTTCAAAATTTCAAAAAACATGGGCTATAACCTTTCGTTTTTGTCATTTTGTCATTTTTTTCAAATCTTCAAAAATGATGAAAAACGGCGCGCTATAGTATGCCGTACGATATGGGCTATAGCCCATGGTCCAAAATGATGAGAAACGAGGCTAACTTTTTTTTTCAAAATTTCAAAAAACATGGGCTATAACCTTTCGTTTTTGTCATTTCGTCATTTTTTTCAAATCTTCAAAAATGATGAAAAACGGCGCGCTATAGTATGCCGTACGATATGGGCTATAGCCCATGGTCCAAAATGATGAGAAACGAGGCTAACTTTTTTTTTCAAAATTTCAAAAAACATGGGCTATAACCCATCGTTTTTGTCATTTCGTCATTTTTTTCAAATCTTCAAAAATGATGAAAAACGGCGCGCTATAGTATGCCGTACGATATGGGCTATAGCCCATGGTCCAAAATGATGAGAAACGAGGCTAACTTTTTTTTTCAAAATTTCAAAAAACATGGGCTATAACCTTTCGTTTTTGTCATTTCGTCATTTTTTTCAAATCTTCAAAAATGATGAAAAACGGCGCGCTATAGTATGCCGTACGATATGGGCTATAGCCCATGGTCCAAAATGATGAGAAACGAGGCTAACTTTTTTTTTCAAAATTTCAAAAAACATGGGCTATAACCTTTCGTTTTTGTCATTTCGTCATTTTTTTCAAATCTTCAAAAATGATGAAAAACGGCGCGCTATAGTATGCCGTACGATATGGGCTATAGCCCATGGTCCAAAATGATGAGAAACGAGGCTAACTTTTTTTTTCAAAATTTCAAAAAACATGGGCTATAACCTTTCGTTTTTGTCATTTCGTCATTTTTTTCAAATCTTCAAAAATGATGAAAAACGGCGCGCTATAGTATGCCGTACGATATGGGCTATAGCCCATGGTCCAAAATGATGAGAAACGAGGCTAACTTTTTTTTTCAAAATTTCAAAAAACATGGGCTATAACCTTTCGTTTTTGTCATTTCGTCATTTTTTTAAATCTTCAAAAATGATGAAAAACGGCGCGCTATAGTATGCCGTACGATATGGGCTATAGCCCATGGTCCAAAATGATGAGAAACGAGGCTAACTTTTTTTTTTCAAAATTTCAAAAAACATGGGCTATAACCTTTCGTTTTTGTCATTTCGTCATTTTTTTCAAATCTTCAAAAATGATGAAAAACGGCGCGCTATAGTATGCCGTACGATATGGGCTATAGCCCATGGTCCAAAATGATGAGAAACGAGGCTAACTTTTTTTTTCAAAATTTCAAAAAACATGGGATATAACCTTTCGTTTTTGTCATTTCGTCATTTTTTTCAAATCTTCAAAAATGATGAAAAACGGCGCGCTATAGTATGCCGTACGATATGGGCTATAGCCCATGGTCCAAAATGATGAGAAACGAGGCTAACTTTTTTTTTCAAAATTTCAAAAAACATGGGCTATAACCTTTCGTTTTTGTCATTTCGTCATTTTTTTCAAATCTTCAAAAATGATGAAAAACGGCGCGCTATAGTATGCCGTACGATATGGGCTATAGCCCATGGTCCAAAATGATGAGAAACGAGGCTAACTTTTTTTTTCAAAATTTCAAAAAACATGGGCTATAACCTTTCGTTTTTGTCATTTCGTCATTTTTTTCAAAAATGATGAAAAACGGCGCGCTATAGTATGCCGTACGATATGGGCTATAGCCCATGGTCCAAAATGATGAGAAACGAGGCTAACTTCTTTTTTCAAAATTTCAAAAAACATGGGCTATAACCTTTCGTTTTTGTCATTTCGTCATTTTTTTCAAATCTTCAAAAATGATGAAAAACGGCGCGCTATAGTATGCCGTACGATATGGGCTATAGCCCATGGTCCAAAATGATGAGAAACGAGGCTAACTTTTTTTTTCAAAATTTCAAAAAACATGGGCTATAACCTTTCGTTTTTGTCATTTCGTCATTTTTTTCAAATCTTCAAAAATGATGAAAAACGGCGCGCTATAGTATGCCGTACGATATGGGCTATAGCCCATGGTCCAAAATGATGAGAAACGAGGCTAACTTTTTTTTTCAAAATTTCAAAAAACATGGGCTATAACCTTTCGTTTTTGTCATTTTGTCATTTTTTTCAAATCTTCAAAAATGATGAAAAACGGCGCGCTATAGTATGCCGTACGATATGGGCTATAGCCCATGGTCCAAAATGATGAGAAACGAGGCTAACTTTTTTTTTCAAAATTTCAAAAAACATGGGCTATAACCTTTCGTTTTTGTCATTTTGTCATTTTTTTCAAATCTTCAAAAATGATGAAAAACGGCGCGCTATAGTATGCCGTACGATATGGGCTATAGCCCATGGTCCAAAATGATGAGAAACGAGGCTAACTTTTTTTTTCAAAATTTCAAAAAACATGGGCTATAACCTTTCGTTTTTGTCATTTCGTCATTTTTTTCAAATCTTCAAAAATGATGAAAAACGGCGCGCTATAGTATGCCGTACGATATGGGCTATAGCCCATGGTCCAAAATGATGAGAAACGAGGCTAACTTTTTTTTTCAAAATTTCAAAAAACATGGGCTATAACCCATCGTTTTTGTCATTTCGTCATTTTTTTCAAATCTTCAAAAATGATGAAAAACGGCGCGCTATAGTATGCCGTACGATATGGGCTATAGCCCATGGTCCAAAATGATGAGAAACGAGGCTAACTTTTTTTTTCAAAATTTCAAAAAACATGGGCTATAACCTTTCGTTTTTGTCATTTCGTCATTTTTTTCAAATCTTCAAAAATGATGAAAAACGGCGCGCTATAGTATGCCGTACGATATGGGCTATAGCCCATGGTCCAAAATGATGAGAAACGAGGCTAACTTTTTTTTTCAAAATTTCAAAAAACATGGGCTATAACCCATCGTTTTTGTCATTTCGTCATTTTTTTCAAATCTTCAAAAATGATGAAAAACGGCGCGCTATAGTATGCCGTACGATATGGGCTATAGCCCATGGTCCAAAATGATGAGAAACGAGGCTAACCTTTTTTTTTTTAATTTCAAAAAACATGGGCTATAACCTTTCGTTTTTGTCATTTTGTCATTTTTTTCAAATCTTCAAAAATGGTGAAAAACGGCGCGCTATAGTATGCCGTACGATATGGGCTATAGCCCATGGTCCAAAATGATGAGAAACGAGGCTAACTTTTTTTTTCAAAATTTCAAAAAACATGGGCTATAACCCATCGTTTTTGTCATTTCGTCATTTTTTTCAAATCTTCAAAAATGATGAAAAACGGCGCGCTATAGTATGCCGTACGATATGGGCTATAGCCCATGGTCCAAAATGATGAGAAACAAGGCTAACTTTTTTTTTCAAAATTTCAAAAAACATGGGCTATAACCTTTCGTTTTTGTCATTTCGTCATTTTTTTCAAATCTTCAAAAATGATGAAAAACGGCGCGCTATAGTATGCCGTACGATATGGGCTATAGCCCATGGTCCAAAATGATGAGAAACGAGGCTAACTTTTTTTTTCAAAATTTCAAAAAACATGGGCTATAACCCATCGTTTTTGTCATTTCGTCATTTCTTTCAAATCTTCAAAAATGATGAAAAACGGCGCGCTATAGTATGCCGTACGATATGGGCTATAGCCCATGGTCCAAAATGATGAGAAACGAGGCTAACTTTTTTTTTCAAAATTTCAAAAAACATGGGCTATAACCTTTCGTTTTTGTCATTTTGTCATTTTTTTCAAATCTTCAAAAATGATGAAAAACGGCGCGCTATAGTATGCCGTACGATATGGGCTATAGCCCATGGTCCAAAATGATGAGAAACGAGGCTAACTTTTTTTTTCAAAATTTCAAAAAACATGGGCTATAACCTTTCGTTTTTGTCATTTTGTCATTTTTTTCAAATCTTCAAAAATGATGAAAAACGGCGCGCTATAGTATGCCGTACGATATGGGCTATAGCCCATGGTCCAAAATGATGAGAAACGAGGCTAACTTTTTTTTTCAAAATTTCAAAAAACATGGGCTATAACCTTTCGTTTTTGTCATTTCGTCATTTTTTTCAAATCTTCAAAAATGATGAAAAACGGCGCGCTATAGTATGCCGTACGATATGGGCTATAGCCCATGGTCCAAAATGATGAGAAACGAGGCTAACTTTTTTTTTCAAAATTTCAAAAAACATGGGCTATAACCTTTCGTTTTTGTCATTTCGTCATTTTTTTTAAATCTTCAAAAATGATGAAAAACGGCGCGCTATAGTATGCCGTACGATATGGGCTATAGCCCATGGTCCAAAATGATGAGAAACGAGGCTAACTTTTTTTTTCAAAATTTCAAAAAACATGGGCTATAACCTTTCGTTTTTGTCATTTCGTCATTTTTTTCAAATCTTCAAAAATGATGAAAAACGGCGCGCTATAGTATGCCGTACGATATGGGCTATAGCCCATGGTCCAAAATGATGAGAAACGAGGCTAACTTTTTTTTTCAAAATTTCAAAAAACATGGGCTATAACCTTTCGTTTTTGTCATTTCGTCATTTTTTTCAAATCTTCAAAAATGATGAAAAACGGCGCGCTATAGTATGCCGTACGATATGGGCTATAGCCCATGGTCCAAAATGATGAGAAACGAGGCTAACTTTTTTTTTCAAAATTTCAAAAAACATGGGCTATAACCTTTCGTTTTTGTCATTTCGTCATTTTTTTTAAATCTTCAAAAATGATGAAAAACGGCGCGCTATAGTATGCCGTACGATATGGGCTATAGCCCATGGTCCAAAATGATGAGAAACGAGGCTAACTTTTTTTTTTCAAAATTTCAAAAAACATGGGCTATAACCTTTCGTTTTTGTCATTTCGTCATTTTTTTCAAATCTTCAAAAATGATGAAAAACGGCGCGCTATAGTATGCCGTACGATATGGGCTATAGCCCATGGTCCAAAATGATGAGAAACGAGGCTAACTTTTTTTTTCAAAATTTCAAAAAACATGGGCTATAACCTTTCGTTTTTGTCATTTCGTCATTTTTTTCAAATCTTCAAAAATGATGAAAAACGGCGCGCTATAGTATGCCGTACGATATGGGCTATAGCCCATGGTCCAAAATGATGAGAAACGAGGCTAACTTTTTTTTTCAAAATTTCAAAAAACATGGGCTATAACCTTTCGTTTTTGTCATTTCGTCATTTTTTTCAAATCTTCAAAAATGATGAAAAACGGCGCGCTATAGTATGCCGTACGATATGGGCTATAGCCCATGGTCCAAAATGATGAGAAACGAGGCTAACTTTTTTTTTCAAAATTTCAAAAAACATGGGCTATAACCTTTCGTTTTTGTCATTTCGTCATTTTTTTCAAAAATGATGAAAAACGGCGCGCTATAGTATGCCGTACGATATGGGCTATAGCCCATGGTCCAAAATGATGAGAAACGAGGCTAACTTTTTTTTTTTCAAAATTTCAAAAAACATGGGCTATAACCCATCGTTTTTGTCATTTCGTCATTTTTTTCAAATCTTCAAAAATGATGAAAAACGGCGCGCTATAGTATGCCGTACGATATGGGCTATAGCCCATGGTCCAAAATGATGAGAAACGAGGCTAACTTTTTTTTTCAAAATTTCAAAAAACATGGGCTATAACCTTTCGTTTTTGTCATTTCGTCATTTTTTTCAAATCTTCAAAAATGATGAAAAACGGCGCGCTATAGTATGCCGTACGATATGGGCTATAGCCCATGGTCCAAAATGATGAGAAACGAGGCTAACTTTTTTTTCCAAAATTTCAAAAAACATGGGCTATAACCCATCGTTTTTGTCATTTCGTCATTTTTTTCAAATCTTCAAAAATGATGAAAAACGGCGCGCTATAGTATGCCGTACGATATGGGCTATAGCCCATGGTCCAAAATGATGAGAAACGAGGCTAACTTTTTTTTTCAAAATTTCAAAAAACATGGGCTATAACCTTTCGTTTTTGTCATTTTGTCATTTTTTTCAAATCTTCAAAAATGATGAAAAACGGCGCGCTATAGTATGCCGTACGATATGGGCTATAGCCCATGGTCCAAAATGATGAGAAACGAGGCTAACTTTTTTTTTCAAAATTTCAAAAAACATGGGCTATAACCCATCGTTTTTGTCATTTCGTCATGTTTTTCAAATCTTCAAAAATGATGAAAAACGGCGCGCTATAGTATGACGTACGATATGGGCTATAGCCCATGGTCGAAAATGATGAGAAACGAGGCTAACTTTTTTTTTCAAAATTTCAAAAAACATGGGCTATAACCTTTCGTTTTTGTCATTTCGTCATTTTTTTCAAATCTTCAAAAATGATGAAAAACGGCGCGCTATAGTATGCCGTACGATATGGGCTATAGCCCATGGTCCAAAATGATGAGAAACGAGGCTAACTTCTTTTTTCAAAATTTCAAAAAACATGGGCTATAACCTTTCGTTTTTGTCATTTTGTCATTTTTTTCAAATCTTCAAAAATGATGAAAAACGGCGCGCTATAGTATGCCGTACGATATGGGCTATAGCCCATGGTCCAAAATGATGAGAAACGAGGCTAACTTTTTTTTTTCAAAATTTCAAAAAACATGGGCTATAACCTTTCGTTTTTGTCATTTTGTCATTTTTTTCAAATCTTCAAAAATGATGAAAAATGGCGCGCTATAGTATGCCGTACGATATGGGCTATAGCCCATGGTCCAAAATGATGAGAAACGAGGCTAACTTTTTTTTTCAAAATTTCAAAAAACATGGGCTATAACCTTTCGTTTTTGTCATTTTGTCATTTTTTTCAAATCTTCAAAAATGATGAAAAACGGCGCGCTATAGTATGCCGTACGATATGGGCTATAGCCCATGGTCCAAAATGATGAGAAACGAGGCTAACTTTTTTTTTCAAAATTTCAAAAAACATGGGCTATAACCTTTCGTTTTTGTCATTTCGTCATTTCTTTTCAAATCTTCAAAAATGATGAAAAACGGCGCGCTATAGTATGCCGTACGATATGGGCTATAGCCCATGGTCCAAAATGATGAGAAACGAGGCTAACTTTTTTTTTCAAAATTTCAAAAAACATGGGCTATAACCCATCGTTTTTGTCATTTCGTCATTTTTTTCAAATCTTCAAAAATGATGAAAAACGGCGCGCTATAGTATGCCGTACGATATGGGCTATAGCCCATGGTCCAAAATGATGAGAAACGAGGCTAACTTTTTTTTTCAAAATTTCAAAAAACATGGGCTATAACCTTTCGTTTTTGTCATTTCGTCATTTTTTTCAAATCTTCAAAAATGATGAAAAACGGCGCGCTATAGTATGCCGTACGATATGGGCTATAGCCCATGGTCCAAAATGATGAGAAACGAGGCTAACTTCTTTTTTCAAAATTTCAAAAAACATGGGCTATAACCTTTCGTTTTTGTCATTTCGTCATTTTTTTCAAATCTTCAAAAATGATGAAAAACGGCGCGCTATAGTATGCCGTACGATATGGGCTATAGCCCATGGTCCAAAATGATGAGAAACGAGGCTAACTTTTTTTTTTCAAAATTTCAAAAAACATGGGCTATAACCTTTCGTTTTTGTCATTTCGTCATTTTTTTTAAATCTTCAAAAATGATGAAAAACGGCGCGCTATAGTATGCCGTACGATATGGGCTATAGCCCATGGTCCAAAATGATGAGAAACGAGGCTAACTTTTTTTTTCAAAATTTCAAAAAACATGGGCTATAACCTTTCGTTTTTGTCATTTCGTCATTTTTTTCAAATCTTCAAAAATGATGAAAAACGGCGCGCTATAGTATGCCGTACGATATGGGCTATAGCCCATGGTCCAAAATGATGAGAAACGAGGCTAACTTTTTTTTTCAAAATTTCAAAAAACATGGGCTATAACCTTTCGTTTTTGTCATTTCGTCATTTTTTTCAAATCTTCAAAAATGATGAAAAACGGCGCGCTATAGTATGCCGTACGATATGGGCTATAGCCCATGGTCCAAAATGATGAGAAACGAGGCTAACTTTTTTTTTCAAAATTTCAAAAAACATGGGCTATAACCTTTCGTTTTTGTCATTTCGTCATTTTTTTTAAATCTTCAAAAATGATGAAAAACGGCGCGCTATAGTATGCCGTACGATATGGGCTATAGCCCATGGTCCAAAATGATGAGAAACGAGGCTAACTTTTTTTTTTCAAAATTTCAAAAAACATGGGCTATAACCTTTCGTTTTTGTCATTTCGTCATTTTTTTCAAATCTTCAAAAATGATGAAAAACGGCGCGCTATAGTATGCCGTACGATATGGGCTATAGCCCATGGTCCAAAATGATGAGAAACGAGGCTAACTTTTTTTTTCAAAATTTCAAAAAACATGGGATATAACCTTTCGTTTTTGTCATTTCGTCATTTTTTTCAAATCTTCAAAAATGATGAAAAACGGCGCGCTATAGTATGCCGTACGATATGGGCTATAGCCCATGGTCCAAAATGATGAGAAACGAGGCTAACTTTTTTTTTCAAAATTTCAAAAAACATGGGCTATAACCTTTCGTTTTTGTCATTTCGTCATTTTTTTCAAATCTTCAAAAATGATGAAAAACGGCGCGCTATAGTATGCCGTACGATATGGGCTATAGCCCATGGTCCAAAATGATGAGAAACGAGGCTAACTTTTTTTTTCAAAATTTCAAAAAACATGGGCTATAACCTTTCGTTTTTGTCATTTCGTCATTTTTTTCAAAAATGATGAAAAACGGCGCGCTATAGTATGCCGTACGATATGGGCTATAGCCCATGGTCCAAAATGATGAGAAACGAGGCTAACTTCTTTTTTCAAAATTTCAAAAAACATGGGCTATAACCTTTCGTTTTTGTCATTTCGTCATTTTTTTCAAATCTTCAAAAATGATGAAAAACGGCGCGCTATAGTATGCCGTACGATATGGGCTATAGCCCATGGTCCAAAATGATGAGAAACGAGGCTAACTTTTTTTTTTCAAAATTTCAAAAAACATGGGCTATAACCTTTCGTTTTTGTCATTTCGTCATTTTTTTCAAATCTTCAAAAATGATGAAAAACGGCGCGCTATAGTATGCCGTACGATATGGGCTATAGCCCATGGTCCAAAATGATGAGAAACGAGGCTAACTTTTTTTTTCAAAATTTCAAAAAACATGGGCTATAACCTTTCGTTTTTGTCATTTTGTCATTTTTTTCAAATCTTCAAAAATGATGAAAAACGGCGCGCTATAGTATGCCGTACGATATGGGCTATAGCCCATGGTCCAAAATGATGAGAAACGAGGCTAACTTTTTTTTTCAAAATTTCAAAAAACATGGGCTATAACCTTTCGTTTTTGTCATTTTGTCATTTTTTTCAAATCTTCAAAAATGATGAAAAACGGCGCGCTATAGTATGCCGTACAATATGGGCTATAGCCCATGGTCCAAAATGATGAGAAACGAGGCTAACTTTTTTTTTCAAAATTTCAAAAAACATGGGCTATAACCTTTCGTTTTTGTCATTTCGTAATTTTTTTCAAATCTTCAAAAATGATGAAAAACGGCGCGCTATAGTATGCCGTACGATATGGGCTATAGCCCATGGTCCAAAATGATGAGAAACGAGGCTAACTTTTTTTTTCAAAATTTCAAAAAACATGGGCTATAACCCATCGTTTTTGTCATTTCGTCATTTTTTTCAAATCTTCAAAAATGATGAAAAACGGCGCGCTATAGTATGCCGTACGATATGGGCTATAGCCCATGGTCCAAAATGATGAGAAACGAGGCTAACTTTTTTTTTCAAAATTTCAAAAAACATGGGCTATAACCTTTCGTTTTTGTCATTTCGTCATTTTTTTCAAATCTTCAAAAATGATGAAAAACGGCGCGCTATAGTATGCCGTACGATATGGGCTATAGCCCATGGTCCAAAATGATGAGAAACGAGGCTAACTTTTTTTTTCAAAATTTCAAAAAACATGGGCTATAACCCATCGTTTTTGTCATTTCGTCATTTTTTTCAAATCTTCAAAAATGATGAAAAACGGCGCGCTATAGTATGCCGTACGATATGGGCTATAGCCCATGGTCCAAAATGATGAGAAACGAGGCTAACCTTTTTTTTTTTAATTTCAAAAAACATGGGCTATAACCTTTCGTTTTTGTCATTTTGTCATTTTTTTCAAATCTTCAAAAATGGTGAAAAACGGCGCGCTATAGTATGCCGTACGATATGGGCTATAGCCCATGGTCCAAAATGATGAGAAACGAGGCTAACTTTTTTTTTCAAAATTTCAAAAAACATGGGCTATAACCCATCGTTTTTGTCATTTCGTCATTTTTTTCAAATCTTCAAAAATGATGAAAAACGGCGCGCTATAGTATGCCGTACGATATGGGCTATAGCCCATGGTCCAAAATGATGAGAAACAAGGCTAACTTTTTTTTTCAAAATTTCAAAAAACATGGGCTATAACCTTTCGTTTTTGTCATTTCGTCATTTTTTTCAAATCTTCAAAAATGATGAAAAACGGCGCGCTATAGTATGCCGTACGATATGGGCTATAGCCCATGGTCCAAAATGATGAGAAACGAGGCTAACTTTTTTTTTCAAAATTTCAAAAAACATGGGCTATAACCCATCGTTTTTGTCATTTCGTCATTTCTTTCAAATCTTCAAAAATGATGAAAAACGGCGCGCTATAGTATGCCGTACGATATGGGCTATAGCCCATGGTCCAAAATGATGAGAAACGAGGCTAACTTTTTTTTTCAAAATTTCAAAAAACATGGGCTATAACCTTTCGTTTTTGTCATTTTGTCATTTTTTTCAAATCTTCAAAAATGATGAAAAACGGCGCGCTATAGTATGCCGTACGATATGGGCTATAGCCCATGGTCCAAAATGATGAGAAACGAGGCTAACCTTTTTTTTCAAAATTTCAAAAAACATGGGCTATAACCTTTCGTTTTTGTCATTTTGTCATTTTTTTCAAATCTTCAAAAATGATGAAAAACGGCGCGCTATAGTATGCCGTACGATATGGGCTATAGCCCATGGTCCAAAATGATGAGAAACGAGGCTAACTTTTTTTTTCAAAATTTCAAAAAACATGGGCTATAACCTTTCGTTTTTGTCATTTCGTCATTTTTTTCAAATCTTCAAAAATGATGAAAAACGGCGCGCTATAGTATGCCGTACGATATGGGCTATAGCCCATGGTCCAAAATGATGAGAAACGAGGCTAACTTTTTTTTTCAAAATTTCAAAAAACATGGGCTATAACCCATCGTTTTTGTCATTTCGTCATTTTTTTCAAATCTTCAAAAATGATGAAAAACGGCGCGCTATAGTATGCCGTACGATATGGGCTATAGCCCATGGTCCAAAATGATGAGAAACGAGGCTAACTTTTTTTTTCAAAATTTCAAAAAACATGGGCTATAACCTTTCGTTTTTGTCATTTCGTCATTTTTTTCAAATCTTCAAAAATGATGAAAAACGGCGCGCTATAGTATGCCGTACGATATGGGCTATAGCCCATGGTCCAAAATGATGAGAAACGAGGCTAACTTTTTTTTTCAAAATTTCAAAAAACATGGGCTATAACCCATCGTTTTTGTCATTTCGTCATTTTTTTCAAATCTTCAAAAATGATGAAAAACGGCGCGCTATAGTATGCCGTACGATATGGGCTATAGCCCATGGTCCAAAATGATGAGAAACGAGGCTAACCTTTTTTTTTTTAATTTAAAAAAACATGGGCTATAACCTTTCGTTTTTGTCATTTTGTCATTTTTTTCAAATCTTCAAAAATGATGAAAAACGGCGCGCTATAGTATGCCGTACGATATGGGCTATAGCCCATGGTCCAAAATGATGAGAAACGAGGCTAACTTTTTTTTTCAAAATTTCAAAAAACATGGGCTATAACCCATCGTTTTTGTCATTTCGTCATTTTTTTCAAATCTTCAAAAATGATGAAAAACGGCGCGCTATAGTATGCCGTACGATATGGGCTATAGCCCATGGTCCAAAATGATGAGAAACAAGGCTAACTTTTTTTTCAAAATTTCAAAAAACATGGGCTATAACCTTTCGTTTTTGTCATTTCGTCATTTTTTTCAAATCTTCAAAAATGATGAAAAACGGCGCGCTATAGTATGCCGTACGATATGGGCTATAGCCCATGGTCCAAAATGATGAGAAACGAGGCTAACTTTTTTTTTCAAAATTTCAAAAAACATGGGCTATAACCCATCGTTTTTGTCATTTCGTCATTTCTTTCAAATCTTCAAAAATGATGAAAAACGGCGCGCTATAGTATGCCGTACGATATGGGCTATAGCCCATGGTCCAAAATGATGAGAAACGAGGCTAACTTATTTTTTTTAAATTTCAAAAAACATGGGCTATAACCTTTAGTTTTTGTCATTTTGTCATTTTTTTCAAATCTTCAAAAATGATGAAAAACGGCGCGCTATAGTATGCCGTACGATATGGGCTATAGCCCATGGTCCAAAATGATGAGAAACGAGGCTAACTTTTTTTTTCAAAATTTCAAAAAACATGGGCTATAACCTTTCGTTTTTGTCATTTCGTAATTTTTTCAAATCTTCAAAAATGATGAAAAACGGCGCGCTATAGTATGCCGTACGATATGGGCTATAGCCCATGGTCCAAAATGATGAGAAACGAGTCTAACTTCTTTTTTCAAAATTTCAAAAAACATGGGCTATAACCTTTCGTTTTTGTCATTTTGTCATTTTTTTCAAATCTTCAAAAATGATGAAAAACGGCGCGCTATAGTATGCCGTACGATATGGGCTATAGCCCATGGTCCAAAATGATGAGAAACGAGGCTAACTTTTTTTTTCAAAATTTCAAAAAACATGGGCTATAACCTTTCGTTTTTGTCATTTCGTCATTTTTTTCAAATCTTCAAAAATGATGAAAAACGGCGCGCTATAGTATGCCGTACGATATGGGCTATAGCCCATGGTCCAAAATGATGAGAAACGAGGCTAACTTTTTTTTTCAAAATTTCAAAAAACATGGGCTATAACCTTTCGTTTTTGTCATTTTGTCATTTTTTTCAAATCTTCAAAAATGATGAAAAACGGCGCGCTATAGTATGCCGTACGATATGGGCTATAGCCCATGGTCCAAAATGATGAGAAACGAGGCTAACTTTTTTTTTCAAAATTTCAAAAAACATGGGCTATAACCCATCGTTTTTGTCATTTCGTCATTTTTTTCAAATCTTCAAAAATGATGAAAAACGGCGCGCTATAGTATGCCGTACGATATGGGCTATAGCCCATGGTCCAAAATGATGAGAAACGAGGCTAACTTTTTTTTTCAAAATTTCAAAAAACATGGGCTATAACCTTTCGTTTTTGTCATTTCGTCATTTTTTTCAAATCTTCAAAAATGATGAAAAACGGCGCGCTATAGTATGCCGTACGATATGGGCTATAGCCCATGGTCCAAAATGATGAGAAACGAGGCTAACTTTTTTTTTCAAAATTTCAAAAAACATGGGCTATAACCCATCGTTTTTGTCATTTCGTCATTTTTTTCAAATCTTCAAAAATGATGAAAAACGGCGCGCTATAGTATGCCGTACGATATGGGCTATAGCCCATGGTCCAAAATGATGAGAAACGAGGCTAACTTTTTTTTTCAAAATTTCAAAAAACATGGGCTATAACACATCGTTTTTGTCATTTCGTAATTTTTTTCAAATCTTCAAAAATGATGAAAAACGGCGCGCTATAGTATGCCGTACGATATGGGCTATAGCCCATGGTCCAAAATGATGAGAAACGAGGCTAACTTTTTTTTTCAAAATTTCAAAAAACATGGGCTATAACCTTTCGTTTTTGTCATTTTTTTCAAATCTTCAAAAATGATGAAAAACGGCGCGCTATAGTATGCCGTACGATATGGGCTATAGCCCATGGTCCAAAATGATGAGAAACGAGGCTAACTTTTTTTTTCAAAATTTCAAAAAACATGGGCTATAACCTTTCGTTTTTGTCATTTCGTCATTTTTTTCAAATCTTCAAAAATGATGAAAAACGGCGCGCTATAGTATGCCGTACGATATGGGCTATAGCCCATGGTCCAAAATGATGAGAAACGAGGCTAACTTTTTTTTTCAAAATTTCAAAAAACATGGGCTATAACACATCGTTTTTGTCATTTCGTAATTTTTTTAAAATCTTCAAAAATGATGAAAAACGGCGCGCTATAGTATGCCGTACGATATGGGCTATAGCCCATGGTCCAAAATGATGAGAAACGAGGCTAACCTTTTTTTTTCAAAATTTCAAAAAACATGGGCTATAACCTTTCGTTTTTGTCATTTTTTTCAAATCTTCAAAAATGATGAAAAACGGCGCGCTATAGTATGCCGTACGATATGGGCTATAGCCCATGGTCCAAAATGATGAGAAACGAGGCTAACCTTTTTTTTTTTAATTTCAAAAAACATGGGCTATAACCTTTCGTTTTTGTCATTTTGTCATTTTTTTCAAATCTTCAAAAATGATGAAAAACGGCGCGCTATAGTATGCCGTACGATATGGGCTATAGCCCATGGTCCAAAATGATGAGAAACGAGGCTAACTTTTTTTTTCAAAATTTCAAAAAACATGGGCTATAACCCATCGTTTTTGTCATTTCGTCATTTTTTTCAAATCTTCAAAAATGATGAAAAACGGCGCGCTATAGTATGCCGTACGATATGGGCTATAGCCCATGGTCCAAAATGATGAGAAACAAGGCTAACTTTTTTTTCAAAATTTCAAAAAACATGGGCTATAACCTTTCGTTTTTGTCATTTCGTCATTTTTTTCAAATCTTCAAAAATGATGAAAAACGGCGCGCTATAGTATGCCGTACGATATGGGCTATAGCCCATGGTCCAAAATGATGAGAAACGAGGCTAACTTTTTTTTTCAAAATTTCAAAAAACATGGGCTATAACCCATCGTTTTTGTCATTTCGTCATTTCTTTCAAATCTTCAAAAATGATGAAAAACGGCGCGCTATAGTATGCCGTACGATATGGGCTATAGCCCATGGTCCAAAATGATGAGAAACGAGGCTAACTTATTTTTTTTAAATTTCAAAAAACATGGGCTATAACCTTTCGTTTTTGTCATTTTGTCATTTTTTTCAAATCTTCAAAAATGATGAAAAACGGCGCGCTATAGTATGCCGTACGATATGGGCTATAGCCCATGGTCCAAAATGATGAGAAACGAGGCTAACTTTTTTTTTCAAAATTTCAAAAAACATGGGCTATAACCTTTCGTTTTTGTCATTTCGTAATTTTTTCAAATCTTCAAAAATGATGAAAAACGGCGCGCTATAGTATGCCGTACGATATGGGCTATAGCCCATGGTCCAAAATGATGAGAAACGAGGCTAACTTCTTTTTTCAAAATTTCAAAAAACATGGGCTATAACCTTTCGTTTTTGTCATTTTGTCATTTTTTTCAAATCTTCAAAAATGATGAAAAACGGCGCGCTATAGTATGCCGTACGATATGGGCTATAGCCCATGGTCCAAAATGATGAGAAACGAGGCTAACTTTTTTTTTCAAAATTTCAAAAAACATGGGCTATAACCTTTCGTTTTTGTCATTTCGTCATTTTTTTCAAATCTTCAAAAATGATGAAAAACGGCGCGCTATAGTATGCCGTACGATATGGGCTATAGCCCATGGTCCAAAATGATGAGAAACGAGGCTAACTTTTTTTTTCAAAATTTCAAAAAACATGGGCTATAACCTTTCGTTTTTGTCATTTTGTCATTTTTTTCAAATCTTCAAAAATGATGAAAAACGGCGCGCTATAGTATGCCGTACGATATGGGCTATAGCCCATGGTCCAAAATGATGAGAAACGAGGCTAACTTTTTTTTTCAAAATTTCAAAAAACATGGGCTATAACCCATCGTTTTTGTCATTTCGTCATTTTTTTCAAATCTTCAAAAATGATGAAAAACGGCGCGCTATAGTATGCCGTACGATATGGGCTATAGCCCATGGTCCAAAATGATGAGAAACGAGGCTAACTTTTTTTTTCAAAATTTCAAAAAACATGGGCTATAACCTTTCGTTTTTGTCATTTCGTCATTTTTTTCAAATCTTCAAAAATGATGAAAAACGGCGCGCTATAGTATGCCGTACGATATGGGCTATAGCCCATGGTCCAAAATGATGAGAAACGAGGCTAACTTTTTTTTTCAAAATTTCAAAAAACATGGGCTATAACCCATCGTTTTTGTCATTTCGTCATTTTTTTCAAATCTTCAAAAATGATGAAAAACGGCGCGCTATAGTATGCCGTACGATATGGGCTATAGCCCATGGTCCAAAATGATGAGAAACGAGGCTAACTTTTTTTTTCAAAATTTCAAAAAACATGGGCTATAACACATCGTTTTTGTCATTTCGTAATTTTTTTCAAATCTTCAAAAATGATGAAAAACGGCGCGCTATAGTATGCCGTACGATATGGGCTATAGCCCATGGTCCAAAATGATGAGAAACGAGGCTAACTTTTTTTTTCAAAATTTCAAAAAACATGGGCTATAACCTTTCGTTTTTGTCATTTTTTTCAAATCTTCAAAAATGATGAAAAACGGCGCGCTATAGTATGCCGTACGATATGGGCTATAGCCCATGGTCCAAAATGATGAGAAACGAGGCTAACTTTTTTTTTCAAAATTTCAAAAAACATGGGCTATAACCTTTCGTTTTTGTCATTTCGTCATTTTTTTCAAATCTTCAAAAATGATGAAAAACGGCGCGCTATAGTATGCCGTACGATATGGGCTATAGCCCATGGTCCAAAATGATGAGAAACGAGGCTAACTTTTTTTTTCAAAATTTCAAAAAACATGGGCTATAACACATCGTTTTTGTCATTTCGTAATTTTTTTAAAATCTTCAAAAATGATGAAAAACGGCGCGCTATAGTATGCCGTACGATATGGGCTATAGCCCATGGTCCAAAATGATGAGAAACGAGGCTAACCTTTTTTTTTCAAAATTTCAAAAAACATGGGCTATAACCTTTCGTTTTTGTCATTTTTTTCAAATCTTCAAAAATGATGAAAAACGGCGCGCTATAGTATGCCGTACGATATGGGCTATAGCCCATGGTCCAAAATGATGAGAAACGAGGCTAACTTTTTTTTTCAAAATTTCAAAAAACATGGGCTATAACCTTTCGTTTTTGTCATTTCGTCATTTTTTTCAAATCTTCAAAAATGATGAAAAACGGCGCGCTATAGTATGCCGTACGATATGGGCTATAGCCCATGGTCCAAAATGATGAGAAACGAGGCTAACTTTTTTTTTTCAAAATTTCAAAAAACATGGGCTATAACCCATCGTTTTTGTCATTTCGTCATTTTTTTCAAATCTTCAAAAATGATGAAAAACGGCGCGCTATAGTATGCCGTACGATATGGGCTATAGCCCATGGTCCAAAATGATGAGAAACGAGGCTAACTTTTTTTTTCAAAATTTCAAAAAACATGGGCTATAACACATCGTTTTTGTCATTTCGTAATTTTTTTCAAATCTTCAAAAATGATGAAAAACGGCGCGCTATAGTATGCCGTACGATATGGGCTATAGCCCATGGTCCAAAATGATGAGAAACGAGGCTAACTTTTTTTTTCAAAATTTCAAAAAACATGGGCTATAACCTTTCGTTTTTGTCATTTTTTTCAAATCTTCAAAAATGATGAAAAACGGCGCGCTATAGTATGCCGTACGATATGGGCTATAGCCCATGGTCCAAAATGATGAGAAACGAGGCTAACTTTTTTTTTCAAAATTTCAAAAAACATGGGCTATAACCTTTCGTTTTTGTCATTTCGTCATTTTTTTCAAATCTTCAAAAATGATGAAAAACGGCGCGCTATAGTATGCCGTACGATATGGGCTATAGCCCATGGTCCAAAATGATGAGAAACGAGGCTAACTTTTTTTTTCAAAATTTCAAAAAACATGGGCTATAACACATCGTTTTTGTCATTTCGTAATTTTTTTCAAATCTTCAAAAATGATGAAAAACGGCGCGCTATAGTATGCCGTACGATATGGGCTATAGCCCATGGTCCAAAATGATGAGAAACGAGGCTAACTTTTTTTTTCAAAATTTCAAAAAACATGGGCTATAACCTTTCGTTTTTGTCATTTTTTTCAAATCTTCAAAAATGATGAAAAACGGCGCGCTATAGTATGCCGTACGATATGGGCTATAGCCCATGGTCCAAAATGATGAGAAACGAGGCTAACTTTTTTTTTCAAAATTTCAAAAAACATGGGCTATAACCTTTCGTTTTTGTCATTTCGTCATTTTTTTCAAATCTTCAAAAATGATGAAAAACGGCGCGCTATAGTATGCCGTACGATATGGGCTATAGCCCATGGTCCAAAATGATGAGAAACGAGGCTAACTTTTTTTTTCAAAATTTCAAAAAACATGGGCTATAACCCATCGTTTTTGTCATTTCGTCATTTTTTTAAAATCTTCAAAAATGATGAAAAACGGCGCGCTATAGTATGCCGTACGATATGGGCTATAGCCCATGGTCCAAAATGATGAGAAACGAGGCTAACTTTTTTTTTCAAAATTTCAAAAAACATGGGCTATAACCTTTCGTTTTTGTCATTTCGTCATTTTTTTCAAATCTTCAAAAATGATGAAAAACGGCGCGCTATAGTATGCCGTACGATATGGGCTATAGCCCATGGTCCAAAATGATGAGAAACGAGGCTAACTTTTTTTTTCAAAATTTCAAAAAACATGGGCTATAACCCATCGTTTTTGTCATTTCGTCATTTTTTTCAAATCTTCAAAAATGATGAAAAACGGCGCGCTATAGTATGCCGTACGATATGGGCTATAGCCCATGGTCCAAAATGATGAGAAACGAGGCTAACTTTTTTTTTCAAAATTTCAAAAAACATGGGCTATAACCTTTCGTTTTTGTCATTTCGTCATTTTTTTCAAATCTTCAAAAATGATGAAAAACGGCGCGCTATAGTATGCCGTACGATATGGGCTATAGCCCATGGTCCAAAATGATGAGAAACGAGGCTAACTTTTTTTTTCAAAATTTCAAAAAACATGGGCTATAACCCATCGTTTTTGTCATTTCGTCATTTTTTTCAAATCTTCAAAAATGATGAAAAACGGCGCGCTATAGTATGCCGTACGATATGGGCTATAGCCCATGGTCCAAAATGATGAGAAACGAGGCTAACATTTTTTTTCAAAATTTCAAAAAACATGGGCTATAACCTTTCGTTTTTGTCATTTCGTCATTTTTTTCAAATCTTCAAAAATGATGAAAAACGGCGCGCTATAGTATGCCGTACGATATGGGCTATAGCCCATGGTCCAAAATGATGAGAAACGAGGCTAACATTTTTTTTTTTAATTTAAAAAAACATGGGCTATAACCTTTCGTTTTTGTCATTTTGTCATTTTTTTCAAATCTTCAAAAATGATGAAAAACGGCGCGCTATAGTATGCCGTACGATATGGGCTATAGCCCATGGTCCAAAATGATGAGAAACGAGGCTAACTTTTTTTTTTCAAAATTTCAAAAAACATGGGCTATAACCTTTCGTTTTTGTCATTTCGTAATTTTTTTCAAATCTTCAAAAATGATGAAAAACGGCGCGCTATAGTATGCCGTACGATATGGGCTATAGCCCATGGTCCAAAATGATGAGAAACGAGGCTAACTTCTTTTTTCAAAATTTCAAAAAACATGGGCTATAACCTTTCGTTTTTGTCATTTTGTCATTTTTTAAAAATCTTCAAAAATGATGAAAAACGGCGCGCTATAGTATGCCGTACGATATGGGCTATAGCCCATGGTCCAAAATGATGAGAAACGAGGCTAACTTTTTTTTTCCAAAATTTCAAAAAACATGGGCTATAACCTTTCGTTTTTGTCATTTCGTCATTTTTTTCAAATCTTCAAAAATGATGAAAAACGGCGCGCTATAGTATGCCGTACGATATGGGCTATAGCCCATGGTCCAAAATGATGAGAAACGAGGCTAACTTTTTTTTTCAAATTTTCAAAAAACATGGGCTATAACCTTTCGTTTTTGTCATTTTGTCATTTTTTTCAAATCTTCAAAAATGATGAAAAACGGCGCGCTATAGTATGCCGTACGATATGGGCTATAGCCCATGGTCCAAAATGATGAGAAACGAGGCTAACTTTTTTTTTCAAAATTTCAAAAAACATGGGCTATAACCTTTCGTTTTTGTCATTTTGTCATTTTTTTCAAATCTTCAAAAATGATGAAAAACGGCGCGCTATAGTATGCCGTACGATATGGGCTATAGCCCATGGTCCAAAATGATGAGAAACGAGGCTAACTTTTTTTTTCAAAATTTCAAAAAACATGGGCTATAACCTTTCGTTTTTGTCATTTCGTAATTTTTTTCAAATCTTCAAAAATGATGAAAAACGGCGCGCTATAGTATGCCGTACGATATGGGCTATAGCCCATGGTCCAAAATGATGAGAAACGAGGCTAACTTTTTTTTTCAAAATTTCAAAAAACATGGGCTATAACCCATCGTTTTTGTCATTTCGTCATTTTTTTCAAATCTTCAAAAATGATGAAAAACGGCGCGCTATAGTATGCCGTACGATATGGGCTATAGCCCATGGTCCAAAATGATGAGAAACGAGGCTAACTTTTTTTTTTCAAAATTTCAAAAAACATGGGCTATAACCTTTCGTTTTTGTCATTTCGTAATTTTTTTCAAATCTTCAAAAATGATGAAAAACGGCGCGCTATAGTATGCCGTACGATATGGGCTATAGCCCATGGTCCAAAATGATGAGAAACGAGGCTAACTTCTTTTTTCAAAATTTCAAAAAACATGGGCTATAACCTTTCGTTTTTGTCATTTTGTCATTTTTTAAAAATCTTCAAAAATGATGAAAAACGGCGCGCTATAGTATGCCGTACGATATGGGCTATAGCCCATGGTCCAAAATGATGAGAAACGAGGCTAACTTTTTTTTTCCAAAATTTCAAAAAACATGGGCTATAACCTTTCGTTTTTGTCATTTCGTCATTTTTTTCAAATCTTCAAAAATGATGAAAAACGGCGCGCTATAGTATGCCGTACGATATGGGCTATAGCCCATGGTCCAAAATGATGAGAAACGAGGCTAACTTTTTTTTTCAAATTTTCAAAAAACATGGGCTATAACCTTTCGTTTTTGTCATTTTGTCATTTTTTTCAAATCTTCAAAAATGATGAAAAACGGCGCGCTATAGTATGCCGTACGATATGGGCTATAGCCCATGGTCCAAAATGATGAGAAACGAGGCTAACTTTTTTTTTCAAAATTTCAAAAAACATGGGCTATAACCTTTCGTTTTTGTCATTTTGTCATTTTTTTCAAATCTTCAAAAATGATGAAAAACGGCGCGCTATAGTATGCCGTACGATATGGGCTATAGCCCATGGTCCAAAATGATGAGAAACGAGGCTAACTTTTTTTTTCAAAATTTCAAAAAACATGGGCTATAACCTTTCGTTTTTGTCATTTCGTAATTTTTTTCAAATCTTCAAAAATGATGAAAAACGGCGCGCTATAGTATGCCGTACGATATGGGCTATAGCCCATGGTCCAAAATGATGAGAAACGAGGCTAACTTTTTTTTTCAAAATTTCAAAAAACATGGGCTATAACCCATCGTTTTTGTCATTTCGTCATTTTTTTCAAATCTTCAAAAATGATGAAAAACGGCGCGCTATAGTATGCCGTACGATATGGGCTATAGCCCATGGTCCAAAATGATGAGAAACGAGGCTAACTTTTTTTTTTTAATTTAAAAAAACATGGGCTATAACCTTTCGTTTTTGTCATTTTGTCATTTTTTTCAAATCTTCAAAAATGATGAAAAACGGCGCGCTATAGTATGCCGTACGATATGGGCTATAGCCCATGGTCCAAAATGATGAGAAACGAGGCTAACTTTTTTTTTTCAAAATTTCAAAAAACATGGGCTATAACCTTTCGTTTTTGTCATTTCGTAAATTTTTTCAAATCTTCAAAAATGATGAAAAACGGCGCGCTATAGTATGCCGTACGATATGGGCTATATCCCATGGTCCAAAATGATGAGAAACGAGGCTAACTTCTTTTTTCAAAATTTCAAAAAACATGGGCTATAACCTTTCGTTTTTGTCATTTTGTCATTTTTTTAAAATCTTCAAAAATGATGAAAAACGGCGCGCTATAGTATGCCGTACGATATGGGCTATAGCCCATGGTCCAAAATGATGAGAAACGAGGCTAACTTTTTTTTTCCAAAATTTCAAAAAACATGGGCTATAACCTTTCGTTTTTGTCATTTCGTCATTTTTTTCAAATCTTCAAAAATGATGAAAAACGGCGCGCTATAGTATGCCGTACGATATGGGCTATAGCCCATGGTCCAAAATGATGAGAAACGAGGCTAACTTTTTTTTTCAAAATTTCAAAAAACATGGGCTATAACCTTTCGTTTTTGTCATTTTGTCATTTTTTTCAAATCTTCAAAAATGATGAAAAACGGCGCGCTATAGTATGCCGTACGATATGGGCTATAGCCCATGGTCCAAAATGATGAGAAACGAGGCTAACTTTTTTTTTCAAAATTTCAAAAAACATGGGCTATAACCTTTCGTTTTTGTCATTTTGTCATTTTTTTCAAATCTTCAAAAATGATGAAAAACGGCGCGCTATAGTATGCCGTACGATATGGGCTATAGCCCATGGTCCAAAATGATGAGAAACGAGGCTAACTTTTTTTTTCAAAATTTCTAAAAACATGGGCTATAACCTTTCGTTTTTGTCATTTTGTCATTTTTTTCAAATCTTCAAAAATGATGAAAAACGGCGCGCTATAGTATGCCGTACGATATGGGCTATAGCCCATGGTCCAAAATGATGAGAAACGAGGCTAACTTTTTTTTTCAAAATTTCAAAAAACATGGGCTATAACCTTTCGTTTTTGTCATTTTGTCATTTTTTTCAAATCTTCAAAAATGATGAAAAACGGCGCGCTATAGTATGCCGTACGATATGGGCTATAGCCCATGGTCCAAAATGATGAGAAACGAGGCTAACTTTTTTTTTCAAAATTTCAAAAAACATGGGCTATAACCCATCGTTTTTGTCATTTCGTCATTTTTTTCAAATCTTCAAAAATGATGAAAAACGGCGCGCTATAGTATGCCGTACGATATGGGCTATAGCCCATGGTCCAAAATGATGAGAAACGAGGCTAACTTTTTTTTTCAAAATTTCAAAAAACATGGGCTATAACCTTTCGTTTTTGTCATTTCGTCATTTTTTTCAAATCTTCCAAATTGATGAAAAACAGCGCGCTATAGTATGCCGTACGATATGGGCTATAGCCCATGGTCCAAAATGATGAGAAACGAGGCTAACTTTTTTTTTCAAAATTTCAAAAAACATGGGCTATAACCTTTCGTTTTTGTCATTTCGTCATTTTTTTCAAATCTTCAAAAATGATGAAAAACGGCGCGCTATAGTATGCCGTACGATATGGGCTATAGCCCATGGTCCAAAATGATGAGAAACGAGGCTAACTTTTTTTTTCAAAATTTCAAAAAACATGGGCTATAACCCATCGTTTTTGTCATTTCGTCATTTTTTTCAAATCTTCAAAAATGATGAAAAACGGCGCGCTATAGTATGCCGTACGATATGGGCTATAGCCCATGGTCCAAAATGATGAGAAACGAGGCTAACTTTTTTTTTCAAAATTTCAAAAAACATGGGCTATAACACATCGTTTTTGTCATTTCGTAATTTTTTTCAAATCTTCAAAAATGATGAAAAACGGCGCGCTATAGTATGCCGTACGATATGGGCTATAGCCCATGGTCCAAAATGATGAGAAACGAGGCTAACTTTTTTTTTCAAAATTTCAAAAAAACATGGGCTATAACCTTTCGTTTTTGTCATTTTTTTCAAATCTTCAAAAATGATGAAAAACGGCGCGCTATAGTATGCCGTACGATATGGGCTATAGCCCATGGTCCAAAATGATGAGAAACGAGGCTAACTTTTTTTTTCAAAATTTCAAAAAACATGGGCTATAACCTTTCGTTTTTGTCATTTTTTTCAAATCTTCAAAAATGATGAAAAACGGCGCGCTATAGTATGCCGTACGATATGGGCTATAGCCCATGGTCCAAAATGATGAGAAACGAGGCTAACTTTTTTTTTCAAAATTTCAAAAAACATGGGCTATAACCTTTCGTTTTTGTCATTTTGTCATTTTTTTCAAATCTTCAAAAATGATGAAAAACGGCGCGCTATAGTATGCCGTACGATATGGGCTATAGCCCATGGTCCAAAATGATGAGAAACGAGGCTAACTTTTTTTTTCAAAATTTCAAAAAACATGGGCTATAACCCATCGTTTTTGTCATTTCGTCATTTTTTTCAAATCTTCAAAAATGATGAAAAACGGCGCGCTATAGTATGCCGTACGATATGGGCTATAGCCCATGGTCCAAAATGATGAGAAACGAGGCTAACTTTTTTTTTCAAAATTTCAAAAAACATGGGCTATAACCTTTCGTTTTTGTCATTTTGTCATTTTTTTCAAATCTTCAAAAATGATGAAAAACGGCGCGCTATAGTATGCCGTACGATATGGGCTATAGCCCATGGTCCAAAATGATGAGAAACGAGGCTAACTTTTTTTTTCAAAATTTCAAAAAACATGGGCTATAACCTTTCGTTTTTGTCATTTCGTCATTTTTTTCAAATCTTCAAAAATGATGAAAAACGGCGCGCTATAGTATGCCGTACGATATGGGCTATAGCCCATGGTCCAAAATGATGAGAAACGAGGCTAACTTTTTTTTTCAAAATTTCAAAAAACATGGGCTATAACCTTTCGTTTTTGTCATTTTGTCATTTTTTTCAAATCTTCAAAAATGATGAAAAACGGCGCGCTATAGTATGCCGTACGATATGGGCTATAGCCCATGGTCCAAAATGATGAGAAACGAGGCTAACTTTTTTTTTCAAAATTTCAAAAAACATGGGCTATAACCCATCGTTTTTGTCATTTCGTCATTTTTTTCAAATCTTCAAAAATGATGAAAAACGGCGCGCTATAGTATGCCGTACGATATGGGCTATAGCCCATGGTCCAAAATGATGAGAAACGAGGCTAACTTTTTTTTTCAAAATTTCAAAAAACATGGGCTATAACCTTTCGTTTTTGTCATTTCGTCATTTTTTTCAAATCTTCAAAAATGATGAAAAACGGCGCGCTATAGTATGCCGTACGATATGGGCTATAGCCCATGGTCCAAAATGATGAGAAACGAGGCTAACTTTTTTTTTCAAAATTTCAAAAAACATGGGCTATAACCTTTCGTTTTTGTCATTTCGTCATTTTTTTCAAATCTTCAAAAATGATGAAAAACGGCGCGCTATAGTATGCCGTACGATATGGGCTATAGCCCATGGTCCAAAATGATGAGAAACGAGGCTAACTTTTTTTTTCAAAATTTCAAAAAACATGGGCTATAACCTTTCGTTTTTGTCATTTCGTCATTTTTTTCAAATCTTAAAAAATGATGAAAAACGGCGCGCTATAGTATGCCGTACGATATGGGCTATAGCCCATGGTCCAAAATGATGAGAAACGAGGCTAACTTTTTTTTTCAAAATTTCAAAAAACATGGGCTATAACCCATCGTTTTAGTCATTTCGTCATTTTTTTCAAATCTTCAAAAATGATGAAAAACGGCGCGCTATAGTATGCCGTACGATATGGGCTATAGCCCATGGTCCAAAATGATGAGAAACGAAGCTAACTTTTTTTTTCAAAATTTCAAAAAACATGGGCTATAACACATCGTTTTTGTCATTTCGTAATTTCTTTCAAATCTTCAAAAATGATGAAAAACGGCGCGCTATAGTATGCCGTACGATATGGGCTATAGCCCATGGTCCAAAATGATGAGAAACGAGGCTAACTTTTTTTTTCAAAATTTCAAAAAACATGGGCTATAACCTTTCGTTTTTGTCATTTTGTCATTTTTTTCAAATCTTCAAAAATGATGAAAAACGGCGCGCTATAGTATGCCGTACGATATGGGCTATAGCCCATGGTCCAAAATGATGAGAAACGAGGCTAACTTTTTTTTTCAAAATTTCAAAAAACATGGGCTATAACCTTTCGTTTTTGTCATTTCGTCATTTTTTTCAAATCTTCAAAAATGATGAAAAACGGCGCGCTATAGTATGCCGTACGATATGGGCTATAGCCCATGGTCCAAAATGATGAGAAACGAGGCTAACTTTTTTTTTCAAAATTTCAAAAAACATGGGCTATAACCCATCGTTTTTGTCATTTCGTCATTTTTTTCAAATCTTCAAAAATGATGAAAAACGGCGCGCTATAGTATGCCGTACGATATGGGCTATAGCCCATGGTCCAAAATGATGAGAAACGAGGCTAACTTTTTTTTTCAAAATTTCAAAAAACATGGGCTATAACCTTTCGTTTTTGTCATTTCGTCATTTTTTTCAAATCTTCAAAAATGATGAAAAACGGCGCGCTATAGTATGCCGTACGATATGGGCTATAGCCCATGGTCCAAAATGATGAGAAACGAGGCTAACTTTTTTTTTTTTAATTTAAAAAAACATGGGCTATAACCTTTCGTTTTTGTCATTTTGTCATTTTTTTCAAATCTTCAAAAATGATGAAAAACGGCGCGCTATAGTATGCCGTACGATATGGGCTATAGCCCATGGTCCAAAATGATGAGAAACGAGGCTAACTTTTTTTTCCAAAATTTCAAAAAACATGGGCTATAACCTTTCGTTTTTGTCATTTCGTAATTTTTTTCAAATCTTCAAAAATGATGAAAAACGGCGCGCTATAGTATGCCGTACGATATGGGCTATAGCCCATGGTCCAAAATGATGAGAAACGAGGCTAACTTCTTTTTTCAAAATTTCAAAAAACATGGGCTATAACCTTTCGTTTTTGTCATTTTGTCATTTTTTTAAAATCTTCAAAAATGATGAAAAACGGCGCGCTATAGTATGCCGTACGATATGGGCTATAGCCCATGGTCCAAAATGATGAGAAACGAGGCTAACTCTTTTTTTCCAAAATTTCAAAAAACATGGGCTATAACCTTTCGTTTTTGTCATTTCGTCATTTTTTTCAAATCTTCAAAAATGATGAAAAACGGCGCGCTATAGTATGCCGTACGATATGGGCTATAGCCCATGGTCCAAAATGATGAGAAACGAGGCTAACTTTTTTTTTCAAAATTTCAAAAAACATGGGCTATAACCTTTCGTTTTTGTCATTTTGTCATTTTTTTCAAATCTTCAAAAATGATGAAAAACGGCGCGCTATAGTATGCCGTACGATATGGGCTATAGCCCATGGTCCAAAATGATGAGAAACGAGGCTAACTTTTTTTTTCAAAATTTCAAAAAACATGGGCTATAACCCATCGTTTTTGTCATTTCGTCATTTTTTTCAAATCTTCAAAAATGATGAAAAACGGCGCGCTATAGTATGCCGTACGATATGGGCTATAGCCCATGGTCCAAAATGATGAGAAACGAGGCTAACTTTTTTTTTCAAAATTTCAAAAAACATGGGCTATAACCCATCGTTTTTGTCATTTCGTAATTTTTTTCAAATCTTCAAAAATGATGAAAAACGGCGCGCTATAGTATGCCGTACGATATGGGCTATAGCCCATGGTCCAAAATGGTGAGAAACGAGGCTAACTTTTTTTTTCAAAATTTCAAAAAACATGGGCTATAACCTTTCGTTTTTGTCATTTCGTCATTTTTTTCAAATCTTCAAAAATGATGAAAAACGGCGCGCTATAGTATGCCGTACGATATGGGCTATAGCCCATGGTCCAAAATGATGAGAAACGAGGCTAACTTTTTTTTTCAAAATTTCAAAAAACATGGGCTATAACCTTTCGTTTTTGTCATTTTGTCATTTTTTTCAAATCTTCAAAAATGATGAAAAACGGCGCGCTATAGTATGCCGTACGATATGGGCTATAGCCCATGGTCCAAAATGATGAGAAACGAGGCTAACTTTTTTTTCAAAATTTCAAAAAACATGGGCTATAACCTTTCGTTTTTGTCATTTCGTCATTTTTTTCAAATCTTCAAAAATGATGAAAAACGGCGCGCTATACTATGCCGTACGATATGGGCTATAGCCCATGGTCCAAAATGATGAGAAACGAGGCTAACTTTTTTTTTCAAAATTTCAAAAAACATGGGCTATAACCCATCGTTTTTGTCATTTCGTAATTTTTTTCAAATCTTCAAAAATGATGAAAAACGGCGCGCTATAGTATGCCGTACGATATGGGCTATAGCCCATGGTCCAAAATGGTGAGAAACGAGGCTAACTTTTTTTTTCAAAATTTCAAAAAACATGGGCTATAACCTTTCGTTTTTGTCATTTTGTCATTTTTTTCAAATCTTCAAAAATGATGAAAAACGGCGCGCTATAGTATGCCGTACGATATGGGCTATAGCCCATGGTCCAAAATGATGAGAAACGAGGCTAACCTTTTTTTTTCAAAATTTCAAAAAACATGTGCTATAACCTTTCGTTTTTGTCATTTCGTCATTTTTTTCAAATCTTCAAAAATGATGAAAAACTGCGCGCTATAGTATGCCGTACGATATGGGCTATAGCCCATGGTCCAAAATGATGAGAAACGAGGCTAACTTTTTTTTTTCAAAATTTCAAAAAACATGGGCTATAACCCATCGTTTTTGTCATTTCGTCATTTTTTTCAAATCTTCAAAAATGATGAAAAACGGCGCGCTATAGTATGCCGTACGATATGGGCTATAGCCCATGGTCCAAAATGATGAGAAACGAGGCTAACTTTTTTTTTCAAAATTTCAAAAAACATGGGCTATAACCTTTCGTTTTTGTCATTTCGTCATTTTTTTCAAATCTTCAAAAATGATGAAAAACGGCGCGCTATAGTATGCCGTACGATATGGGCTATAGCCCATGGTCCAAAATGATGAGAAACGAGGCTAACTTTTTTTTTCAAAATTTCAAAAAACATGGGCTATAACCCATCGTTTTTGTCATTTCGTCATTTTTTTCAAATCTTCAAAAATGATGAAAAACGGCGCGCTATAGTATGCCGTACGATATGGGCTATAGCCCATGGTCCAAAATGATGAGAAACGAGGCTAACTTTTTTTTTCAAAATTTCAAAAAACATGGGCTATAACCTTTCGTTTTTGTCATTTCGTCATTTTTTTCAAATCTTCAAAAATGATGAAAAACGGCGCGCTATAGTATGCCGTACGATATGGGCTATAGCCCATGGTCCAAAATGATGAGAAACGAGGCTAACTTTTTTTTTTTTAATTAAAAAAAACATGGGCTATAACCTTTCGTTTTTGTCATTTTGTCATTTTTTTCAAATCTTCAAAAATGATGAAAAACGGCGCGCTATAGTATGCCGTACGATATGGGCTATAGCCCATGGTCCAAAATGATGAGAAACGAGGCTAACTTTTTTTTTCAAAATTTCAAAAAACATGGGCTATAACCTATCGTTTTTGTCATTTCGTAATTTTTTTCAAATCTTCAAAAATGATGAAAAACGGCGCGCTATAGTATGCCGTACGATATGGGCTATAGCCCATGGTCCAAAATGATGAGAAACGAGGCTAACTTCTTTTTTCAAAATTTCAAAAAACATGGGCTATAACCTTTCGTTTTTGTCATTTTGTCATTTTTTTCAAATCTTCAAAAATGATGAAAAACGGCGCGCTATAGTATGCCGTACGATATGGGCTATAGCCCATGGTCCAAAATGATGAGAAACGAGGCTAACTTTTTTTTTTCAAAATTTCAAAAAACATGGGCTATAACCTTTCGTTTTTGTCATTTCGTCATTTTTTTCAAATCTTCAAAAATGATGAAAAACGGCGCGCTATAGTATGCCGTACGATATGGGTTATAGCCCATGGTCCAAAATGATGAGAAACGAGGCTAACTTTTTTTTTCAAAATTTCAAAAAACATGGGCTATAACCTTTCGTTTTTGTCATTTTGTCATTTTTTTCAAATCTTCAAAAATGATGAAAAACGGCGCGCTATAGTATGCCGTACGATATGGGCTATAGCCCATGGTCCAAAATGATGAGAAACGAGGCTAACTTTTTTTTTCAAAATTTCAAAAAACATGGGCTATAACCTTTCGTTTTTGTCATTTTGTCATTTTTTTCAAATCTTCAAAAATGATGAAAAACGGCGCGCTATAGTATGCCGTACGATATGGGCTATAGCCCATGGTCCAAAATGATGAGAAACGAGGCTAACTTTTTTTTTCAAAATTTCAAAAAACATGGGCTATAACCCATCGTTTTTGTCATTTCGTCATTTTTTTCAAATCTTCAAAAATGATGAAAAACGGCGCGCTATAGTATGCCGTACGATATGGGCTATAGCCCATGGTCCAAAATGATGAGAAACGAGGCTAACTTTTTTTTTCAAAATTTCAAAAAACATGGGCTATAACCTTTCGTTTTTGTCATTTCGTCATTTTTTTCAAATCTTCAAAAATGATGAAAAACGGCGCGCTATAGTATGCCGTACGATATGGGCTATAGCCCATGGTCCAAAATGATGAGAAACGAGGCTAACTTTTTTTTTCAAAATTTCAAAAAACATGGGCTATAACCTTTCGTTTTTGTCATTTCGTCATTTTTTTCAAATCTTCAAAAATGATGAAAAACGGCGCGCTATAGTATGCCGTACGATATGGGCTATAGCCCATGGTCCAAAATGATGAGAAACGAGGCTAACTTCTTTTTTCAAAATTTCAAAAAACATGGGCTATAACCTTTCGTTTTTGTCATTTCGTCATTTTTTTCAAATCTTCAAAAATGATGAAAAACGGCGCGCTATAGTATGCCGTACGATATGGGCTATAGCCCATGGTCCAAAATGATGAGAAACGAGGCTAACTTTTTTTTTTCAAAATTTCAAAAAACATGGGCTATAACCCATCGTTTTTGTCATTTCGTCATTTTTTTCAAATCTTCAAAAATGATGAAAAACGGCGCGCTATAGTATGCCGTACGATATGGGCTATAGCCCATGGTCCAAAATGATGAGAAACGAAGCTAACTTTTTTTTTCAAATTTTCAAAAAACATGGGCTATAACACATCGTTTTTGTCATTTCGTAATTTCTTTCAAATCTTCAAAAATGATGAAAAACGGCGCGCTATAGTATGCCGTACGATATGGGCTATAGCCCATGGTCCAAAATGATGAGAAACGAGGCTAACTTTTTTTTTCAAAATTTCAAAAAACATGGGCTATAACCTTTCGTTTTTGTCATTTTGTCATTTTTTTCAAATCTTCAAAAATGATGAAAAACGGCGCGCTATAGTATGCCGTACGATATGGGCTATAGCCCATGGTCCAAAATGATGAGAAACGAGGCTAACTTTTTTTTTCAAAATTTCAAAAAACATGGGCTATAACCTTTCGTTTTTGTCATTTCGTCATTTTTTTCAAATCTTCAAAAATGATGAAAAACGGCGCGCTATAGTATGCCGTACGATATGGGCTATAGCCCATGGTCCAAAATGATGAGAAACGAGGCTAACTTTTTTTTTCAAAATTTCAAAAAACATGGGCTATAACCTTTCGTTTTTGTCATTTCGTCATTTTTTTCAAATCTTCAAAAATGATGAAAAACGGCGCGCTATAGTATGCCGTACGATATGGGCTATAGCCCATGGTCCAAAATGATGAGAAACGAGGCTAACTTTTTTTTTCAAAATTTCAAAAAACATGGGCTATAACCCATCGTTTTTGTCATTTCGTCATTTTTTTCAAATCTTCAAAAATGATGAAAAACGGCGCGCTATAGTATGCCGTACGATATGGGCTATAGCCCATGGTCCAAAATGATGAGAAACGAGGCTAACTTTTTTTTTCAAAATTTCAAAAAACATGGGCTATAACCTTTCGTTTTTGTCATTTCGTCATTTTTTTCAAATCTTCAAAAATGTATAAAAACGGCGCGCTATAGTATGCCGTACGATATGGGCTATAGCCCATGGTCCAAAATGATGAGAAACGAGGCTAACTTTTTTTTTTTTAATTTCAAAAAACATGGGCTATAACCTTTCGTTTTTGTCATTTTGTCATTTTTTTCAAATCTTCAAAAATGATGAAAAACGGCGCGCTATAGTATGCCGTACGATATGGGCTATAGCCCATGGTCCAAAATGATGAGAAACGAGGCTAACTTTTTTTTTCAAAATTTCAAAAAACATGGGCTATAACCTTTCGTTTTTGTCATTTCGTAATTTTTTTCAAATCTTCAAAAATGATGAAAAACGGCGCGCTATAGTATGCCGTACGATATGGGCTATAGCCCATGGTCCAAAATGATGAGAAACGAGGCTAACTTCTTTTTTCAAAATTTCAAAAAACATGGGCTATAACCTTTCGTTTTTGTCATTTCGTCATTTTTTTCAAATCTTCAAAAATGATGAAAAACGGCGCGCTATAGTATGCCGTACGATATGGGCTATAGCCCATGGTCCAAAATGATGAGAAACGAGGCTAACTTTTTTTTTCAAAATTTCAAAAAACATGGTCTATAACCTTTCGTTTTTGTCATTTCGTCATTTTTTTCAAATCTTCAAAAATGATGAAAAACGGCGCGCTATAGTATGCCGTACGATATGGGCTATAGCCCATGGTCCAAAATGATGAGAAACGAGGCTAACTTCTTTTTTCAAAATTTCAAAAAACATGGGCTATAACCTTTCGTTTTTGTCATTTCGTCATTTTTTTCAAATCTTCAAAAATGATGAAAAACGGCGCGCTATAGTATGCCGTACGATATGGGCTATAGCCCATGGTCCAAAATGATGAGAAACGAGGCTAACTTTTTTTTTCAAAATTTCAAAAAACATGGGCTATAACCCATCGTTTTTGTCATTTCGTCATTTTTTTCAAATCTTCAAAAATGATGAAAAACGGCGCGCTATAGTATGCCGTACGATATGGGCTATAGCCCATGGTCCAAAATGATGAGAAACGAAGCTAACTTTTTTTTTCAAATTTTCAAAAAACATGGGCTATAACACATCGTTTTTGTCATTTCGTAATTTCTTTCAAATCTTCAAAAATGATGAAAAACGGCGCGCTATAGTATGCCGTACGATATGGGCTATAGCCCATGGTCCAAAATGATGAGAAACGAGGCTAACTTTTTTTTTCAAAATTTCAAAAAACATGGGCTATAACCTTTCGTTTTTGTCATTTTGTCATTTTTTTCAAATCTTCAAAAATGATGAAAAACGGCGCGCTATAGTATGCCGTACGATATGGGCTATAGCCCATGGTCCAAAATGATGAGAAACGAGGCTAACTTTTTTTTTCAAAATTTCAAAAAACATGGGCTATAACCTTTCGTTTTTGTCATTTCGTCATTTTTTTCAAATCTTCAAAAATGATGAAAAACGGCGCGCTATAGTATGCCGTACGATATGGGCTATAGCCCATGGTCCAAAATGATGAGAAACGAGGCTAACTTTTTTTTTCAAAATTTCAAAAAACATGGGCTATAACCTTTCGTTTTTGTCATTTCGTCATTTTTTTCAAATCTTCAAAAATGATGAAAAACGGCGCGCTATAGTATGCCGTACGATATGGGCTATAGCCCATGGTCCAAAATGATGAGAAACGAGGCTAACTTTTTTTTTCAAAATTTCAAAAAACATGGGCTATAACCCATCGTTTTTGTCATTTCGTCATTTTTTTCAAATCTTCAAAAATGATGAAAAACGGCGCGCTATAGTATGCCGTACGATATGGGCTATAGCCCATGGTCCAAAATGATGAGAAACGAGGCTAACTTTTTTTTTCAAAATTTCAAAAAACATGGGCTATAACCTTTCGTTTTTGTCATTTCGTCATTTTTTTCAAATCTTCAAAAATGTAGAAAAACGGCGAGCTATAGTATGCCGTACGATATGGGCTATAGCCCATGGTCCAAAATGATGAGAAACGAGGCTAACTTATTTTTTTTTTAATTTCAAAAAACATGGGCTATAACCTTTCGTTTTTGTCATTTTGTCATTTTTTTCAAATCTTCAAAAATGATGAAAAACGGCGCGCTATAGTATGCCGTACGATATGGGCTATAGCCCATGGTCCAAAATGATGAGAAACGAGGCTAACTTTTTTTTTCAAAATTTCAAAAAACATGGGCTATAACCTTTCGTTTTTGTCATTTCGTCATTTTTTTCAAATCTTCAAAAATGATGAAAAACGGCGCGCTATAGTATGCCGTACGATATGGGCTATAGCCCATGGTCCAAAATGATGAGAAACGAGGCTAACTTCTTTTTTCAAAATTTCAAAAAACATGGGCTATAACCTTTCGTTTTTGTCATTTTGTCATTTTTTTAAAATCTTCAAAAATGATGAAAAACGGCGCGCTATAGTATGCCGTACGATATGGGCTATAGCCCATGGTCCAAAATGATGAGAAACGAGGCTAACTTTTTTTTTCCAAAATTTCAAAAAACATGGGCTATAACCCATCGTTTTTGTCATTTGTCATTTTTTTCAAATCTTCAAAAATGATGAAAAACGGCGCGCTATAGTATGCCGTACGATATGGGCTATAGCCCATGGTCCAAAATTATGAGAAACGAGGCTAACTTTTTTTTTCAAAATTTCAAAAAACATGGGCTATAACCTTTCGTTTTTGTCATTTCGTCATTTTTTTCAAATTTTCAAAAATGATGAAAAACGGCGCGCTATAGTATGCCGTACGATATGGGCTATAGCCCATGGTCCAAAATGATGAGAAACGAGGCTAACTTTTTTTTTCAAAATTTCAAAAAACATGGGCTATAACCCATCGTTTTTGTCATTTCGTCATTTTTTTCAAATCTTCAAAAATGATGAAAAACGGCGCGCTATAGTATGCCGTACGATATGGGCTATAGCCCATGGTCCAAAATGATGAGAAACGAGGCTAACTTTTTTTTTCAAAATTTCAAAAAACATGGGCTATAACCTTTCGTTTTTGTCATTTCGTCATTTTTTTCAAATCTTCAAAAATGATGAAAAACGGCGCGCTATAGTATGCCGTACGATATGGGCTATAGCCCATGGTCCAAAATGATGAGAAACGAGGCTAACTTTTTTTTTTTTAATTTAAAAAAACATGGGCTATAACCTTTCGTTTTTGTCATTTTGTCATTTTTTTCAAATCTTCAAAAATGATGAAAAACGGCGCGCTATAGTATGCCGTACGATATGGGCTATAGCCCATGGTCCAAAATGATGAGAAACGAGGCTAACTTTTTTTTTCAAAATTTCAAAAAACATGGGCTATAACCTTTCGTTTTTGTCATTTCGTAATTTTTTTCAAATCTTCAAAAATGATGAAAAACGGCGCGCTATAGTATGCCGTACGATATGGGCTATAGCCCATGGTCCAAAATGATGAGAAACGAGGCTAACTTCTTTTTTCAAAATTTCAAAAAACATGGGCTATAACCTTTCGTTTTTGTCATTTTGTCATTTTTTTAAAATCTTCAAAAATGATGAAAAACGGCGCGCTATAGTATGCCGTACGATATGGGCTATAGCCCATGGTCCAAAATGATGAGAAACGAGGCTAACTTTTTTTTTCCAAAATTTCAAAAAACATGGGCTATAACCTTTCGTTTTTGTCATTTCGTCATTTTTTTCAAATCTTCAAAAATGATGAAAAACGGCGCGCTATAGTATGCCGTACGATATGGGCTATAGCCCATGGTCCAAAATGATGAGAAACGAGGCTAACTTTTTTTTTCAAAATTTCAAAAAACATGGGCTATAACCTTTCGTTTTTGTCATTTTGTCATTTTTTTCAAATCTTCAAAAATGATGAAAAACGGCGCGCTATAGTATGCCGTACGATATGGGCTATAGCCCATGGTCCAAAATGATGAGAAACGAGGCTAACCTTTTTTTTCAAAATTTCAAAAAACATGGGCTATAACCTTTCGTTTTTGTCATTTCGTCATTTTTTTCAAATCTTCAAAAATGATGAAAAACGGCGCGCTATACTATGCCGTACGATATGGGCTATAGCCCATGGTCCAAAATGATGAGAAACGAGGCTAACTTTTTTTTTCAAAATTTCAAAAAACATGGGCTATAACCCATCGTTTTTGTCATTTCGTAATTTTTTTCAAATCTTCAAAAATGATGAAAAACGTCGCGCTATAGTATGCCGTACGATATGGGCTATAGCCCATGGTCCAAAATGATGAGAAACGAGGCTAACTTTTTTTTTCAAAATTTCAAAAAACATGGGCTATAACCCATCGTTTTTGTCATTTCGTCATTTTTTTCAAATCTTCAAAAATGATGAAAAACGGCGCGCTATAGTATGCCGTACGATATGGGCTATAGCCCATGGTCCAAAATGATGAAAAACGAGGCTAACTTTTTTTTTCAAAATTTCAAAAAACATGGGCTATAACCTTTCGTTTTTGTCATTTCGTCATTTTTTTCAAATCTTCAAAAATGATGAAAAACGGCGCGCTATAGTATGCCGTACGATATGGGCTATAGCCCATGGTCCAAAATGATGAGAAACGAGGCTAACTTTTTTTTCCAAAATTTCAAAAAACATGGGCTATAACCCATCGTTTTTGTCATTTCGTCATTTTTTTCAAATCTTCAAAAATGATGAAAAACGGCGCGCTATAGTATGCCGTACGATATGGGCTATAGCCCATGGTCCAAAATGATGAGAAACGAGGCTAACTTTTTTTTTCAAAATTTCAAAAAACATGGGCTATAACCTTTCGTTTTTGTCATTTCGTCATTTTTTTCAAATCTTCAAAAATGATGAAAAACGGCGCGCTATAGTATGCCGTACGATATGGGCTATAGCCCATGGTCCAAAATGATGAGAAACGAGGCTAACTTTTTTTTTTTAATTTCAAAAAACATGGGCTATAACCTTTCGTTTTTGTCATTTTGTCATTTTTTTCAAATCTTCAAAAATGATGAAAAACGGCGCGCTATAGTATGCCGTACGATATGGGCTATAGCCCATGGTCCAAAATGATGAGAAACGAGGCTAACTTTTTTTTTCAAAATTTCAAAAAACATGGGCTATAACCTTTCGTTTTTGTCATTTCGTAATTTTTTTCAAATCTTCAAAAATGATGAAAAACGGCGCGCTATAGTATGCCGTACGATATGGGCTATAGCCCATGGTCCAAAATGATGAGAAACGAGGCTAACTTCTTTTTTCAAAATTTCAAAAAACATGGGCTATAACCTTTCGTTTTTGTCATTTTGTCATTTTTTTCAAATCTTCAAAAATGATGAAAAACGGCGCGCTATAGTATGCCGTACGATATGGGCTATAGCCCATGGTCCAAAATGATCAGAAACGAGGCTAACTTTTTTTTTTCAAAATTTCAAAAAACATGGGCTATAACCTTTCGTTTTTGTCATTTCGTCATTTTTTTCAAATCTTCAAAAATGATGAAAAACGGCGCGCTATAGTATGCCGTACGATATGGGCTATAGCCCATGGTCCAAAATGATGAGAAACGAGGCTAACTTTTTTTTTCAAAATTTCAAAAAACATGGACTATAACCTTTCGTTTTTGTCATTTTGTCATTTTTTTCAAATCTTCAAAAATGATGAAAAACGGCGCGCTATAGTATGCCGTACGATATGGGCTATAGCCCATGGTCCAAAATGATGAGAAACGAGGCTAACTTTTTTTTTCAAATTTTCAAAAAACATGGGCTATAACCTTTCGTTTTTGTCATTTCGTCATTTTTTTCAAATCTTCAAAAATGATGAAAAACGGCGCGCTATAGTATGCCGTACGATATGGGCTATAGCCCATGGTCCAAAATGATGAGAAACGAGGCTAACTTTTTTTTTCAAAATTTCAAAAAACATGGGCTATAACCCATCGTTTTTGTCATTTCGTCATTTTTTTCAAATCTTCAAAAATGATGAAAAACGGCGCGCTATAGTATGCCGTACGATATGGGCTATAGCCCATGGTCCAAAATGATGAGAAACGAGGCTAACTTTTTTTTTCAAAATTTCAAAAAACATGGGCTATAACCTTTCGTTTTTGTCATTTCGTCATTTTTTTCAAATCTTCAAAAATGTAGAAAAACGGCGCGCTATAGTATGCCGTACGATATGGGCTATAGCCCATGGTCCAAAATGATGAGAAACGAGGCTAACTTTTTTTTTTTTAATTTAAAAAAACATGGGCTATAACCTTTCGTTTTTGTCATTTTGTCATTTTTTTCAAATCTTCAAAAATGATGAAAAACGGCGCGCTATAGTATGCCGTACGATATGGGCTATAGCCCATGGTCCAAAATGATGAGAAACGAGGCTAACTTTTTTTTTCAAAATTTCAAAAAACATGGGCTATAACCTTTCGTTTTTGTCATTTCGTAATTTTTTTCAAATCTTCAAAAATGATGAAAAACGGCGCGCTATAGTATGCCGTACGATATGGGCTATAGCCCATGGTCCAAAATGATGAGAAACGAGGCTAACTTCTTTTTTCAAAATTTCAAAAAACATGGGCTATAACCTTTCGTTTTTGTCATTTCGTCATTTTTTTCAAATCTTCAAAAATGATGAAAAACGGCGCGCTATAGTATGCCGTACGATATGGGCTATAGCCCATGGTCCAAAATGATGAGAAACGAGGCTAACTTTTTTTTTCAAAATTTCAAAAAACATGGGCTATAACCTTTCGTTTTTGTCATTTCGTCATTTTTTTCAAATCTTCAAAAATGATGAAAAACGGCGCGCTATAGTATGCCGTACGATATGGGCTATAGCCCATGGTCCAAAATGATGAGAAACGAGGCTAACTTCTTTTTTCAAAATTTCAAAAAACATGGGCTATAACCTTTCGTTTTTGTCATTTCGTCATTTTTTTCAAATCTTCAAAAATGATGAAAAACAGCGCGCTATAGTATGCCGTACGATATGGGCTATAGCCCATGGTCCAAAATGATGAGAAACGAGGCTAACTTTTTTTTTCAAAATTTCAAAAAACATGGGCTATAACCCATCGTTTTTGTCATTTCGTCATTTTTTTCAAATCTTCAAAAATGATGAAAAACGGCGCGCTATAGTATGCCGTACGATATGGGCTATAGCCCATGGTCCAAAATGATGAGAAACGAAGCTAACTTTTTTTTTCAAATTTTCAAAAAACATGGGCTATAACCCATCGTTTTTGTCATTTCGTCATTTTTTTCAAATCTTCAAAAATGATGAAAAACGGCGCGCTATAGTATGCCGTACGATATGGGCTATAGCCCATGGTCCAAAATGATGAGAAACGAGGCTAACTTTTTTTTTCAAAATTTCAAAAAACATGGGCTATAACCTTTCGTTTTTGTCATTTCGTCATTTTTTTCAAATCTTCAAAAATGTAGAAAAACGGCGCGCTATAGTATGCCGTACGATATGGGCTATATAGCCCATGGTCCAAAATGATGAGAAACGAGGCTAACTTTTTTTTTTTTAATTTAAAAAAACATGGGCTATAACCTTCTGTTTTTGTCATTTTGTCATTTTTTTCAAATCTTCAAAAATGATGAAAAACGGCGCGCTATAGTATGCCGTACGATATGGGCTATAGCCCATGGTCCAAAATGATGAGAAACGAGGCTAACTTCTTTTTTCAAAATTTCAAAAAACATGGGCTATAACCTTTCGTTTTTGTCATTTCGTCATTTTTTTCAAATCTTCAAAAATGATGAAAAACGGCGCGCTATAGTATGCCGTACGATATGGGCTATAGCCCATGGTCCAAAATGATGAGAAACGAGGCTAACTTTTTTTTTCAAAATTTCAAAAAACATGGTCTATAACCTTTCGTTTTTGTCATTTCGTCATTTTTTTCAAATCTTCAAAAATGATGAAAAACGGCGCGCTATAGTATGCCGTACGATATGGGCTATAGCCCATGGTCCAAAATGATGAGAAACGAGGCTAACTTCTTTTTTCAAAATTTCAAAAAACATGGGCTATAACCTTTCGTTTTTGTCATTTCGTCATTTTTTTCAAATCTTCAAAAATGATGAAAAACGGCGCGCTATAGTATGCCGTACGATATGGGCTATAGCCCATGGTCCAAAATGATGAGAAACGAGGCTAACTTTTTTTTTCAAAATTTCAAAAAACATGGGCTATAACCCATCGTTTTTGTCATTTCGTCATTTTTTTCAAATCTTCAAAAATGATGAAAAACGGCGCGCTATAGTATGCCGTACGATATGGGCTATAGCCCATGGTCCAAAATGATGAGAAACGAAGCTAACTTTTTTTTTCAAATTTTCAAAAAACATGGGCTATAACACATCGTTTTTGTCATTTCGTAATTTCTTTCAAATCTTCAAAAATGATGAAAAACGGCGCGCTATAGTATGCCGTACGATATGGGCTATAGCCCATGGTCCAAAATGATGAGAAACGAGGCTAACTTTTTTTTTCAAAATTTCAAAAAACATGGGCTATAACCTTTCGTTTTTGTCATTTTGTCATTTTTTTCAAATCTTCAAAAATGATGAAAAACGGCGCGCTATAGTATGCCGTACGATATGGGCTATAGCCCATGGTCCAAAATGATGAGAAACGAGGCTAACTTTTTTTTTCAAAATTTCAAAAAACATGGGCTATAACCTTTCGTTTTTGTCATTTCGTCATTTTTTTCAAATCTTCAAAAATGATGAAAAACGGCGCGCTATAGTATGCCGTACGATATGGGCTATAGCCCATGGTCCAAAATGATGAGAAACGAGGCTAACTTTTTTTTTCAAAATTTCAAAAAACATGGGCTATAACCTTTCGTTTTTGTCATTTCGTCATTTTTTTCAAATCTTCAAAAATGATGAAAAACGGCGCGCTATAGTATGCCGTACGATATGGGCTATAGCCCATGGTCCAAAATGATGAGAAACGAGGCTAACTTTTTTTTTCAAAATTTCAAAAAACATGGGCTATAACCCATCGTTTTTGTCATTTCGTCATTTTTTTCAAATCTTCAAAAATGATGAAAAACGGCGCGCTATAGTATGCCGTACGATATGGGCTATAGCCCATGGTCCAAAATGATGAGAAACGAGGCTAACTTTTTTTTTCAAAATTTCAAAAAACATGGGCTATAACCTTTCGTTTTTGTCATTTCGTCATTTTTTTCAAATCTTCAAAAATGTAGAAAAACGGCGAGCTATAGTATGCCGTACGATATGGGCTATAGCCCATGGTCCAAAATGATGAGAAACGAGGCTAACTTATTTTTTTTTTAATTTCAAAAAACATGGGCTATAACCTTTCGTTTTTGTCATTTTGTCATTTTTTTCAAATCTTCAAAAATGATGAAAAACGGCGCGCTATAGTATGCCGTACGATATGGGCTATAGCCCATGGTCCAAAATGATGAGAAACGAGGCTAACTTTTTTTTTCAAAATTTCAAAAAACATGGGCTATAACCTTTCGTTTTTGTCATTTCGTCATTTTTTTCAAATCTTCAAAAATGATGAAAAACGGCGCGCTATAGTATGCCGTACGATATGGGCTATAGCCCATGGTCCAAAATGATGAGAAACGAGGCTAACTTCTTTTTTCAAAATTTCAAAAAACATGGGCTATAACCTTTCGTTTTTGTCATTTTGTCATTTTTTTAAAATCTTCAAAAATGATGAAAAACGGCGCGCTATAGTATGCCGTACGATATGGGCTATAGCCCATGGTCCAAAATGATGAGAAACGAGGCTAACTTTTTTTTTCCAAAATTTCAAAAAACATGGGCTATAACCCATCGTTTTTGTCATTTGTCATTTTTTTCAAATCTTCAAAAATGATGAAAAACGGCGCGCTATAGTATGCCGTACGATATGGGCTATAGCCCATGGTCCAAAATTATGAGAAACGAGGCTAACTTTTTTTTTCAAAATTTCAAAAAACATGGGCTATAACCTTTCGTTTTTGTCATTTCGTCATTTTTTTCAAATTTTCAAAAATGATGAAAAACGGCGCGCTATAGTATGCCGTACGATATGGGCTATAGCCCATGGTCCAAAATGATGAGAAACGAGGCTAACTTTTTTTTTCAAAATTTCAAAAAACATGGGCTATAACCCATCGTTTTTGTCATTTCGTCATTTTTTTCAAATCTTCAAAAATGATGAAAAACGGCGCGCTATAGTATGCCGTACGATATGGGCTATAGCCCATGGTCCAAAATGATGAGAAACGAGGCTAACTTTTTTTTTCAAAATTTCAAAAAACATGGGCTATAACCTTTCGTTTTTGTCATTTCGTCATTTTTTTCAAATCTTCAAAAATGATGAAAAACGGCGCGCTATAGTATGCCGTACGATATGGGCTATAGCCCATGGTCCAAAATGATGAGAAACGAGGCTAACTTTTTTTTTTTTAATTTAAAAAAACATGGGCTATAACCTTTCGTTTTTGTCATTTTGTCATTTTTTTCAAATCTTCAAAAATGATGAAAAACGGCGCGCTATAGTATGCCGTACGATATGGGCTATAGCCCATGGTCCAAAATGATGAGAAACGAGGCTAACTTTTTTTTTCAAAATTTCAAAAAACATGGGCTATAACCTTTCGTTTTTGTCATTTCGTAATTTTTTTCAAATCTTCAAAAATGATGAAAAACGGCGCGCTATAGTATGCCGTACGATATGGGCTATAGCCCATGGTCCAAAATGATGAGAAACGAGGCTAACTTCTTTTTTCAAAATTTCAAAAAACATGGGCTATAACCTTTCGTTTTTGTCATTTTGTCATTTTTTTAAAATCTTCAAAAATGATGAAAAACGGCGCGCTATAGTATGCCGTACGATATGGGCTATAGCCCATGGTCCAAAATGATGAGAAACGAGGCTAACTTTTTTTTTCCAAAATTTCAAAAAACATGGGCTATAACCTTTCGTTTTTGTCATTTCGTCATTTTTTTCAAATCTTCAAAAATGATGAAAAACGGCGCGCTATAGTATGCCGTACGATATGGGCTATAGCCCATGGTCCAAAATGATGAGAAACGAGGCTAACTTTTTTTTTCAAAATTTCAAAAAACATGGGCTATAACCTTTCGTTTTTGTCATTTTGTCATTTTTTTCAAATCTTCAAAAATGATGAAAAACGGCGCGCTATAGTATGCCGTACGATATGGGCTATAGCCCATGGTCCAAAATGATGAGAAACGAGGCTAACCTTTTTTTTCAAAATTTCAAAAAACATGGGCTATAACCTTTCGTTTTTGTCATTTCGTCATTTTTTTCAAATCTTCAAAAATGATGAAAAACGGCGCGCTATACTATGCCGTACGATATGGGCTATAGCCCATGGTCCAAAATGATGAGAAACGAGGCTAACTTTTTTTTTCAAAATTTCAAAAAACATGGGCTATAACCCATCGTTTTTGTCATTTCGTAATTTTTTTCAAATCTTCAAAAATGATGAAAAACGTCGCGCTATAGTATGCCGTACGATATGGGCTATAGCCCATGGTCCAAAATGATGAGAAACGAGGCTAACTTTTTTTTTCAAAATTTCAAAAAACATGGGCTATAACCCATCGTTTTTGTCATTTCGTCATTTTTTTCAAATCTTCAAAAATGATGAAAAACGGCGCGCTATAGTATGCCGTACGATATGGGCTATAGCCCATGGTCCAAAATGATGAAAAACGAGGCTAACTTTTTTTTTCAAAATTTCAAAAAACATGGGCTATAACCTTTCGTTTTTGTCATTTCGTCATTTTTTTCAAATCTTCAAAAATGATGAAAAACGGCGCGCTATAGTATGCCGTACGATATGGGCTATAGCCCATGGTCCAAAATGATGAGAAACGAGGCTAACTTTTTTTTCCAAAATTTCAAAAAACATGGGCTATAACCCATCGTTTTTGTCATTTCGTCATTTTTTTCAAATCTTCAAAAATGATGAAAAACGGCGCGCTATAGTATGCCGTACGATATGGGCTATAGCCCATGGTCCAAAATGATGAGAAACGAGGCTAACTTTTTTTTTCAAAATTTCAAAAAACATGGGCTATAACCTTTCGTTTTTGTCATTTCGTCATTTTTTTCAAATCTTCAAAAATGATGAAAAACGGCGCGCTATAGTATGCCGTACGATATGGGCTATAGCCCATGGTCCAAAATGATGAGAAACGAGGCTAACTTTTTTTTTTTAATTTCAAAAAACATGGGCTATAACCTTTCGTTTTTGTCATTTTGTCATTTTTTTCAAATCTTCAAAAATGATGAAAAACGGCGCGCTATAGTATGCCGTACGATATGGGCTATAGCCCATGGTCCAAAATGATGAGAAACGAGGCTAACTTTTTTTTTCAAAATTTCAAAAAACATGGGCTATAACCTTTCGTTTTTGTCATTTCGTAATTTTTTTCAAATCTTCAAAAATGATGAAAAACGGCGCGCTATAGTATGCCGTACGATATGGGCTATAGCCCATGGTCCAAAATGATGAGAAACGAGGCTAACTTCTTTTTTCAAAATTTCAAAAAACATGGGCTATAACCTTTCGTTTTTGTCATTTTGTCATTTTTTTCAAATCTTCAAAAATGATGAAAAACGGCGCGCTATAGTATGCCGTACGATATGGGCTATAGCCCATGGTCCAAAATGATCAGAAACGAGGCTAACTTTTTTTTTTCAAAATTTCAAAAAACATGGGCTATAACCTTTCGTTTTTGTCATTTCGTCATTTTTTTCAAATCTTCAAAAATGATGAAAAACGGCGCGCTATAGTATGCCGTACGATATGGGCTATAGCCCATGGTCCAAAATGATGAGAAACGAGGCTAACTTTTTTTTTCAAAATTTCAAAAAACATGGACTATAACCTTTCGTTTTTGTCATTTTGTCATTTTTTTCAAATCTTCAAAAATGATGAAAAACGGCGCGCTATAGTATGCCGTACGATATGGGCTATAGCCCATGGTCCAAAATGATGAGAAACGAGGCTAACTTTTTTTTTCAAATTTTCAAAAAACATGGGCTATAACCTTTCGTTTTTGTCATTTCGTCATTTTTTTCAAATCTTCAAAAATGATGAAAAACGGCGCGCTATAGTATGCCGTACGATATGGGCTATAGCCCATGGTCCAAAATGATGAGAAACGAGGCTAACTTTTTTTTTCAAAATTTCAAAAAACATGGGCTATAACCTTTCGTTTTTGTCATTTCGTCATTTTTTTCAAATCTTCAAAAATGTAGAAAAACGGCGCGCTATAGTATGCCGTACGATATGGGCTATAGCCCATGGTCCAAAATGATGAGAAACGAGGCTAACTTTTTTTTTTTTAATTTAAAAAAACATGGGCTATAACCTTTCGTTTTTGTCATTTTGTCATTTTTTTCAAATCTTCAAAAATGATGAAAAACGGCGCGCTATAGTATGCCGTACGATATGGGCTATAGCCCATGGTCCAAAATGATGAGAAACGAGGCTAACTTTTTTTTTCAAAATTTCAAAAAACATGGGCTATAACCTTTCGTTTTTGTCATTTCGTAATTTTTTTCAAATCTTCAAAAATGATGAAAAACGGCGCGCTATAGTATGCCGTACGATATGGGCTATAGCCCATGGTCCAAAATGATGAGAAACGAGGCTAACTTCTTTTTTCAAAATTTCAAAAAACATGGGCTATAACCTTTCGTTTTTGTCATTTCGTCATTTTTTTCAAATCTTCAAAAATGATGAAAAACGGCGCGCTATAGTATGCCGTACGATATGGGCTATAGCCCATGGTCCAAAATGATGAGAAACGAGGCTAACTTTTTTTTTCAAAATTTCAAAAAACATGGGCTATAACCTTTCGTTTTTGTCATTTCGTCATTTTTTTCAAATCTTCAAAAATGATGAAAAACGGCGCGCTATAGTATGCCGTACGATATGGGCTATAGCCCATGGTCCAAAATGATGAGAAACGAGGCTAACTTCTTTTTTCAAAATTTCAAAAAACATGGGCTATAACCTTTCGTTTTTGTCATTTCGTCATTTTTTTCAAATCTTCAAAAATGATGAAAAACAGCGCGCTATAGTATGCCGTACGATATGGGCTATAGCCCATGGTCCAAAATGATGAGAAACGAGGCTAACTTTTTTTTTCAAAATTTCAAAAAACATGGGCTATAACCCATCGTTTTTGTCATTTCGTCATTTTTTTCAAATCTTCAAAAATGATGAAAAACGGCGCGCTATAGTATGCCGTACGATATGGGCTATAGCCCATGGTCCAAAATGATGAGAAACGAAGCTAACTTTTTTTTTCAAATTTTCAAAAAACATGGGCTATAACCCATCGTTTTTGTCATTTCGTCATTTTTTTCAAATCTTCAAAAATGATGAAAAACGGCGCGCTATAGTATGCCGTACGATATGGGCTATAGCCCATGGTCCAAAATGATGAGAAACGAGGCTAACTTTTTTTTTCAAAATTTCAAAAAACATGGGCTATAACCTTTCGTTTTTGTCATTTCGTCATTTTTTTCAAATCTTCAAAAATGTAGAAAAACGGCGCGCTATAGTATGCCGTACGATATGGGCTATATAGCCCATGGTCCAAAATGATGAGAAACGAGGCTAACTTTTTTTTTTTTAATTTAAAAAAACATGGGCTATAACCTTCTGTTTTTGTCATTTTGTCATTTTTTTCAAATCTTCAAAAATGATGAAAAACGGCGCGCTATAGTATGCCGTACGATATGGGCTATAGCCCATGGTCCAAAATGATGAGAAACGAAGCTAACTTTTTTTTTCAAATTTTCAAAAAACATGGGCTATAACACATCGTTTTTGTCATTTCGTAATTTCTTTCAAATCTTCAAAAATGATGAAAAACGGCGCGCTATAGTATGCCGTACGATATGGGCTATAGCCCATGGTCCAAAATGATGAGAAACGAGGCTAACTTTTTTTTTCAAAATTTCAAAAAACATGGGCTATAACCTTTCGTTTTTGTCATTTTGTCATTTTTTTCAAATCTTCAAAAATGATGAAAAACGGCGCGCTATAGTATGCCGTACGATATGGGCTATAGCCCATGGTCCAAAATGATGAGAAACGAGGCTAACTTTTTTTTTCAAAATTTCAAAAAACATGGGCTATAACCTTTCGTTTTTGTCATTTCGTCATTTTTTTCAAATCTTCAAAAATGATGAAAAACGGCGCGCTATAGTATGCCGTACGATATGGGCTATAGCCCATGGTCCAAAATGATGAGAAACGAGGCTAACTTTTTTTTTCAAAATTTCAAAAAACATGGGCTATAACCTTTCGTTTTTGTCATTTCGTCATTTTTTTCAAATCTTCAAAAATGATGAAAAACGGCGCGCTATAGTATGCCGTACGATATGGGCTATAGCCCATGGTCCAAAATGATGAGAAACGAGGCTAACTTTTTTTTTCAAAATTTCAAAAAACATGGGCTATAACCCATCGTTTTTGTCATTTCGTCATTTTTTTAAAATCTTCAAAAATGATGAAAAACGGCGCGCTATAGTATGCCGTACGATATGGGCTATAGCCCATGGTCCAAAATGATGAGAAACGAGGCTAACTTTTTTTTTCAAAATTTCAAAAAACATGGGCTATAACCTTTCGTTTTTGTCATTTCGTCATTTTTTTCAAATCTTCAAAAATGTAGAAAAACGGCGCGCTATAGTATGCCGTACGATATGGGCTATAGCCCATGGTCCAAAATGATGAGAAACGAGGCTAACTTTTTTTTTTTTAATTTAAAAAAACATGGGCTATAACCTTTCGTTTTTGTCATTTTGTCATTTTTTTCAAATCTTCAAAAATGATGAAAAACGGCGCGCTATAGTATGCCGTACGATATGGGCTATAGCCCATGGTCCAAAATGATGAGAAACGAGGCTAACTTTTTTTTTCAAAATTTCAAAAAACATGGGCTATAACCTTTCGTTTTTGTCATTTCGTAATTTTTTTCAAATCTTCAAAAATGATGAAAAACGGCGCGCTATAGTATGCCGTACGATATGGGCTATAGCCCATGGTCCAAAATGATGAGAAACGAGGCTAACTTCTTTTTTCAAAATTTCAAAAAACATGGGCTATAACCTTTCGTTTTTGTCATTTTGTCATTTTTTTTAAAATCTTCAAAAATGATGAAAAACGGCGCGCTATAGTATGCCGTACGATATGGGCTATAGCCCATGGTCCAAAATGATGAGAAACGAGGCTAACTTTTTTTTTCCAAAATTTCAAAAAACATGGGCTATAACCCATCGTTTTTGTCATTTCGTCATTTTTTTCAAATCTTCAAAAATGATGAAAAACGGCGCGCTATAGTATGCCGTACGATATGGGCTATAGCCCATGGTCCAAAATTATGAGAAACGAGGCTAACTTTTTTTTTCAAAATTTCAAAAAACATGGGCTATAACCTTTCGTTTTTGTCATTTTGTCATTTTTTTCAAATCTTCAAAAATGATGAAAAACGGCGCGCTATAGTATGCCGTACGATATGGGCTATAGCCCATGGTCCAAAATGATGAGAAACGAGGCTAACTTTTTTTTTCAAAATTTCAAAAAACATGGGCTATAACCTTTCGTTTTTGTCATTTCGTCATTTTTTTCAAATCTTCAAAAATGATGAAAAACGGCGCGCTATAGTATGCCGTACGATATGGGCTATAGCCCATGGTCCAAAATGATGAGAAACGAGGCTAACTTTTTTTTTCAAAATTTCAAAAAACATGGGCTATAACCTTTCGTTTTTGTCATTTCGTCATTTTTTTCAAATCTTCAAAAATGATGAAAAACGGCGCGCTATAGTATGCCGTACGATATGGGCTATAGCCCATGGTCCAAAATGATGAGAAACGAGGCTAACTTTTTTTTTCAAAATTTCAAAAAACATGGGCTATAACCCATCGTTTTTGTCATTTCGTCATTTTTTTCAAATCTTCAAAAATGATGAAAAACGGCGCGCTATAGTATGCCGTACGATATGGGCTATAGCCCATGGTCCAAAATGATGAGAAACGAGGCTAACTTTTTTTTTCAAAATTTCAAAAAACATGGGCTATAACCTTTCGTTTTTGTCATTTCGTCATTTTTTTCAAATCTTCAAAAATGTAGAAAACGGCGCGCTATAGTATGCCGTACGATATGGGCTATAGCCCATGGTCCAAAATGATGAGAAACGAGGCTAACTTTTTTTTTTTTAATTTCAAAAAACATGGGCTATAACCTTTCGTTTTTGTCATTTCGTCATTTTTTTCAAATCTTCAAAAATGATGAAAAACGGCGCGCTATAGTATGCCGTACGATATGGGCTATAGCCCATGGTCCAAAATGATGAGAAACGAGGCTAACTTTTTTTTTCAAAATTTCAAAAAACATGGGCTATAACCTTTCGTTTTTGTCATTTCGTCATTTTTTTCAAATCTTCAAAAATGATGAAAAACGGCGCGCTATAGTATGCCGTACGATATGGGCTATAGCCCATGGTCCAAAATGATGAGAAACGAGGCTAACTTCTTTTTTCAAAATTTCAAAAAACATGGGCTATAACCTTTCGTTTTTGTCATTTCGTCATTTTTTTCAAATCTTCAAAAATGATGAAAAACGGCGCGCTATAGTATGCCGTACGATATGGGCTATAGCCCATGGTCCAAAATGATGAGAAACGAGGCTAACTTTTTTTTTCAAAATTTCAAAAAACATGGGCTATAACCCATCGTTTTTGTCATTTCGTCATTTTTTTCAAATCTTCAAAAATGATGAAAAACGGCGCGCTATAGTATGCCGTACGATATGGGCTATAGCCCATGGTCCAAAATGATGAGAAACGAAGCTAACTTTTTTTTTCAAATTTTCAAAAAACATGGGCTATAACACATCGTTTTTGTCATTTCGTAATTTCTTTCAAATCTTCAAAAATGATGAAAAACGGCGCGCTATAGTATGCCGTACGATATGGGCTATAGCCCATGGTCCAAAATGATGAGAAACGAGGCTAACTTTTTTTTTCAAAATTTCAAAAAACATGGGCTATAACCTTTCGTTTTTGTCATTTTGTCATTTTTTTCAAATCTTCAAAAATGATGAAAAACGGCGCGCTATAGTATGCCGTACGATATGGGCTATAGCCCATGGTCCAAAATGATGAGAAACGAGGCTAACTTTTTTTTTCAAAATTTCAAAAAACATGGGCTATAACCTTTCGTTTTTGTCATTTCGTCATTTTTTTCAAATCTTCAAAAATGATGAAAAACGGCGCGCTGTAGTATGCCGTACGATATGGGCTATAGCCCATGGTCCAAAATGATGAGAAACGAGGCTAACTTTTTTTTTCAAAATTTCAAAAAACATGGGCTATAACCCATCGTTTTTGTCATTTCGTCATTTTTTTCAAATCTTCAAAAATGATGAAAAACGGCGCGCTATAGTATGCCGTACGATATGGGCTATAGCCCATGGTCCAAAATGATGAGAAACGAGGCTAACTTTTTTTTTCAAAATTTCAAAAAACATGGGCTATAACCCATCGTTTTTGTCATTTCGTCATTTTTTTCAAATCTTCAAAAATGTAGAAAAACGGCGCGCTATAGTATGCCGTACGATATGGGCTATAGCCCATGGTCCAAAATGATGAGAAACGAGGCTAACTTATTTTTTTTTTAATTTCAAAAAACATGGGCTATAACCTTTCGTTTTTGTCATTTTGTCATTTTTTTCAAATCTTCAAAAATGATGAAAAACGGCGCGCTATAGTATGCCGTACGATATGGGCTATAGCCCATGGTCCAAAATGATGAGAAACGAGGCTAACTTTTTTTTTCAAAATTTCAAAAAACATGGGCTATAACCTTTCGTTTTTGTCATTTCGTCATTTTTTTCAAATCTTCAAAAATGATGAAAAACGGCGCGCTATAGTATGCCGTACGATATGGGCTATAGCCCATGGTCCAAAATGATGAGAAACGAGGCTAACTTCTTTTTTCAAAATTTCAAAAAACATGGGCTATAACCTTTCGTTTTTGTCATTTTGTCATTTTTTTAAAATCTTCAAAAATGATGAAAAACGGCGCGCTATAGTATGCCGTACGATATGGGCTATAGCCCATGGTCCAAAATGATGAGAAACGAGGCTAACTTTTTTTTTCCAAAATTTCAAAAAACATGGGCTATAACCCATCGTTTTTGTCATTTGTCATTTTTTTCAAATCTTCAAAAATGATGAAAAACGGCGCGCTATAGTATGCCGTACGATATGGGCTATAGCCCATGGTCCAAAATTATGAGAAACGAGGCTAACTTTTTTTTTCAAAATTTCAAAAAACATGGGCTATAACCTTTCGTTTTTGTCATTTCGTCATTTTTTTCAAATTTTCAAAAATGATGAAAAACGGCGCGCTATAGTATGCCGTACGATATGGGCTATAGCCCATGGTCCAAAATGATGAGAAACGAGGCTAACTTTTTTTTTCAAAATTTCAAAAAACATGGGCTATAACCCATCGTTTTTGTCATTTCGTCATTTTTTTCAAATCTTCAAAAATGATGAAAAACGGCGCGCTATAGTATGCCGTACGATATGGGCTATAGCCCATGGTCCAAAATGATGAGAAACGAGGCTAACTTTTTTTTTCAAAATTTCAAAAAACATGGGCTATAACCTTTCGTTTTTGTCATTTCGTCATTTTTTTCAAATCTTCAAAAATGATGAAAAACGGCGCGCTATAGTATGCCGTACGATATGGGCTATAGCCCATGGTCCAAAATGATGAGAAACGAGGCTAACTTTTTTTTTTTTAATTTAAAAAAACATGGGCTATAACCTTTCGTTTTTGTCATTTTGTCATTTTTTTCAAATCTTCAAAAATGATGAAAAACGGCGCGCTATAGTATGCCGTACGATATGGGCTATAGCCCATGGTCCAAAATGATGAGAAACGAGGCTAACTTTTTTTTTCAAAATTTCAAAAAACATGGGCTATAACCTTTCGTTTTTGTCATTTCGTAATTTTTTTCAAATCTTCAAAAATGATGAAAAACGGCGCGCTATAGTATGCCGTACGATATGGGCTATAGCCCATGGTCCAAAATGATGAGAAACGAGGCTAACTTCTTTTTTCAAAATTTCAAAAAACATGGGCTATAACCTTTCGTTTTTGTCATTTTGTCATTTTTTTAAAATCTTCAAAAATGATGAAAAACGGCGCGCTATAGTATGCCGTACGATATGGGCTATAGCCCATGGTCCAAAATGATGAGAAACGAGGCTAACTTTTTTTTTCCAAAATTTCAAAAAACATGGGCTATAACCTTTCGTTTTTGTCATTTCGTCATTTTTTTCAAATCTTCAAAAATGATGAAAAACGGCGCGCTATAGTATGCCGTACGATATGGGCTATAGCCCATGGTCCAAAATGATGAGAAACGAGGCTAACTTTTTTTTTCAAAATTTCAAAAAACATGGGCTATAACCTTTCGTTTTTGTCATTTTGTCATTTTTTTCAAATCTTCAAAAATGATGAAAAACGGCGCGCTATAGTATGCCGTACGATATGGGCTATAGCCCATGGTCCAAAATGATGAGAAACGAGGCTAACCTTTTTTTTCAAAATTTCAAAAAACATGGGCTATAACCTTTCGTTTTTGTCATTTCGTCATTTTTTTCAAATCTTCAAAAATGATGAAAAACGGCGCGCTATACTATGCCGTACGATATGGGCTATAGCCCATGGTCCAAAATGATGAGAAACGAGGCTAACTTTTTTTTTCAAAATTTCAAAAAACATGGGCTATAACCCATCGTTTTTGTCATTTCGTAATTTTTTTCAAATCTTCAAAAATGATGAAAAACGTCGCGCTATAGTATGCCGTACGATATGGGCTATAGCCCATGGTCCAAAATGATGAGAAACGAGGCTAACTTTTTTTTTCAAAATTTCAAAAAACATGGGCTATAACCCATCGTTTTTGTCATTTCGTCATTTTTTTCAAATCTTCAAAAATGATGAAAAACGGCGCGCTATAGTATGCCGTACGATATGGGCTATAGCCCATGGTCCAAAATGATGAGAAACGAGGCTAACTTTTTTTTCCAAAATTTCAAAAAACATGGGCTATAACCCATCGTTTTTGTCATTTCGTCATTTTTTTCAAATCTTCAAAAATGATGAAAAACGGCGCGCTATAGTATGCCGTACGATATGGGCTATAGCCCATGGTCCAAAATGATGAGAAACGAGGCTAACTTTTTTTTCCAAAATTTCAAAAAACATGGGCTATAACCCATCGTTTTTGTCATTTCGTCATTTTTTTCAAATCTTCAAAAATGATGAAAAACGGCGCGCTATAGTATGCCGTACGATATGGGCTATAGCCCATGGTCCAAAATGATGAGAAACGAGGCTAACTTTTTTTTCCAAAATTTCAAAAAACATGGGCTATAACCTTTCGTTTTTGTCATTTCGTCATTTTTTTCAAATCTTCAAAAATGATGAAAAACGGCGCGCTATAGTATGCCGTACGATATGGGCTATAGCCCATGGTCCAAAATGATGAGAAACGAGGCTAACTTTTTTTTTTTTAATTTCAAAAAACATGGGCTATAACCTTTCGTTTTTGTCATTTTGTCATTTTTTTCAAATCTTCAAAAATGATGAAAAACGGCGCGCTATAGTATGCCGTACGATATGGGCTATAGCCCATGGTCCAAAATGATGAGAAACGAGGCTAACTTTTTTTTTCAAAATTTCAAAAAACATGGGCTATAACCTTTCGTTTTTGTCATTTCGTAATTTTTTTCAAATCTTCAAAAATGATGAAAAACGGCGCGCTATAGTATGCCGTACGATATGGGCTATAGCCCATGGTCCAAAATGATGAGAAACGAGGCTAACTTCTTTTTTCAAAATTTCAAAAAACATGGGCTATAACCTTTCGTTTTTGTCATTTTGTCATTTTTTTCAAATCTTCAAAAATGATGAAAAACGGCGCGCTATAGTATGCCGTACGATATGGGCTATAGCCCATGGTCCAAAATGATCAGAAACGAGGCTAACTTTTTTTTTTCAAAATTTCAAAAAACATGGGCTATAACCTTTCGTTTTTGTCATTTCGTCATTTTTTTCAAATCTTCAAAAATGATGAAAAACGGCGCGCTATAGTATGCCGTACGATATGGGCTATAGCCCATGGTCCAAAATGATGAGAAACGAGGCTAACTTTTTTTTTCAAAATTTCAAAAAACATGGACTATAACCTTTCGTTTTTGTCATTTTGTCATTTTTTTCAAATCTTCAAAAATGATGAAAAACGGCGCGCTATAGTATGCCGTACGATATGGGCTATAGCCCATGGTCCAAAATGATGAGAAACGAGGCTAACTTTTTTTTTCAAATTTTCAAAAAACATGGGCTATAACCTTTCGTTTTTGTCATTTCGTCATTTTTTTCAAATCTTCAAAAATGATGAAAAACGGCGCGCTATAGTATGCCGTACGATATGGGCTATAGCCCATGGTCCAAAATGATGAGAAACGAGGCTAACTTTTTTTTTCAAAATTTCAAAAAACATGGGCTATAACCCATCGTTTTTGTCATTTCGTCATTTTTTTCAAATCTTCAAAAATGATGAAAAACGGCGCGCTATAGTATGCCGTACGATATGGGCTATAGCCCATGGTCCAAAATGATGAGAAACGAGGCTAACTTTTTTTTTCAAAATTTCAAAAAACATGGGCTATAACCTTTCGTTTTTGTCATTTCGTCATTTTTTTCAAATCTTCAAAAATGTAGAAAAACGGCGCGCTATAGTATGCCGTACGATATGGGCTATAGCCCATGGTCCAAAATGATGAGAAACGAGGCTAACTTTTTTTTTTTTAATTTAAAAAAACATGGGCTATAACCTTTCGTTTTTGTCATTTTGTCATTTTTTTCAAATCTTCAAAAATGATGAAAAACGGCGCGCTATAGTATGCCGTACGATATGGGCTATAGCCCATGGTCCAAAATGATGAGAAACGAGGCTAACTTTTTTTTTCAAAATTTCAAAAAACATGGGCTATAACCTTTCGTTTTTGTCATTTCGTAATTTTTTTCAAATCTTCAAAAATGATGAAAAACGGCGCGCTATAGTATGCCGTACGATATGGGCTATAGCCCATGGTCCAAAATGATGAGAAACGAGGCTAACTTCTTTTTTCAAAATTTCAAAAAACATGGGCTATAACCTTTCGTTTTTGTCATTTCGTCATTTTTTTCAAATCTTCAAAAATGATGAAAAACGGCGCGCTATAGTATGCCGTACGATATGGGCTATAGCCCATGGTCCAAAATGATGAGAAACGAGGCTAACTTTTTTTTTCAAAATTTCAAAAAACATGGGCTATAACCTTTCGTTTTTGTCATTTCGTCATTTTTTTCAAATCTTCAAAAATGATGAAAAACGGCGCGCTATAGTATGCCGTACGATATGGGCTATAGCCCATGGTCCAAAATGATGAGAAACGAGGCTAACTTCTTTTTTCAAAATTTCAAAAAACATGGGCTATAACCTTTCGTTTTTGTCATTTCGTCATTTTTTTCAAATCTTCAAAAATGATGAAAAACGGCGCGCTATAGTATGCCGTACGATATGGGCTATAGCCCATGGTCCAAAATGATGAGAAACGAGGCTAACTTTTTTTTTCAAAATTTCAAAAAACATGGGCTATAACCCATCGTTTTTGTCATTTCGTCATTTTTTTCAAATCTTCAAAAATGATGAAAAACGGCGCGCTATAGTATGCCGTACGATATGGGCTATAGCCCATGGTCCAAAATGATGAGAAACGAAGCTAACTTTTTTTTTCAAATTTTCAAAAAACATGGGCTATAACCCATCGTTTTTGTCATTTCGTCATTTTTTTCAAATCTTCAAAAATGATGAAAAACGGCGCGCTATAGTATGCCGTACGATATGGGCTATAGCCCATGGTCCAAAATGATGAGAAACGAGGCTAACTTTTTTTTTCAAAATTTCAAAAAACATGGGCTATAACCTTTCGTTTTTGTCATTTCGTCATTTTTTTCAAATCTTCAAAAATGTAGAAAAACGGCGCGCTATAGTATGCCGTACGATATGGGCTATAGCCCATGGTCCAAAATGATGAGAAACGAGGCTAACTTTTTTTTTTTTAATTTAAAAAAACATGGGCTATAACCTTCTGTTTTTGTCATTTTGTCATTTTTTTCAAATCTTCAAAAATGATGAAAAACGGCGCGCTATAGTATGCCGTACGATATGGGCTATAGCCCATGGTCCAAAATGATGAGAAACGAGGCTAACTTTTTTTTTCAAAATTTCAAAAAACATGGGCTATAACCTTTCGTTTTTGTCATTTCGTAATTTTTTTCAAATCTTCAAAAATGATGAAAAACGGCGCGCTATAGTATGCCGTACGATATGGGCTATAGCCCATGGTCCAAAATGATGAGAAACGAGGCTAACTTCTTTTTTCAAAATTTCAAAAAACATGGGCTATAACCTTTCGTTTTTGTCATTTCGTCATTTTTTTCAAATCTTCAAAAATGATGAAAAACGGCGCGCTATAGTATGCCGTACGATATGGGCTATAGCCCATGGTCCAAAATGATGAGAAACGAGGCTAACTTTTTTTTTCAAAATTTCAAAAAACATGGGCTATAACCTTTCGTTTTTGTCATTTCGTCATTTTTTTCAAATCTTCAAAAATGATGAAAAACGGCGCGCTATAGTATGCCGTACGATATGGGCTATAGCCCATGGTCCAAAATGATGAGAAACGAGGCTAACTTCTTTTTTCAAATTTTCAAAAAACATGGGCTATAACCTTTCGTTTTTGTCATTTTGTCATTTTTTTCAAATCTTCAAAAATGATGAAAAACGGCGCGCTATAGTATGCCGTACGATATGGGCTATAGCCCATGGTCCAAAATGATGAGAAACGAGGCTAACTTTTTTTTTCAAAATTTCAAAAAACATGGGCTATAACCCATCGTTTTCGTCATTTCGTCATTTTTTTCAAATCTTCAAAAATGATGAAAAACGGCGCGCTATAGTATGCCGTACGATATGGGCTATAGCCCATGGTCCAAAATGATGAGAAACGAAGCTAACTTTTTTTTTCAAATTTTCAAAAAACATGGGCTATAACACATCGTTTTTGTCATTTCGTAATTTCTTTCAAATCTTCAAAAATGATGAAAAACGGCGCGCTATAGTATGCCGTACGATATGGGCTATAGCCCATGGTCCAAAATGATGAGAAACGAGGCTAACTTTTTTTTTCAAAATTTCAAAAAACATGGGCTATAACCTTTCGTTTTTGTCATTTTGTCATTTTTTTCAAATCTTCAAAAATGATGAAAAACGGCGCGCTATAGTATGCCGTACGATATGGGCTATAGCCCATGGTCCAAAATGATGAGAAACGAGGCTAACTTTTTTTTTCAAAATTTCAAAAAACATGGGCTATAACCTTTCGTTTTTGTCATTTCGTAATTTTTTTCAAATCTTCAAAAATGATGAAAAACGGCGCGCTATAGTATGCCGTACGATATGGGCTATAGCCCATGGTCCAAAATGATGAGAAACGAGGCTAACTTTTTTTTTCAAAATTTCAAAAAACATGGGCTATAACCTTTCGTTTTTGTCATTTCGTCATTTTTTTCAAATCTTCAAAAATGATGAAAAACGGCGCGCTATAGTATGCCGTACGATATGGGCTATAGCCCATGGTCCAAAATGATGAGAAACGAGGCTAACTTTTTTTTTCAAAATTTCAAAAAACATGGGCTATAACCCATCGTTTTTGTCATTTCGTCATTTTTTTAAAATCTTCAAAAATGATGAAAAACGGCGCGCTATAGTATGCCGTACGATATGGGCTATAGCCCATGGTCCAAAATGATGAGAAACGAGGCTAACTTTTTTTTTCAAAATTTCAAAAAACATGGGCTATAACCTTTCGTTTTTGTCATTTCGTCATTTTTTTCAAATCTTCAAAAATGTAGAAAAACGGCGCGCTATAGTATGCCGTACGATATGGGCTATAGCCCATGGTCCAAAATGATGAGAAACGAGGCTAACTTTTTTTTTTTTAATTTCAAAAAACATGGGCTATAACCTTTCGTTTTTGTCATTTTGTCATTTTTTTCAAATCTTCAAAAATGATGAAAAACGGCGCGCTATAGTATGCCGTACGATATGGGCTATAGCCCATGGTCCAAAATGATGAGAAACGAGGCTAACTTTTTTTTTCAAAATTTCAAAAAACATGGGCTATAACCTTTCGTTTTTGTCATTTCGTAATTTTTTTCAAATCTTCAAAAATGATGAAAAACGGCGCGCTATAGTATGCCGTACGATATGGGCTATAGCCCATGGTCCAAAATGATGAGAAACGAGGCTAACTTCTTTTTTCAAAATTTCAAAAAACATGGGCTATAACCTTTCGTTTTTGTCATTTTGTCATTTTTTTAAAATCTTCAAAAATGATGAAAAACGGCGCGCTATAGTATGCCGTACGATATGGGCTATAGCCCATGGTCCAAAATGATGAGAAACGAGGCTAACTTTTTTTTTCCAAAATTTCAAAAAACATGGGCTATAACCCATCGTTTTTGTCATTTCGTCATTTTTTTCAAATCTTCAAAAATGATGAAAAACGGCGCGCTATAGTATGCCGTACGATATGGGCTATAGCCCATGGTCCAAAATTATGAGAAACGAGGCTAACTTTTTTTTTCAAAATTTCAAAAAACATGGGCTATAACCTTTCGTTTTTGTCATTTCGTCATTTTTTTCAAATCTTCAAAAATGATGAAAAACGGCGCGCTATAGTATGCCGTACGATATGGGCTATAGCCCATGGTCCAAAATGATGAGAAACGAGGCTAACTTTTTTTTTCAAAATTTCAAAAAACATGGGCTATAACCCATCGTTTTTGTCATTTCGTCATTTTTTTCAAATCTTCAAAAATGATGAAAAACGGCGCGCTATAGTATGCCGTACGATATGGGCTATAGCCCATGGTCCAAAATGATGAGAAACGAGGCTAACTTTTTTTTTCAAAATTTCAAAAAACATGGGCTATAACCTTTCGTTTTTGTCATTTCGTCATTTTTTTCAAATCTTCAAAAATGATGAAAAACGGCGCGCTATAGTATGCCGTACGATATGGGCTATAGCCCATGGTCCAAAATGATGAGAAACGAGGCTAACTTTTTTTTTTTTAATTTAAAAAAACATGGGCTATAACCTTTCGTTTTTGTCATTTTGTCATTTTTTTCAAATCTTCAAAAATGATGAAAAACGGCGCGCTATAGTATGCCGTACGATATGGGCTATAGCCCATGGTCCAAAATGATGAGAAACGAGGCTAACTTTTTTTTTCAAAATTTCAAAAAACATGGGCTATAACCTTTCGTTTTTGTCATTTCGTAATTTTTTTCAAATCTTCAAAAATGATGAAAAACGGCGCGCTATAGTATGCCGTACGATATGGGCTATAGCCCATGGTCCAAAATGATGAGAAACGAGGCTAACTTCTTTTTTCAAAATTTCAAAAAACATGGGCTATAACCTTTCGTTTTTGTCATTTTGTCATTTTTTTAAAATCTTCAAAAATGATGAAAAACGGCGCGCTATAGTATGCCGTACGATATGGGCTATAGCCCATGGTCCAAAATGATGAGAAACGAGGCTAACTTTTTTTTTCCAAAATTTCAAAAAACATGGGCTATAACCTTTCGTTTTTGTCATTTCGTCATTTTTTTCAAATCTTCAAAAATGATGAAAAACGGCGCGCTATAGTATGCCGTACGATATGGGCTATAGCCCATGGTCCAAAATGATGAGAAACGAGGCTAACTTTTTTTTTCAAAATTTCAAAAAACATGGGCTATAACCTTTCGTTTTTGTCATTTTGTCATTTTTTTCAAATCTTCAAAAATGATGAAAAACGGCGCGCTATAGTATGCCGTACGATATGGGCTATAGCCCATGGTCCAAAATGATGAGAAACGAGGCTAACTTTTTTTTTCAAAATTTCAAAAAACATGGGCTATAACCTTTCGTTTTTGTCATTTCGTCATTTTTTTCAAATCTTCAAAAATGATGAAAAACGGCGCGCTATACTATGCCGTACGATATGGGCTATAGCCCATGGTCCAAAATGATGAGAAACGAGGCTAACTTTTTTTTTCAAAATTTCAAAAAACATGGGCTATAACCCATCGTTTTTGTCATTTCGTCATTTTTTTCAAATCTTCAAAAATGATGAAAAACGGCGCGCTATAGTATGCCGTACGATATGGGCTATAGCCCATGGTCCAAAATGATGAGAAACGAGGCTAACTTTTTTTTTCAAAATTTCAAAAAACATGGGCTATAACCTTTCGTTTTTGTCATTTCGTCATTTTTTTCAAATCTTCAAAAATGATGAAAAACGGCGCGCTATAGTATGCCGTACGATATGGGCTATAGCCCATGGTCCAAAATGATGAGAAACGAGGCTAACTTTTTTTTCCAAAATTTCAAAAAACATGGGCTATAACCCATCGTTTTTGTCATTTCGTCATTTTTTTCAAATCTTCAAAAATGATGAAAAACGGCGCGCTATAGTATGCCGTACGATATGGGCTATAGCCCATGGTCCAAAATGATGAGAAACGAGGCTAACTTTTTTTTTCAAAATTTCAAAAAACATGGGCTATAACCTTTCGTTTTTGTCATTTCGTCATTTTTTTCAAATCTTCAAAAATGATGAAAAACGGCGCGCTATAGTATGCCGTACGATATGGGCTATAGCCCATGGTCCAAAATGATGAGAAACGAGGCTAACTTTTTTTTTTTTAATTTCAAAAAACATGGGCTATAACCTTTCGTTTTTGTCATTTTGTAATTTTTTTCAAATCTTCAAAAATGATGAAAAACGGCGCGCTATAGTATGCCGTACGATATGGGCTATAGCCCATGGTCCAAAATGATGAGAAACGAGGCTAACTTTTTTTTTCAAAATTTCAAAAAACATGGGCTATAACCTTTCGTTTTTGTCATTTCGTAATTTTTTTCAAATCTTCAAAAATGATGAAAAACGGCGCGCTATAGTATGCCGTACGATATGGGCTATAGCCCATGGTCCAAAATGATGAGAAACGAGGCTAACTTATTTTTTCAAAATTTCAAAAAACATGGGCTATAACCTTTCGTTTTTGTCATTTTGTCATTTTTTTCAAATCTTCAAAAATGATGAAAAACGGCGCGCTATAGTATGCCGTACGATATGGGCTATAGCCCATGGTCCAAAATGATCAGAAACGAGGCTAACTTCTTTTTTTTCAAAATTTCAAAAAACATGGGCTATAACCCATCGTTTTTGTCATTTCGTCATTTTTTTCAAATCTTCAAAAATGATGAAAAACGGCGCGCTATAGTATGCCGTACGATATGGGCTATAGCCCATGGTCCAAAATTATGAGAAACGAGGCTAACTTTTTTTTTCAAAATTTCAAAAAACATGGGCTATAACCTTTCGTTTTTGTCATTTCGTCATTTTTTTCAAATCTTCAAAAATGATGAAAAACGGCGCGCTATAGTATGCCGTACGATATGGGCTATAGCCCATGGTCCAAAATGATGAGAAACGAGGCTAACTTTTTTTTTCAAAATTTCAAAAAACATGGGCTATAACCCATCGTTTTTGTCATTTCGTCATTTTTTTCAAATCTTCAAAAATGATGAAAAACGGCGCGCTATAGTATGCCGTACGATATGGGCTATAGCCCATGGTCCAAAATGATGAGAAACGAGGCTAACTTTTTTTTTCAAAATTTCAAAAAACATGGGCTATAACCTTTCGTTTTTGTCATTTCGTCATTTTTTTCAAATCTTCAAAAATGATGAAAAACGGCGCGCTATAGTATGCCGTACGATATGGGCTATAGCCCATGGTCCAAAATGATGAGAAACGAGGCTAACTTTTTTTTTTTTAATTTAAAAAAACATGGGCTATAACCTTTCGTTTTTGTCATTTTGTCATTTTTTTCAAATCTTCAAAAATGATGAAAAACGGCGCGCTATAGTATGCCGTACGATATGGGCTATAGCCCATGGTCCAAAATGATGAGAAACGAGGCTAACTTTTTTTTTCAAAATTTCAAAAAACATGGGCTATAACCTTTCGTTTTTGTCATTTCGTAATTTTTTTCAAATCTTCAAAAATGATGAAAAACGGCGCGCTATAGTATGCCGTACGATATGGGCTATAGCCCATGGTCCAAAATGATGAGAAACGAGGCTAACTTCTTTTTTCAAAATTTCAAAAAACATGGGCTATAACCTTTCGTTTTTGTCATTTTGTCATTTTTTTAAAATCTTCAAAAATGATGAAAAACGGCGCGCTATAGTATGCCGTACGATATGGGCTATAGCCCATGGTCCAAAATGATGAGAAACGAGGCTAACTTTTTTTTTCCAAAATTTCAAAAAACATGGGCTATAACCTTTCGTTTTTGTCATTTCGTCATTTTTTTCAAATCTTCAAAAATGATGAAAAACGGCGCGCTATAGTATGCCGTACGATATGGGCTATAGCCCATGGTCCAAAATGATGAGAAACGAGGCTAACTTTTTTTTTCAAAATTTCAAAAAACATGGGCTATAACCTTTCGTTTTTGTCATTTTGTCATTTTTTTCAAATCTTCAAAAATGATGAAAAACGGCGCGCTATAGTATGCCGTACGATATGGGCTATAGCCCATGGTCCAAAATGATGAGAAACGAGGCTAACTTTTTTTTTCAAAATTTCAAAAAACATGGGCTATAACCTTTCGTTTTTGTCATTTCGTCATTTTTTTCAAATCTTCAAAAATGATGAAAAACGGCGCGCTATACTATGCCGTACGATATGGGCTATAGCCCATGGTCCAAAATGATGAGAAACGAGGCTAACTTTTTTTTTCAAAATTTCAAAAAACATGGGCTATAACCCATCGTTTTTGTCATTTCGTAATTTTTTTCAAATCTTCAAAAATGATGAAAAACGGCGCGCTATAGTATGCCGTACGATATGGGCTATAGCCCATGGTCCAAAATGATGAGAAACGAGGCTAACTTTTTTTTTCAAAATTTCAAAAAACATGGGCTATAACCCATCGTTTTTGTCATTTCGTCATTTTTTTCAAATCTTCAAAAATGATGAAAAACGGCGCGCTATAGTATGCCGTACGATATGGGCTATAGCCCATGGTCCAAAATGATGAGAAACGAGGCTAACTTTTTTTTTCAAAATTTCAAAAAACATGGGCTATAACCTTTCGTTTTTGTCATTTCGTCATTTTTTTCAAATCTTCAAAAATGATGAAAAACGGCGCGCTATAGTATGCCGTACGATATGGGCTATAGCCCATGGTCCAAAATGATGAGAAACGAGGCTAACTTTTTTTTCCAAAATTTCAAAAAACATGGGCTATAACCCATCGTTTTTGTCATTTCGTCATTTTTTTCAAATCTTCAAAAATGATGAAAAACGGCGCGCTATAGTATGCCGTACGATATGGGCTATAGCCCATGGTCCAAAATGATGAGAAACGAGGCTAACTTTTTTTTTCAAAATTTCAAAAAACATGGGCTATAACCTTTCGTTTTTGTCATTTCGTCATTTTTTTCAAATCTTCAAAAATGATGAAAAACGGCGCGCTATAGTATGCCGTACGATATGGGCTATAGCCCATGGTCCAAAATGATGAGAAACGAGGCTAACTTTTTTTTTCAAAATTTCAAAAAACATGGGCTATAACCTTTCGTTTTTGTCATTTCGTAATTTTTTTCAAATCTTCAAAAATGATGAAAAACGGCGCGCTATAGTATGCCGTACGATATGGGCTATAGCCCATGGTCCAAAATGATGAGAAACGAGGCTAACTTTTTTTTTCAAAATTTCAAAAAACATGGGCTATAACCCATCGTTTTTGTCATTTCGTCATTTTTTTCAAATCTTCAAAAATGATGAAAAACGGCGCGCTATAGTATGCCGTACGATATGGGCTATAGCCCATGGTCCAAAATGATGAGAAACGAGGCTAACTTTTTTTTTCAAAATTTCAAAAAACATGGGCTATAACCTTTCGTTTTTGTCATTTCGTCATTTTTTTCAAATCTTCAAAAATGATGAAAAACGGCGCGCTATAGTATGCCGTACGATATGGGCTATAGCCCATGGTCCAAAATGATGAGAAACGAGGCTAACTTTTTTTTTTTAATTTAAAAAAACATGGGCTATAACCTTTCGTTTTTGTCATTTTGTCATTTTTTTCAAATCTTCAAAAATGATGAAAAACGGCGCGCTATAGTATGCCGTACGATATGGGCTATAGCCCATGGTCCAAAATGATGAGAAACGAGGCTAACTTTTTTTTTCAAAATTTCAAAAAACATGGGCTATAACCTTTCGTTTTTGTCATTTCGTAATTTTTTTCAAATCTTCAAAAATGATGAAAAACGGCGCGCTATAGTATGCCGTACGATATGGGCTATAGCCCATGGTCCAAAATGATGAGAAACGAGGCTAACTTCTTTTTTCAAAATTTCAAAAAACATGGGCTATAACCTTTCGTTTTTGTCATTTTGTCATTTTTTTAAAATCTTCAAAAATGATGAAAAACGGCGCGCTATAGTATGCCGTACGATATGGGCTATAGCCCATGGTCCAAAATGATGAGAAACGAGGCTAACTTTTTTTTTCCAAAATTTCAAAAAACATGGGCTATAACCTTTCGTTTTTGTCATTTCGTCATTTTTTTCAAATCTTCAAAAATGATGAAAAACGGCGCGCTATAGTATGCCGTACGATATGGGCTATAGCCCATGGTCCAAAATGATGAGAAACGAGGCTAACTTTTTTTTTCAAAATTTCAAAAAACATGGGCTATAACCTTTCGTTTTTGTCATTTTGTCATTTTTTTCAAATCTTCAAAAATGATGAAAAACGGCGCGCTATAGTATGCCGTACGATATGGGCTATAGCCCATGGTCCAAAATGATGAGAAACGAGGCTAACTTTTTTTTTCAAAATTTCAAAAAACATGGGCTATAACCTTTCGTTTTTGTCATTTCGTCATTTTTTTCAAATCTTCAAAAATGATGAAAAACGGCGCGCTATACTATGCCGTACGATATGGGCTATAGCCCATGGTCCAAAATGATGAGAAACGAGGCTAACTTTTTTTTTCAAAATTTCAAAAAACATGGGCTATAACCCATCGTTTTTGTCATTTCGTCATTTTTTTCAAATCTTCAAAAATGATGAAAAACGGCGCGCTATAGTATGCCGTACGATATGGGCTATAGCCCATGGTCCAAAATGATGAGAAACGAGGCTAACTTTTTTTTTCAAAATTTCAAAAAACATGGGCTATAACCTTTCGTTTTTGTCATTTCGTCATTTTTTTCAAATCTTCAAAAATGATGAAAAACGGCGCGCTATAGTATGCCGTACGATATGGGCTATAGCCCATGGTCCAAAATGATGAGAAACGAGGCTAACTTTTTTTTCCAAAATTTCAAAAAACATGGGCTATAACCCATCGTTTTTGTCATTTCGTCATTTTTTTCAAATCTTCAAAAATGATGAAAAACGGCGCGCTATAGTATGCCGTACGATATGGGCTATAGCCCATGGTCCAAAATGATGAGAAACGAGGCTAACTTTTTTTTTCAAAATTTCAAAAAACATGGGCTATAACCTTTCGTTTTTGTCATTTCGTCATTTTTTTCAAATCTTCAAAAATGATGAAAAACGGCGCGCTATAGTATGCCGTACGATATGGGCTATAGCCCATGGTCCAAAATGATGAGAAACGAGGCTAACTTTTTTTTTTTTAATTTCAAAAAACATGGGCTATAACCTTTCGTTTTTGTCATTTTGTAATTTTTTTCAAATCTTCAAAAATGATGAAAAACGGCGCGCTATAGTATGCCGTACGATATGGGCTATAGCCCATGGTCCAAAATGATGAGAAACGAGGCTAACTTTTTTTTTCAAAATTTCAAAAAACATGGGCTATAACCTTTCGTTTTTGTCATTTCGTAATTTTTTTCAAATCTTCAAAAATGATGAAAAACGGCGCGCTATAGTATGCCGTACGATATGGGCTATAGCCCATGGTCCAAAATGATGAGAAACGAGGCTAACTTATTTTTTCAAAATTTCAAAAAACATGGGCTATAACCTTTCGTTTTTGTCATTTTGTCATTTTTTTCAAATCTTCAAAAATGATGAAAAACGGCGCGCTATAGTATGCCGTACGATATGGGCTATAGCCCATGGTCCAAAATGATCAGAAACGAGGCTAACTTCTTTTTTTTCAAAATTTCAAAAAACATGGGCTATAACCCATCGTTTTTGTCATTTCGTCATTTTTTTCAAATCTTCAAAAATGATGAAAAACGGCGCGCTATAGTATGCCGTACGATATGGGCTATAGCCCATGGTCCAAAATTATGAGAAACGAGGCTAACTTTTTTTTTCAAAATTTCAAAAAACATGGGCTATAACCTTTCGTTTTTGTCATTTCGTCATTTTTTTCAAATCTTCAAAAATGATGAAAAACGGCGCGCTATAGTATGCCGTACGATATGGGCTATAGCCCATGGTCCAAAATGATGAGAAACGAGGCTAACTTTTTTTTTCAAAATTTCAAAAAACATGGGCTATAACCCATCGTTTTTGTCATTTCGTCATTTTTTTCAAATCTTCAAAAATGATGAAAAACGGCGCGCTATAGTATGCCGTACGATATGGGCTATAGCCCATGGTCCAAAATGATGAGAAACGAGGCTAACTTTTTTTTTCAAAATTTCAAAAAACATGGGCTATAACCTTTCGTTTTTGTCATTTCGTCATTTTTTTCAAATCTTCAAAAATGATGAAAAACGGCGCGCTATAGTATGCCGTACGATATGGGCTATAGCCCATGGTCCAAAATGATGAGAAACGAGGCTAACTTTTTTTTTTTTAATTTAAAAAAACATGGGCTATAACCTTTCGTTTTTGTCATTTTGTCATTTTTTTCAAATCTTCAAAAATGATGAAAAACGGCGCGCTATAGTATGCCGTACGATATGGGCTATAGCCCATGGTCCAAAATGATGAGAAACGAGGCTAACTTTTTTTTTCAAAATTTCAAAAAACATGGGCTATAACCTTTCGTTTTTGTCATTTCGTAATTTTTTTCAAATCTTCAAAAATGATGAAAAACGGCGCGCTATAGTATGCCGTACGATATGGGCTATAGCCCATGGTCCAAAATGATGAGAAACGAGGCTAACTTCTTTTTTCAAAATTTCAAAAAACATGGGCTATAACCTTTCGTTTTTGTCATTTTGTCATTTTTTTAAAATCTTCAAAAATGATGAAAAACGGCGCGCTATAGTATGCCGTACGATATGGGCTATAGCCCATGGTCCAAAATGATGAGAAACGAGGCTAACTTTTTTTTTCCAAAATTTCAAAAAACATGGGCTATAACCTTTCGTTTTTGTCATTTCGTCATTTTTTTCAAATCTTCAAAAATGATGAAAAACGGCGCGCTATAGTATGCCGTACGATATGGGCTATAGCCCATGGTCCAAAATGATGAGAAACGAGGCTAACTTTTTTTTTCAAAATTTCAAAAAACATGGGCTATAACCTTTCGTTTTTGTCATTTTGTCATTTTTTTCAAATCTTCAAAAATGATGAAAAACGGCGCGCTATAGTATGCCGTACGATATGGGCTATAGCCCATGGTCCAAAATGATGAGAAACGAGGCTAACTTTTTTTTTCAAAATTTCAAAAAACATGGGCTATAACCTTTCGTTTTTGTCATTTCGTCATTTTTTTCAAATCTTCAAAAATGATGAAAAACGGCGCGCTATACTATGCCGTACGATATGGGCTATAGCCCATGGTCCAAAATGATGAGAAACGAGGCTAACTTTTTTTTTCAAAATTTCAAAAAACATGGGCTATAACCCATCGTTTTTGTCATTTCGTAATTTTTTTCAAATCTTCAAAAATGATGAAAAACGGCGCGCTATAGTATGCCGTACGATATGGGCTATAGCCCATGGTCCAAAATGATGAGAAACGAGGCTAACTTTTTTTTTCAAAATTTCAAAAAACATGGGCTATAACCCATCGTTTTTGTCATTTCGTCATTTTTTTCAAATCTTCAAAAATGATGAAAAACGGCGCGCTATAGTATGCCGTACGATATGGGCTATAGCCCATGGTCCAAAATGATGAGAAACGAGGCTAACTTTTTTTTTCAAAATTTCAAAAAACATGGGCTATAACCTTTCGTTTTTGTCATTTCGTCATTTTTTTCAAATCTTCAAAAATGATGAAAAACGGCGCGCTATAGTATGCCGTACGATATGGGCTATAGCCCATGGTCCAAAATGATGAGAAACGAGGCTAACTTTTTTTTCCAAAATTTCAAAAAACATGGGCTATAACCCATCGTTTTTGTCATTTCGTCATTTTTTTCAAATCTTCAAAAATGATGAAAAACGGCGCGCTATAGTATGCCGTACGATATGGGCTATAGCCCATGGTCCAAAATGATGAGAAACGAGGCTAACTTTTTTTTTCAAAATTTCAAAAAACATGGGCTATAACCTTTCGTTTTTGTCATTTCGTCATTTTTTTCAAATCTTCAAAAATGATGAAAAACGGCGCGCTATAGTATGCCGTACGATATGGGCTATAGCCCATGGTCCAAAATGATGAGAAACGAGGCTAACTTTTTTTTTTTTAATTTCAAAAAACATGGGCTATAACCTTTCGTTTTTGTCATTTTGTAATTTTTTTCAAATCTTCAAAAATGATGAAAAACGGCGCGCTATAGTATGCCGTACGATATGGGCTATAGCCCATGGTCCAAAATGATGAGAAACGAGGCTAACTTTTTTTTTCAAAATTTCAAAAAACATGGGCTATAACCTTTCGTTTTTGTCATTTCGTAATTTTTTTCAAATCTTCAAAAATGATGAAAAACGGCGCGCTATAGTATGCCGTACGATATGGGCTATAGCCCATGGTCCAAAATGATGAGAAACGAGGCTAACTTATTTTTTCAAAATTTCAAAAAACATGGGCTATAACCTTTCGTTTTTGTCATTTTGTCATTTTTTTCAAATCTTCAAAAATGATGAAAAACGGCGCGCTATAGTATGCCGTACGATATGGGCTATAGCCCATGGTCCAAAATGATCAGAAACGAGGCTAACTTCTTTTTTTTCAAAATTTCAAAAAACATGGGCTATAACCTTTCGTTTTTGTCATTTCGTCATTTTTTTCAAATCTTCAAAAATGATGAAAAACGGCGCGCTATAGTATGCCGTACGATATGGGCTATAGCCCATGGTCCAAAATGATGAGAAACGAGGCTAACTTTTTTTTTCAAAATTTCAAAAAACATGGACTATAACCTTTCGTTTTTGTCATTTTGTCATTTTTTTCAAATCTTCAAAAATGATGAAAAACGGCGCGCTATAGTATGCCGTACGATATGGGCTATAGCCCATGGTCCAAAATGCTGAGAAACGAGGCTAACTTTTTTTTTCAAATTTTCAAAAAACATGGGCTATAACCTTTCGTTTTTGTCATTTCGTCATTTTTTTCAAATCTTCAAAAATGATGAAAAACGGCGCGCTATAGTATGCCGTACGATATGGGCTATAGCCCATGGTCCAAAATGATGAGAAACAAGGCTAACTTTTTTTTTCAAAATTTCAAAAAACATGGGCTATAACCTTTCGTTTTTGTCATTTTGTCATTTTTTTCAAATCTTCAAAAATGATGAAAAACGGCGCGCTATAGTATGCCGTACGATATGGGCTATAGCCCATGGTCCAAAATGATGAGAAACGAGGCTAACTTTTTTTTTCAAAATTAAAAAAAACATGGGCTATAACCTTTCGTTTTTGTCATTTCGTCATTTTTTTCAAATCTTTAAAAATGATGAAAAACGTCGCGCTATAGTATGCCGTACGATATGGGCTATAGCCCATGGTCCAAAATGATGAGAAACGAGGCTAACTTTTTTTTTCAAAATTAAAAAAAACATGGGCTATAACCCATCATTTTTGTCATTTCGTAACTTTTTTCAAATCTTTAAAAATGATGAAAAACGGCGCGCTATAGTATGCCGTACGATATGGGCTATAGCCCATGGTCCAAAATGATGAGAAACGAGGCTAACTTTTTTTTTCAAAATTTCAAAAAACATGGGCTATAACCTTTCGTTTTTGTCATTTCGTCATTTTTTTCAAATCTTCAAAAATGATGAAAAACGGCGCGCTATAGTATGCCGTACGATATGGGCTATAGCCCATGGTCCAAAATGATGAGAAACGAGGCTAACTTTTTTTTTCAAAATTTCAAAAAACATGGGCTATAACCCATCGTTTTTGTTATTTCGTAATTTTTTTCAAATCTTCAAAAATGATGAAAAACGGCGCGCTATAGTATGCCGTACGATATGGGCTATAGCCCATGGTCCAAAATGATGAGAAACGAGGCTAACTTTTTTTTTCAAAATTTCAAAAAACATGGGCTATAACCTTTCGTTTTTGTCATTTCGTCATTTTTTTCAAATCTTCAAAAATGATGAAAAACGGCGCGCTATAGTATGCCGTACGATATGGGCTATAGCCCATGGTCCAAAATGATGAGAAACGAGGCTAACTTTTTTTTTCAAAATTTCAAAAAACATGGGCTATAACCTTTCGTTTTTGTCATTTTGTCATATTTTTCAAATCTTCAAAAATGATGAAAAACGGCGCGCTATAGAATGCCGTACGATATGGGCTATAGCCCATGGTCCAAAATGATGAGAAACGAGGCTAACTTTTTTTTTCAAAATTTCAAAAAACATGGGCTATAACCCATCGTTTTTGTCATTTCGTCATTTTTTTCAAATCTTCAAAAATGATGAAAAACGGCGCGCTATAGTATGCCGTACGATATGGGCTATAGCCCATGGTCCAAAATGATGAGAAACGAGGCTAACTTTTTTTTTCAAAATTTCAAAAAACATGGGCTATAACCTTTCGTTTTTGTCATTTCGTCATTTTTTTCAAATCTTCAAAAATGATGAAAAACGGCGCGCTATAGTATGCCGTACGATATGGGCTATAGCCCATGGTCCAAAATGATGAGAAACGAGGCTAACTTTTTTTTTCAAAATTTCAAAAAACATGGGCTATAACCTTTCGTTTTTGTCATTTCGTCATTTTTTTCAAATCTTCAAAAATGATGAAAAACGGCGCGCTATAGTATGCCGTACGATATGGGCTATAGCCCATGGTCCAAAATGATGAGAAACGAGGCTAACTTTTTTTTTCAAAATTTCAAAAAACATGGGCTATAACCTTTCGTTTTTGTCATTTCGTCATTTTTTTCAAATCTTCAAAAATGATGAAAAACGGCGCGCTATAGTATGCCGTACGATATGGGCTATAGCCCATGGTCCAAAATGATGAGAAACGAGGCTAACTTTTTTTTTCAAAATTTCAAAAAACATGGGCTATAACCCATCGTTTTTGTCATTTCGTCATTTTTTTCAAATCTTCAAAAATGATGAAAAACGGCGCGCTATAGTATGCCGTACGATATGGGCTATAGCCCATGGTCCAAAATGATGAGAAACGAGGCTAAGTTTTTTTTTCAAAATTTCAAAAAACATGGGCTATAACCTTTCGTTTTTGTCATTTCGTCATTTTTTTCAAATCTTCAAAAATGATGAAAAACGGCGCGCTATAGTATGCCGTACAATATGGGCTATAGCCCATGGTCCAAAATGATGAGAAACGAGGCTAACTTTTTTTTTCAAAATTTAAAAAAACATGGGCTATAACCCATAGTTTGTCATTTCGTCATTTTTTTCAAATCTTCAAAAATGATGAAAAACGGCGCGCTATAGTATGCCGTACGATATGGGCTATAGCCCATGGTCCAAAATGATGAGAAACGAGGCTAACTTTTTTTTTCAAAATTTCAAAAAACATGGGCTATAACCCATCGTTTTTGTCATTTCGTCATTTTTTTCAAATCTTCAAAAATGATGAAAAACGGCGCGCTATAGTATGCCGTACGATATGGGCTATAGCCCATGGTCCAAAATGATGAGAAAGGAGGCTAACTTTTTTTTTCAAATTTTCAAAAAACATGGGCTATAACCCATCGTTTTTGTCATTTCGTCATTTTTTTTAAATCTTCAAAAATGATGAAAAACGGCGCGCTATAGCATGCCGTACGATATGGGCTATAGCCCATGGTCCAAAATGATGAGAAACGAGGCTAACTTTTTTTTTCAAAATTTCAAAAAACATGGGCTATAACCCATCGTTTTTGTCATTTCGTAATTTTTTTCAAATCTTCAAAAATGATGAAAAACAGCGCGCTATAGTATGCCGTACGATATGGGCTATAGCCCATGGTCCAAAATGATGAGAAACGAGGCTAAGTTTTTTTTTCAAAATTTCAAAAAACATGGGCTATAACCTTTCGTTTTTGTCATTTCGTCTTTTTTTTCAAATCTTCAAAAATGATGAAAAACGGCGCGCTATAGTATGCCGTACGATATGGGCTATAGCCCATGGTCCAAAATGATGAGAAACGAGGCTAACTTTTTTTTTCAAAATTTCAAAAAACATGGGCTATAACCTTTCGTTTTTGTCATTTTGTCATTTTTTTCAAATCTTCAAAAATGATGAAAAACGGCGCGCTATAGTATGCCGTACGATATGGGCTATAGCCCATGGTCCAAAATGATGAGAAACGAGGCTAACTTTTTTTTTCAAAATTTCAAAAAACATGGGCTATAACCTTTCGTTTTTGTCATTTCGTCATTTTTTTCAAATCTTCAAAAATGATGAAAAACGGCGCGCTATAGTATGCCGTACGATATGGGCTATAGCCCATGGTCCAAAATGATGAGAAACGAGGCTAACTTTTTTTTTCAAAATTTCAAAAAACATGGGCTTTAACCCATCGTTTTTGTCATTTCGTCATTTTTTTCAAATCTTCAAAAATGATGAAAAACGGCGCGCTATAGTATGCCGTACGATATGGGCTATAGCCCATGGTCCAAAATGATGAGAAACGAGGCTAAGTTTTTTTTTCAAAATTTCAAAAAACATGGGCTATAACCTTTCGTTTTTGTCATTTCGTCATTTTTTTCAAATCTTCAAAAATGATGAAAAACGGCGCGCTATAGTATGCCGTACAATATGGGCTATAGCCCATGGTCCAAAATGATGAGAAACGAGGCTAACTTTTTTTTTCAAAATTTCAAAAAACATGGGCTATAACCCATCGTTTTTGTCATTTCGTAATTTTTTTCAAATCTTCAAAAATGATGAAAAACGGCGCGCTATAGTATGCCGTACGATATGGGCTATAGCCCATGGTCCAAAATGATGAGAAACGAGGCTAACTTTTTTTTTCAAAATTTCAAAAAACATGGGCTATAACCTTTCGTTTTTGTCATTTCGTCATTTTTTTCAAATCTTCAAAAATGATGAAAAACGGCGCGCTATAGTATGCCGTACGATATGGGCTATAGCCCATGGTCCAAAATGATGAGAAACGAGGCTAACTTTTTTTTTCAAAATTTCAAAAAACATGGGCTATAACCCATCGTTTTTGTTATTTCGTAATTTTTTTCAAATCTTCAAAAATGATGAAAAACGGCGCGCTATAGTATGCCGTACGATATGGGCTATAGCCCATGGTCCAAAATGATGAGAAACGAGGCTAACTTTTTTTTTCAAAATTTCAAAAAACATGGGCTATAACCTTTCGTTTTTGTCATTTCGTCATTTTTTTCAAATCTTCAAAAATGATGAAAAACGGCGCGCTATAGTATGCCGTACGATATGGGCTATAGCCCATGGTCCAAAATGATGAGAAACGAGGCTAACTTTTTTTTTCAAAATTTCAAAAAACATGGGCTATAACCTTTCGTTTTTGTCATTTTGTCATATTTTTCAAATCTTCAAAAATGATGAAAAACGGCGCGCTATAGAATGCCGTACGATATGGGCTATAGCCCATGGTCCAAAATGATGAGAAACGAGGCTAACTTTTTTTTTCAAAATTTCAAAAAACATGGGCTATAACCCATCGTTTTTGTCATTTCGTCATTTTTTTCAAATCTTCAAAAATGATGAAAAACGGCGCGCTATAGTATGCCGTACGATATGGGCTATAGCCCATGGTCCAAAATGATGAGAAACGAGGCTAACTTTTTTTTTCAAAATTTCAAAAAACATGGGCTATAACCTTTCGTTTTTGTCATTTCGTCATTTTTTTCAAATCTTCAAAAATGATGAAAAACGGCGCGCTATAGTATGCCGTACGATATGGGCTATAGCCCATGGTCCAAAATGATGAGAAACGAGGCTAACTTTTTTTTTCAAAATTTCAAAAAACATGGGCTATAACCTTTCGTTTTTGTCATTTCGTCATTTTTTTCAAATCTTCAAAAATGATGAAAAACGGCGCGCTATAGTATGCCGTACGATATGGGCTATAGCCCATGGTCCAAAATGATGAGAAACGAGGCTAACTTTTTTTTTCAAAATTTCAAAAAACATGGGCTATAACCTTTCGTTTTTGTCATTTCGTCATTTTTTTCAAATCTTCAAAAATGATGAAAAACGGCGCGCTATAGTATGCCGTACGATATGGGCTATAGCCCATGGTCCAAAATGATGAGAAACGAGGCTAACTTTTTTTTTCAAAATTTCAAAAAACATGGGCTATAACCCATCGTTTTTGTCATTTCGTCATTTTTTTCAAATCTTCAAAAATGATGAAAAACGGCGCGCTATAGTATGCCGTACGATATGGGCTATAGCCCATGGTCCAAAATGATGAGAAACGAGGCTAAGTTTTTTTTTCAAAATTTCAAAAAACATGGGCTATAACCTTTCGTTTTTGTCATTTCGTCATTTTTTTCAAATCTTCAAAAATGATGAAAAACGGCGCGCTATAGTATGCCGTACAATATGGGCTATAGCCCATGGTCCAAAATGATGAGAAACGAGGCTAACTTTTTTTTTCAAAATTTAAAAAAACATGGGCTATAACCCATAGTTTGTCATTTCGTCATTTTTTTCAAATCTTCAAAAATGATGAAAAACGGCGCGCTATAGTATGCCGTACGATATGGGCTATAGCCCATGGTCCAAAATGATGAGAAACGAGGCTAACTTTTTTTTTCAAAATTTCAAAAAACATGGGCTATAACCCATCGTTTTTGTCATTTCGTCATTTTTTTCAAATCTTCAAAAATGATGAAAAACGGCGCGCTATAGTATGCCGTACGATATGGGCTATAGCCCATGGTCCAAAATGATGAGAAAGGAGGCTAACTTTTTTTTTCAAATTTTCAAAAAACATGGGCTATAACCCATCGTTTTTGTCATTTCGTCATTTTTTTTAAATCTTCAAAAATGATGAAAAACGGCGCGCTATAGCATGCCGTACGATATGGGCTATAGCCCATGGTCCAAAATGATGAGAAACGAGGCTAACTTTTTTTTTCAAAATTTCAAAAAACATGGGCTATAACCCATCGTTTTTGTCATTTCGTAATTTTTTTCAAATCTTCAAAAATGATGAAAAACAGCGCGCTATAGTATGCCGTACGATATGGGCTATAGCCCATGGTCCAAAATGATGAGAAACGAGGCTAAGTTTTTTTTTCAAAATTTCAAAAAACATGGGCTATAACCTTTCGTTTTTGTCATTTCGTCTTTTTTTTCAAATCTTCAAAAATGATGAAAAACGGCGCGCTATAGTATGCCGTACGATATGGGCTATAGCCCATGGTCCAAAATGATGAGAAACGAGGCTAACTTTTTTTTTCAAAATTTCAAAAAACATGGGCTATAACCTTTCGTTTTTGTCATTTTGTCATTTTTTTCAAATCTTCAAAAATGATGAAAAACGGCGCGCTATAGTATGCCGTACGATATGGGCTATAGCCCATGGTCCAAAATGATGAGAAACGAGGCTAACTTTTTTTTTCAAAATTTCAAAAAACATGGGCTATAACCTTTCGTTTTTGTCATTTCGTCATTTTTTTCAAATCTTCAAAAATGATGAAAAACGGCGCGCTATAGTATGCCGTACGATATGGGCTATAGCCCATGGTCCAAAATGATGAGAAACGAGGCTAACTTTTTTTTTCAAAATTTCAAAAAACATGGGCTTTAACCCATCGTTTTTGTCATTTCGTCATTTTTTTCAAATCTTCAAAAATGATGAAAAACGGCGCGCTATAGTATGCCGTACGATATGGGCTATAGCCCATGGTCCAAAATGATGAGAAACGAGGCTAAGTTTTTTTTTCAAAATTTCAAAAAACATGGGCTATAACCTTTCGTTTTTGTCATTTCGTCATTTTTTTCAAATCTTCAAAAATGATGAAAAACGGCGCGCTATAGTATGCCGTACAATATGGGCTATAGCCCATGGTCCAAAATGATGAGAAACGAGGCTAACTTTTTTTTTCAAAATTTCAAAAAACATGGGCTATAACCCATCGTTTTTGTCATTTCGTAATTTTTTTCAAATCTTCAAAAATGATGAAAAACAGCGCGCTATAGTATGCCGTACGATATGGGCTATAGCCCATGGTCCAAAATGATGAGAAACGAGGCTAAGTTTTTTTTTCAAAATTTCAAAAAACATGGGCTATAACCTTTCGTTTTTGTCATTTCGTCATTTTTTTCAAATCTTCAAAAATGATGAAAAACGGCGCGCTATAGTATGCCGTACGATATGGGCTATAGCCCATGGTCCAAAATGATGAGAAACGAGGCTAACTTTTTTTTTCAAAATTTCAAAAAACATGGGCTATAACCTTTCGTTTTTGTCATTTTGTCATTTTTTTCAAATCTTCAAAAATGATGAAAAACGGCGCGCTATAGTATGCCGTACGATATGGGCTATAGCCCATGGTCCAAAATGATGAGAAACGAGGCTAACTTTTTTTTTCAAAATTTCAAAAAACATGGGCTATAACCCATCGTTTTTGTCATTTCGTCATTTTTTTCAAATCTTCAAAAATGATGAAAAACGGCGCGCTATAGTATGCCGTACGATATGGGCTATAGCCCATGGTCCAAAATGATGAGAAACGAGGCTAAGTTTTTTTTTCAAAATTTCAAAAAACATGGGCTATAACCTTTCGTTTTTGTCATTTCGTCATTTTTTTCAAATCTTCAAAAATGATGAAAAACGGCGCGCTATAGTATGCCGTACAATATGGGCTATAGCCCATGGTCCAAAATGATGAGAAACGAGGCTAACTTTTTTTTTCAAAATTTAAAAAAACATGGGCTATAACCCATAGTTTGTCATTTCGTCATTTTTTTCAAATCTTCAAAAATGATGAAAAACGGCGCGCTATAGTATGCCGTACGATATGGGCTATAGCCCATGGTCCAAAATGATGAGAAACGAGGCTAACTTTTTTTTTCAAAATTTCAAAAAACATGGGCTATAACCCATCGTTTTTGTCATTTCGTCATTTTTTTCAAATCTTCAAAAATGATGAAAAACGGCGCGCTATAGTATGCCGTACGATATGGGCTATAGCCCATGGTCCAAAATGATGAGAAAGGAGGCTAACTTTTTTTTTCAAATTTTCAAAAAACATGGGCTATAACCCATCGTTTTTGTCATTTCGTCATTTTTTTTAAATCTTCAAAAATGATGAAAAACGGCGCGCTATAGCATGCCGTACGATATGGGCTATAGCCCATGGTCCAAAATGATGAGAAACGAGGCTAACTTTTTTTTTCAAAATTTCAAAAAACATGGGCTATAACCCATCGTTTTTGTCATTTCGTAATTTTTTTCAAATCTTCAAAAATGATGAAAAACAGCGCGCTATAGTATGCCGTACGATATGGGCTATAGCCCATGGTCCAAAATGATGAGAAACGAGGCTAAGTTTTTTTTTCAAAATTTCAAAAAACATGGGCTATAACCTTTCGTTTTTGTCATTTCGTCTTTTTTTTCAAATCTTCAAAAATGATGAAAAACGGCGCGCTATAGTATGCCGTACGATATGGGCTATAGCCCATGGTCCAAAATGATGAGAAACGAGGCTAACTTTTTTTTTCAAAATTTCAAAAAACATGGGCTATAACCTTTCGTTTTTGTCATTTTGTCATTTTTTTCAAATCTTCAAAAATGATGAAAAACGGCGCGCTATAGTATGCCGTACGATATGGGCTATAGCCCATGGTCCAAAATGATGAGAAACGAGGCTAACTTTTTTTTTCAAAATTTCAAAAAACATGGGCTATAACCTTTCGTTTTTGTCATTTCGTCATTTTTTTCAAATCTTCAAAAATGATGAAAAACGGCGCGCTATAGTATGCCGTACGATATGGGCTATAGCCCATGGTCCAAAATGATGAGAAACGAGGCTAACTTTTTTTTTCAAAATTTCAAAAAACATGGGCTATAACCCATCGTTTTTGTCATTTCGTCATTTTTTTCAAATCTTCAAAAATGATGAAAAACGGCGCGCTATAGTATGCCGTACGATATGGGCTATAGCCCATGGTCCAAAATGATGAGAAACGAGGCTAAGTTTTTTTTTCAAAATTTCAAAAAACATGGGCTATAACCTTTCGTTTTTGTCATTTCGTCATTTTTTTCAAATCTTCAAAAATGATGAAAAACGGCGCGCTATAGTATGCCGTACAATATGGGCTATAGCCCATGGTCCAAAATGATGAGAAACGAGGCTAACTTTTTTTTTCAAAATTTCAAAAAACATGGGCTATAACCCATCGTTTTTGTCATTTCGTAATTTTTTTCAAATCTTCAAAAATGATGAAAAACAGCGCGCTATAGTATGCCGTACGATATGGGCTATAGCCCATGGTCCAAAATGATGAGAAACGAGGCTAAGTTTTTTTTTCAAAATTTCAAAAAACATGGGCTATAACCTTTCGTTTTTGTCATTTCGTCTTTTTTTTCAAATCTTCAAAAATGATGAAAAACGGCGCGCTATAGTATGCCGTACGATATGGGCTATAGCCCATGGTCCAAAATGATGAGAAACGAGGCTAACTTTTTTTTTCAAAATTTCAAAAAACATGGGCTATAACCTTTCGTTTTTGTCATTTTGTCATTTTTTTCAAATCTTCAAAAATGATGAAAAACGGCGCGCTATAGTATGCCGTACGATATGGGCTATAGCCCATGGTCCAAAATGATGAGAAACGAGGCTAACTTTTTTTTTCAAAATTTCAAAAAACATGGGCTATAACCCATCGTTTTTGTCATTTCGTCATTTTTTTCAAATCTTCAAAAATGATGAAAAACGGCGCGCTATAGTATGCCGTACGATATGGGCTATAGCCCATGGTCCAAAATGATGAGAAACGAGGCTAAGTTTTTTTTTCAAAATTTCAAAAAACATGGGCTATAACCTTTCGTTTTTGTCATTTCGTCATTTTTTTCAAATCTTCAAAAATGATGAAAAACGGCGCGCTATAGTATGCCGTACAATATGGGCTATAGCCCATGGTCCAAAATGATGAGAAACGAGGCTAACTTTTTTTTTCAAAATTTAAAAAAACATGGGCTATAACCCATAGTTTGTCATTTCGTCATTTTTTTCAAATCTTCAAAAATGATGAAAAACGGCGCGCTATAGTATGCCGTACGATATGGGCTATAGCCCATGGTCCAAAATGATGAGAAACGAGGCTAACTTTTTTTTTCAAAATTTCAAAAAACATGGGCTATAACCCATCGTTTTTGTCATTTCGTCATTTTTTTCAAATCTTCAAAAATGATGAAAAACGGCGCGCTATAGTATGCCGTACGATATGGGCTATAGCCCATGGTCCAAAATGATGAGAAAGGAGGCTAACTTTTTTTTTCAAATTTTCAAAAAACATGGGCTATAACCCATCGTTTTTGTCATTTCGTCATTTTTTTTAAATCTTCAAAAATGATGAAAAACGGCGCGCTATAGCATGCCGTACGATATGGGCTATAGCCCATGGTCCAAAATGATGAGAAACGAGGCTAACTTTTTTTTTCAAAATTTCAAAAAACATGGGCTATAACCCATCGTTTTTGTCATTTCGTCATTTTTTTCAAATCTTCAAAAATGATGAAAAACAGCGCGCTATAGTATGCCGTACGATATGGGCTATAGCCCATGGTCCAAAATGATGAGAAACGAGGCTAAGTTTTTTTTTCAAAATTTCAAAAAACATGGGCTATAACCTTTCGTTTTTGTCATTTCGTCTTTTTTTTCAAATCTTCAAAAATGATGAAAAACGGCGCGCTATAGTATGCCGTACGATATGGGCTATAGCCCATGGTCCAAAATGATGAGAAACGAGGCTAACTTTTTTTTTCAAAATTTCAAAAAACATGGGCTATAACCTTTCGTTTTTGTCATTTTGTCATTTTTTTCAAATCTTCAAAAATGATGAAAAACGGCGCGCTATAGTATGCCGTACGATATGGGCTATAGCCCATGGTCCAAAATGATGAGAAACGAGGCTAACTTTTTTTTTCAAAATTTCAAAAAACATGGGCTATAACCTTTCGTTTTTGTCATTTCGTCTTTTTTTTCAAATCTTTAAAAATGATGAAAAACGGCGCGCTATAGTATGCCGTACGATATGGGCTATAGCCCATGGTCCAAAATGATGAGAAACGAGGCTAACTTTTTTTTCCAAAATTTCAAAAAACATGGGCTATAACCTTTCGTTTTTGTCATTTCGTCATTTTTTTCAAATCTTCAAAAATGATGAAAAACGGCGCGCTATAGTATGCCGTACGATATGGGCTATAGCCCATGGTCCAAAATGATGAGAAACGAGGCTAACTTTTTTTTTCAAAATTTCAAAAAACATGGGCTATAGCCCATATCGTACGGCATACTATAGCGCGCAGTTTTTCATCATTTTTGAGGATTTGAAAAAAATGACGAAATGACAAAAACGATGGGTTATAGCCCATGTTTTTTTAAATTTTGAAAAAAAAAAGTTAGCCTCGTTTCTCATCATTTTGGACCGTGGGCTATAGCCCATATCGTACGGCATACTATAGCGCGCAGTTTTTCATCATTTTTGAAGATTTGAAAAAAATGACGAAATGACAAAAACGATGGGTTATAGCCCATGTTTTTTGAAATTTTGAAAAAAAAAGTTATACTCGTTCCTCATTATTTTGGACCATGGGCTATAGCCCATATCGTACGGCATACTATAGCGCGCCGTTTTTCATCATTTTTGAGGATTTGAAAAAAATTACGAAATGACAAAAACGATGGGTTATAGCCCATGTTTTTGAAATTTTGAAAAAAAAAGTTAGCCTCGTTTCTCATCATTTTGGACCGTGGGCTATAGCCCATATCGTACGGCATACTATAGCGCGCAGTTTTTCATCATTTTTGAAGATTTGAAAAAAGACGAAATGACAAAAACGATGGGTTATAGCCAATGTTTTTTGAAATTTTGAAAAAAAAAGTTAGCCTCGTTTCTCATCATTTTGGACCATGGGCTATAGCCCATATCGTACGGCATACTATAGCGCGCCGTTTTTCATCATTTTTGAGGATTTGAAAAAAATGACGAAATGACAAAAACGATGGGTTATAGCCCATGTTTTTTGAAATTTTGAAAAAAAAAGTTAGCCTCGTTTCTCATCATTTTGGACCGTGGGCTATAGCCCATATCGTACGGCATACTATAGCGCGCCGTTTTTCATCATTTTTGACGATTTGAAAAAAATGACGAAATGACAAAAACGATGGGTTATAGCCCATGTTTTTTGAAATTTTGAAAAAAAAAGTTAGCCTCGTTTCTCATCATTTTGGACCATGGGCTATAGCCCATATCGTACGGCATACTATAGCGCGCCGTTTTTCATCATTTTTGAGGATTTGAAAAAAATGACGAAATGACAAAAACGATGGGTTATAGCCCATGTTTTTTGAAATTTTGAAAAAAAAAGTTAGCCTCGTTTCTCATCATTTTGGACCGTGGACTATAGCCCATATCGTACGGCATACTATAGCGCGCCGTTTTTCATCATTTTTGAGGATTTGAAAAAAATGACGAAATGACAAAAACGATGGGTTATAGCCCATGTTTTTTGAAATTTTGAAAAAAAAAGTTAGCCTCGTTTCTCATCATTTTGGACCGTGGACTATAGCCCATATCGTACGGCATACTATAGCGTGCCGTTTTTCATCATTTTTGAGGATTTGAAAAAAATGACGAAATGACAAAAACGATGGGTTATAGCCCATGTTTTTTTAAATTTTGAAAAAAAAAGTTAGCCTCGTTTCTCATCATTTTGGACCGTGGGCTATAGCCCATATCGTACGGCATACTATAGCGCGCAGTTTTTCATCATTTTTGAAGATTTGAAAAAAATGACGAAATGACAATAACGATGGGTTATAGCCCATGTTTTTTTAAATTTTGAAAAAAAAAAGTTAGCCTCGTTTCCCATCATTTTGGACCGTGGTCTATAGCCCATATCGTACGGCATACTATAGCGCGCCGTTTTTCATCATTTTTGAGGATTTGAAAAAAATGACAAACGATGGGTTATAGCCCATGTTTTTTGAAATTTTGAAAAAAAAAGTTAGCCTCGTTTCTCATAATTTTGGACCATGGGCTATAGCCCATATCGTACGGCATACTATAGCGCGCAGTTTTTCATCATTTTTGAAAAAAATGACGAAATGACAAAAACGATGGTTTATAGCCCATGTTTTTTTAAATTTTGAAAAAAAAAAGTTAGCCTCGTTTCTCATCATTTTGGACCGTGGACTATAGCCCATATCGTACGGCATACTATAGCGCGCCGTTTTTCATCATTTGAGGATTTGAAAAAAATGAAAAAAAGAAAAAAAATCCGCAATTTCCATTTCCGCAATTTCCGCAATTACCATTTCGGCAATTTACGCAATTCGACAAAAACGATGGGTTATAGCCCATGTTTTTTGAAATTTTGAAAAAAAAAGTTATCCTCGTTCCTTATTATTTTGGACCATGGGCTATAGCCCATATCGTACGGCATACTATAGCGCGCCGTTTTTCATCATTTTTGAGGATTTGAAAAAAATGACGAAATGACAAAAACGATGGGTTATAGCCCATGTTTTTGAAATTTTGAAAAAAAAAGTTAGCCTCGTTTCTCATCATTTTGGACCATTGGCTATAGCCCATATCGTACGGCATACTATAGCGCGCCGTTTTTCATCATTTTTGAGGATTTGAAAAAAATGACAAACGATGGGTTATAGCCCATGTTTTTTGAAATTTTGAAAAAAAAAGTTAGCCTCGTTTCTCATAATTTTGGACCATGGGCTATAGCCCATATCGTACGGCATACTATAGCGCGCAGTTTTTCATCATTTTTGAAAAAAATGACGAAATGACAAAAACGATGGTTTATAGCCCATGTTTTTTTAAATTTTGAAAAAAAAAGTTATACTCGTTCCTCATTATTTTGGACCATGGGCTATAGCCCATATCGTACGGCATACTATAGCGCGCCGTTTTTCATCATTTTTGAAAAAAATTACGAAATGACAAAAACGATGAGTTATAGCCCATGTTTTTGAAATTTTGAAAAAAAAAAGTTAGCCTCGTTTCTCATCATTTTGGACCGTGGGCTATAGCCCATATCGTACGGCATACTATAGCGCGCAGTTTTTCATCATTTTTGAAGATTTGAAAAAAATGACGAAATGACAAAAACGATGGGTTTTTTGAAATTTTGGAAAAAAAAGTTGGCCTCGTTTCTCATCATTTTGGACCATGGGCTATAGCCCATATCGTACGGCATACTATAGCGCGCCGTTTTTCATCATTTGACGATTTGAAAAAAATGACAATGACAAAAACGATGGGTTATAGCCCATTTTCAAATGATTGGAATCCCCCCCCCCACCCACCATATTGCCAAGTATCACGAAAACCCAACAGCACGGTTCAGCCAGAAGTGACATTTTTGGTGTTAGGAGAAGAGAAAAATAAGGGACCAAGAGTCCCTTCGGGCTTGGTCCTTAAATAGACTTAAGTTGTGACCCAACTGTAGTGAGTACAAACAGTAAAGAACCTGGGGGTTATCATCTATGAAAAGGCAGAAAATGAACCATGTAAATAACAAATTGAGGGCACCGCAGGGAGTTGAACCCCGTTCTGGTAAACCAGAAATACCACACCAGTGCCTTAGTTTTATAATTTACAGGTCCAAAATCAGTCATTAGTTTTAAACTTACTCTTACCGACCTCCTGCGGCAAGACAATTAAAAAAAGATAGCAAATTTGAATGACTAAATGATAGCCATGATCATGTCTTTATACAATTGAAAACGAGAAGACTCACTCCACAAATACCTTAAAGAAAACTCCTCAGACATAAACTAAGAATATCTTATTTGGTCATGCTCATAAAGTGCTGCAAAGTGCTAAAAGTGAAAAGTGCAGCAGAAAACGTTTGGGTCATAGGCCCATCATCAATGCCTCGCCTACTGACCGGCATGGTTGAAGTTTTAGCTGCAAATGGCAGCATAAATAAATCACATCAATACACACCACATAATGTGATGTTAACTGACGCGATGAAGCTTGCACATTATAAGACATACATCACATCAACCAACATCACATACCTAGCCCTACCCTAAGTTCATTATGTGATGTGGGATGACATGATGAAGCCTTACTCACAAATGTGAAATGAGACAAGACATAAACACACATCACATACCGGGCCTGTGTTCATAGGTGATGTGGGCTTACGTAATGAAGCTTTACTCACAAATTAGATCTGATAATATAGCACCGACAATGGTCTTATGACCTAGATGTTTGCTGCTGCACTTTTCACTGTAAGCACTTGGAGCGCTTTATGAACATGAACAAAATAGGTTTTCTTAGTCTCTGCCCAAGCAGTTGGCCTTTAGGTTTTCGTGGCGCAAGTATTTTTCTATCTAGTTGTCCCATGTAGGAAACATGGGGCAAAACTGTACAATTTATGCCATTTGTGGACGATTGACATAAATTATACGAGGTAGCAGCATTCTTTGCGCCCCAGTATTTGTCAGCAATATTATGAACATTAGTATGATCATTAGTATTATGAACAATTTAGGCTAAATGCCTAAATTGTAAATTGTAAATTGTACACAACATGAACAGCAATAAACACAATTCGTATGGCGCAATGCCAACAGACGTGAATGACGAGCCATCCGCAATTGCTGTGAAATATCACCTTTAAAAAAAAACACATAAATGCACATCACATACCAGGCCTGTGTTCATATCTGATGTGAACTAACGTGATGACGCTTTACTGGTAAATTACATGAAACAGCTCCAAATGAGAAACTGTACGCGAGACACAACCCAAGTCACACATACACTAGTGAAGAACTAGTGTCATAGATAGGCAAGAAAGAAACAATACAATAAAGCAAAATGCGATTAAAAACTCTGACCACAAAAACAAATAACTTTATTAAAGCAAAGAGTGAAAAGATGAAGGTTGGGTAGAAACCTTGCATGTCCAAAATGGTTACTTTTATGGACCAAAACAACTGTGACCCAATATTATAATCTGCGTTCCAATGTTATCATTTAGTCACAAGCTCTTGCTGATACATTAGAAAAACAGAATACTACATGTTAAATATTCAATAATGGATTATCTTTGCCTCATGAGATTGGCCATTTGCTACTTGTGTGTGACACTGTAGAATGACCAAGTAAGGAAATTAATTTACTAAGGTTGAACTATGGAGATACAAGGTTTCTGCCCAAGACTCAAGGATAATAAACTACTCACTTACCTTCAATATCAGCACTAAACAAAACACACCATTAGTCATCACAGACCTACAGCATAGTAAGCTGTAAACACAGTGTTAAGGGGCTACATGCTACCATAATGACACAAGACATAAAGCACACACCTCCACATCACATTTGTACACACATAAAACACTAGTGAAGAACTAGGGCAATAGATAGACAAGAAGAAAGACATTACTTAAATAAAATAAAAATGCGATTAAAAACTATGACAACAAAAAATAAATAACTTTATTAAATCCAAAGAATAGAAGAGAAAGGAGATCTTACATATGTGATGTGGATGTGGACAGACTTTACCCGTAAATTATGTTAAACGATAAATAAATCACATGCCTCTACAAACATCACATAACGGTGATGTGGACTGGCATTATACACACAAATAAAGTGAAATTATGGCACGAAAGACAACCTATGGTATGGTAGCATGTAGCCCACATCAGACGGTTAACTAACCTTCACTGATAACAGCAGCCAGCAGTGGCAACAGCATAGAGTTCACACCTCTAGTCAGCTTCACTTTCTGAAATGGCAGGGGAAAAGAAAATTAGTTGTCGGCCTACAGGATGACATTTTGGAAGTCATAACAGTCACTGACAACTTAACATGTTGTAATGGTGATAGTCCTAGTTTCTACTACAGCCACATGTAATCCTGGTACGTACCGTGTTGGGCCTTCCGTCGCTCAGTTGAAGATAGCCGGTATTAATAGAGCCGTGTAGATTGTATGGCACAATACGTCCCGAGCACCGTACGCCTCGTAATCTCAGGGAGCGTTCGTTGACACCGTTATAAGTTTCAGCTCAGCCGAGTAGACACTCTATTACCAATACCAGCCATCTCCTGAAGACTGCATCCAAGGTCACCGCATGACACCAAGGTCACATGATCAACCTGTAAGACACAAACATTACTCTTTATCCAGATTATACATTGTAGAAAATACATCTTTAGGAAATTCTTTTTTCTTTTGCAACCAGATCTTATTTTAATGATGTTTGAGACAAAAAACACTTTCCTGGGGTTTTTATGCGTTTAGATGTAGCATTTCAAAGAGTCCATGATGTCATGGACACTGGGCTCACTTCCTTCCTGGACTACATGTTGTCTCAGTAAAACAGCCCTGCCCCTATCCACAAGGAGCAGTGCACCAAAGCATTATGGGAATTGTAGTCCAGGAAGGAAGCGAGCCCAGTGTCCATGGACATCATGGAGTCCATGGACACTTTGAAATACTAAAATATCTAAAAACTAAAAACAAAACCCCCAGGAAAGTGTGTGTTTCCCAAACATCATTAAAATAAGATCTGGTTGCAAAAGGGATGAAGTGGCCCTTTAAAGTTGAAATAAAGTTTCTGTATGGTAGAAATGGGTCAACAATACAAATGACTATATAATGCTGTGGATTCATTTAGTTTTAATGTGTGGCCTCCAGACTTTAATCAAAACACAAAGAAACACATTGAGCATTGAACTTTTTCAGATTCAAATTCTGAGAAGTAAGTTTGTACCCAGCAGAGATAGACATTTTAGATGAATCTTATGAATGTAACTGCCACAGTTACTTTTATGTATTTGAGTAAAATAAAAAAATATATATATATAAAAAGTACTGGCATCAAAATGTACTTAAAAATAACCAAATGTACTCATTATGCAGAAGAAAATAATCTGAAAATAGCAGATCTACAAGCTCACAATGTGTTGCATCGCAATGCATTGTGAGCTTGTAGATCAGGCTGATCAGCTACTTTCAAATGGCCAAAATGTGGTTGTAGCCTAGTGGTAAATAATTGCAATGTAGTCAGGCTGTTTATTTTAATAATAATCTAAATCTACAAAGTAACTAGTAATTAAGTTTCCAAATAATAGTGCAGTAGTATAAAAGTACAATATATTTTCCACAGTACTTCAGTAAATGTAGTGATTATTTCCACCTGTTTAGCCTTGATACCCAGGCTTTCATTTCGTCTGCGCATCCGTTTAGTTTAGCTTGTGTGTTTGCTTCTCGAAAACACATTGCTCATATATAGTGTTGTCCATTTAGTGTCACAATAAACAACCAACAGTCCTCCTAACAACTATAATGTTTAAACAATAACAGAGTTAATGGTTGATTAAAAACCTTACCGTTCAGCAGCCGCCCCAAACAGTCTGCCACCGCACAGAATGCGCCTCCATTTTAAACCTAAAGCCCCGCCTACTGTATCCGGGTCATTGGAAAGTCCGTCGGTCATTGGTTGGTCCGTCAGAGTGCATCTCATCCGCTGCAGCTGTGTGTGTGGATTTTACAAGCCGCACGCGTGCGTGTGCGTGTGCACCATATACTTATTATTATAGGCTAGCCACAGACAGATCTATGTAAAAGAATGGGTGAATGTAATGCACAATCTATGTAAAGGTGTGTGAATGGGTGAATGTAATGCACAATCTATGTAAAGGTGTGTGAATGGGTGAATGTAATGCACAATCTATGTAAAGGTGTGTGAATGGGTGAATGTAATGCACACTCTATGTAAAGGTGTGTGAATGGGTGAATGTAATGCACAATCTATGTAAAGGTGTGTGAATGGGTGAATGTAATGCACAATCTATGTAAAGGTGTGTGAATGGGTGAATGTAATGCACAATCTATGTAAAGGTGTGTGAATGGGTGAATGTAATGCACAATCTATGTAAAGGTGTGTGAATGGGTGAATGTAATGCAGAATCTATGTAAAGGTGTGTGAATGGGTGAATGTAATGCAGAATCTATGTAAAGGTGTGTGAATGGGTGAATGTAATGCACAATCTATGTAAAGGTGTGTGAATGGGTGAATGTAATGCAGAATCTATGTAAAGGTGTGTGAATGGGTGAATGTAATGCACAATCTATGTAAAGGTGTGTGAATGGGTGAATGTAATGCAGAATCTATGTAAAGGTGTGTGAATGGGTGAATGTAATGCACAATCTATGTAAAGGTGTGTGAATGGGTGAATGTAATGCAGAATCTATGTAAAGACATGGATTCTGCATTACATTCACCCATTCACACACCCGCTAATGTAATGTAATGCACAATCTAGGATTCTAACCAATCATGCTGACTTAATTAAGTAGCACATATTGAGAAATCTAGACCTGTTGTTGGGTAGGACACCAGCTAAGTAGGCCTACTGCATGTAGCTAATGAGCTCAACATCATCTCCACAAAATGTGCACATGGTTAAAAAAAAAACTCTATTCAATTAATATCACAAGACTTTCACAAGCAATCTTGTAACGTACTGCAGAGAAATGAGGGACCAATACTGCTCTCTGCTGGATAAATGCAGTGCCACATAGTGGCTTTAGCCTGTCAGCATGGGTTCTGTTTGGCTTATTATTTTATTAATATGCTACAAATAAAGTAGTGGACTTTTTATAATTCTGTTAACATCCCAGTATATGAAAAGAAATGTAATTTTCTTTTACAAAAAAGGGTCTATAGGCCTATAAGTTGCAATACACATCATCACCCAGCAGATAGCAGGATGCACTTAGTTCTAAATTATATAACTTAATTTTACTTTTAAATTCATGTCAATTATATTTTTGAGGGGCGCTAGCCCCTCCTATATAATAATAATAATAATACATTTTATTTATAAGGCGCCTTTCAGGGCACTCAAGGTCGCCGTAAAGATTAAAAGCAATACAATAAGAACACAGTTAAAAGCAGGAAAAAATAAAATTAGGGCACAGGTTTAACGTTTGTTTTTAAATGCCATTAACAATGAACATAGTTCAATGTTTGTTTTGTCTGAGCAAATCGGCATATGATGTTATGTTTTGATATCGCGATGATGTAAGATGATAAGGTTTGGTAAAGCGCCCCTCACTTCACACGGGTGTGATTTTTGTTTTAGATAAGCTAGACTCGCTAGAGAATGAAAACTCTTGTTTTTGTATGAGCATATTTCATGTGATAGAAACATCAAACTTGCTGTTTCTTCAAGGTGAAGTTGAGCAAAGCCTTAGTCTTGTCATGCAAAAAGCTTGCAACTCCAAGATGTCTTCAGCACATAAAGGCAGGCTTATATCACAGTCACACGCCATCGCTGCTGCGTGGAACCTCTTTTATGTCCTAAGCCCTATTATGGAAACTTGTTATTTTTTGCCACCCTCTATTTTGTTTGTTTTTTTCCTGAAATGAAGCCTCTGGTGTGAACTGATGTGAGGAAAATCCCTGTGTTGCAATAGGGACAGTGAGACTTGTGCTCCCTGGGAACGATAATGCATAATGCACACTTTTTATGCCCTCATGGGACATAATAGTAATCTCTCCTGGGAGACTCTTTTATGCCAACTCTACATTGGTATGCTGCCATGCCATACATGCAATCATTAGGGCTTAGGCCGGTTCTTCATCTGTGCCTGTGTAACAGCATGAGTATACTATAGTATACTCTAGTATAGTACTAGTATAACTAACTAACTAACTAACTAACTAGTATGCTACTACTAGTAGCATACTAGTATACTATAGTAGCCTACTAGTATACTAGAGTATACCAGTAAGACGCCTGAGGGCAAGAAGTGACCTCACCCTATAAAGGGCGAGGTCACGTGCACGCATTCGCCTGGGTGACAGCAGACTGCTGGGCAAGTGCTGGCGCTTTGGCATGGAGGTTCAGATCAACATATGGAATGGAGCGTGTCTTGAGGGTATCAACAAATGGAATGTCAGAACAGGTCATCTCCATATATGGAGATCTAAGGGTGGCAGATCGCATATTTTCAATACTTCTTAATTATTTGCATTTTAATTTATGGAATTTCTTAGATTAGTTTGTTTGTTTTTTAAATGAAAAACCATTAAAAACGGCATACAGTATATGAATTTCCACTTCAGATGGAGAGGTTTCTCTGTACGGTGGTAGAATAGTGTTTGTAGAATGAAGTCCTGCATCCCTTCAGTACTGTCTACCTGACATGATCACGTGAGCCCAGCCAAATACCAACTGCCTGGGGTTCCTATACTGCTTCTCTGATCCCATGTAAGTATACTCTCATGAATGTGAAGAAATATAACTTAGTAAGATTAACTAGGAATGCCTAAAGAGAATATGAGTCTGCTAAATGTTTAGATTGTTATAGAAAATTCACATTTGCTCGTCGTCTGGGCATTTAGGCATGGTAATGATTTGTCACTCTTTTATCTCTGTATTGCTGGTTAGCAAGGCCAGGAAACTGACATTATACTTGTGACATTCCAAGTCTGATACACAGACACAGATGAAGAACCCCCTGAGCCCTAATGATTGTAGGCTATGTATGGCATGGCAGCATACCAATGTAGAGTTGGCATAAAAGAGAGTTTCCCAGTAGAGTAGAGAATACTATTACGTCCCATGGGGGCATAAAAAGTGTGCATTATGCATTATCCTTCCCAGGGAGCACAAGTCTCACCGTCTCTATTGCAACACAGTCAGTTCACACCAGAAGTTTCATTTCAGGAAGAATAAAATTGACGGTTGGCCAAAAAGTAACCATGAAGCCCTATTCCATAAATAGCTAAAATAACGGATAAAGCTCACAAAAACGAAATCGTTTTTCATCCTCGTGCTCCAGTTTGATCTTGAAAAGCTGTCCTGCCAGCTTCACTTTCAGAGTCTGGATAGCAGACTTGTGCATAGTTGAGCCCCTTGCAGTTAAAGATTACAGATTTGTGAAACTAATGTAATGCGGCTGTGCTGTACTGTATGTCACTAGACAACAGAGGGTGTTGGAAATTACTTGTACCAAATACCCTGTCACGTACTATCTCATGTAGGCCTACTTTTGACAAAATAAAGCAGACAGAGAAAAGAGCGGTGACCACACATGAATAAAGAGATTAGGCCTATTTAAATTTACATTTTATTACCATCAAAGTCTTCAACTCAGTCAAGGAGTACGGTAGCCTACAGACTACAGACCTTACAGATGAGAGACAGGACCTACAGATGTCCACTGGCCCTGCATGGTGAACCTCACAGCTAGATCATAAACAGAACACAGCAGGGAACCCACTGGAAGAAAAGCATTGCTTTAAAACTGTGAAACAGTATTTATTTGAGCATCTTAACTAAGAGAATGGACAACAATAAATAATCTATTCACAAATAATTTCAGATATTCTCTCTGATTAAACTGATATTTATGACAAAATAGACATTATAAACATGTAACAGCAAAATCGTAATAATGTATCCCTACACCAGTTCACTTTAACAGTTTTAAATGTGTCAGATGCAGCATTATAATATAAATAGAATAGGCAGCAACAAATGAAAACCTTGGATTAAAAAGAAAAGCTGAAATGTTCACAATTGTTCCAATCCAGATGACTTTCTCAAATTGAATCATCGCTTGGTCCTTTATTTATTCAACAACGCCAGGTCTGTTGACGAAAACCTTGGTGTCGGATTTGAACCAAGCCTGAACTTTGACCAACATATTAAAGAATTGTTCATGTTTTTTACTAGTTTTCATCTCAGGAATATATCCAGGATGCGTCAGTTCAGTTTTGAGTGTTAAGACATCAAAATAATCATGCTTTTATTATTATTATTAGACCGTACAGAACGCTGCTACTAGGCTATTAAATAAAACCAGGGGAGGAAAAACAAAACGTAGCCATCAGGGAATCTGGGCTCTGGAATGACCAAACGAGGAGTACTGCTGTGTACTACTGTATACATTTATCAGTAGGATTATTATGTAACATTTTATTTTGTTTGTTTTGCATTTAAATTCTGCCTATTGCACGCTTTTCTGCCTTTCTTTCATGACTCCCAAGATCTTTCTCTTTTTTTTACTTTCTGTTCCTTGTCATAATCTAAATATTGACATTTTATTGTTTGATCACACTGGACATTTTACACACATCATATTTTTAGTTTTATTTGATTTGCTTATTTCTTCAGTTTTCTGTAAAGCACTTTGTAACTTTATTAAGTGCTCTATAAATACACAAAAATAACTGCTGTCCTGTTTTGGCAAGCCTTTTTACATACAAGCAGCGCAGTGCACAGTGTACATAGGTCTTCACAGCTTACGATCATAACTAAATTATGATCTGAGCTTTGCCCACCAAACTCTTATTTGAGAGGTGGCTGCTAGGTGTTAGTTAAGTGGCCATGGACATGGGCAGGAGGCTGACAGACTACAGATGTTTACTTACAGGTATGCAGTACATGCACACCAGGAATCACAGTTTCTGCAGCCAGTTGACTATTGCTCAATTTACTCCAAGGTGATAAAAATAACTCTTTCTGTAGTTAATTATTGATACTATAGAGGGGACCATGGACAACTGAAATGGACAGCATGTAGTTATTGTTCGTTATCAAGTGCAGTATATATTAAAAAAACAAGGTGATGAATACATAGTTACATCTTTTTTACAATTTTACGATACAAGTAAGCAAAGCTCAGGGTTGTAACCACAGTAGATATGTACTAAGAATATAATGCTTTCCCTTTTAAACAGCGTGTGGACCAATTCTTCACACCACATTTTAAAACGTACTGTATGTGTTATCATCAGAGTGAATAGCCATAACACATTAAATGAACTCAAACAAGAAACTGCAAGGATGAGCTGTTCTAATCGTCTAGTCACACTCACACATTGGACTGGATAAAGATGTCATGAGGCCTGCATAATCTATCTACTATATAAAGATGAGCTACAAATGCATAGAAACTACTATGTAACAAAGACACAACAAATGTTCAAACCACATTTACAGCAGCAGCACTAAATGTAGAGTAAATAAATCGTATAATGTGCTGTGGACCTTTGAAAAGCGCATTAGTGCTCAACAACGCTTCTATCTGGAGCCTAGAGCATCGTTATGCCTGACAGAAAGATAAGACAAGGTTGGCAGAAATTGACCGTTAGTGTTTCATGTGAAGGAGTGTCTTTATCCACCAAGTGCTTTAATACGAATGTGAAATAATCAGCATAAGGTAAGAATGCATGCTGTTTTGGCTACTTCTACAAAGGTCTTTATGTACAAAATCTTTACAATTACCGTTATGAGGTTCTTTCCTGAGGAGAAAGTGGGCAAAGTAACAGAGTTTGCATGTGTGAAGCTGCCTGTCTCAAATTATAGCGACACATAAAACGTTTTATATGGTGTATATATAGCAACAGATAGGAAAGAACAATGTTCCCAAATGAGAGGAATAGGAATACTCAATCTTCTCCACATGGGAAACTACAGCAGTCCCACTATACTGGGTATCACTGTGCTTAACTAAATTTCAGGACCAAAATAACAGTGCTTGGTACCCTGTCAACAGCCACTATAACAGAAAATAATTACTGTAATAGCAAGACTACTGCAGAGAAAGATACAGAATTTGGCTCATTAAAAAGCAATCCAAGCACGGTTTTGTTTTTCTGTTTTCTATCATCACCACTAAAAGGTAAGACACCGAAAGAAACCATTAGGTGTAAGCTACGAGCTCGGAGAGAAAAGGTCACTTTTGCCCAATCACAAATGTTTGGAAATATCTGTGGTAGACATGGTACAGTAGTTGGACATTAACGACCACTTAAAGGACCACTTCACCACTTATATAATTGGTCCTCACTAATGTTCATGATAAGTGAACATTAGTGAGGACATCATCGTTTTTTTAAATATATATTTAGATTTTTATTATTGGGAGAACGATGGCTTCCATTATCGCATTGCAATAGAAACGAATAGAAAGCCCGCAGTTTCTATTAGCTTGGATTCCCCATCCATGATGTCACTGGTTTTCAGGTTTCTGAACTTCCCACAGCCCTCCTATGAGACACAGAGACTGAGTAGAAAAGAATGGTGGCATTTTATCATGAACATTAGTGAGGACCAATTATATGAAGATACGTTGAAAAGTGAAGTGGTCCTTTAAAAGGGTCATTGTAAAAAGTTGGGATACATACGGTATAAAGTAAGCAAATGCAATACAACACTCAGGAAAGATAGCGCACAGCCTCCATGATATGGTACTAATGCTGCAAGTTTGAAAGAAAGCAGTGCCAGTATCCCCATGCTAGCAGCTAATGTACTGTACATTGAGTGTGCAGGAGTTGACGCAGCCACACAGAGGGCAGTGTGCCTGGTGGCTCTAACCCTGCTCACCCCCAGCCTCAGCATTGAGCTGGAGAGGAGCCAACGTCTCTCCATTGCAACGCGATGTGGCCTCAACCTCCTGTGGGGCTGGGCTGGCCTGCTCTGGACTGGTGGCTGAGGCTGCTGTGCCGCTCTCCTCCACTGCAGCAAGAGGCTCTGTGGCCACAGCGGCGGGCGCTACAGAGAGGTCAGTCTGGGGTGCTGCAGGGTCTGCTGTGGCTCCAGCTGCAGGGCTGGCTGCGCTGGAGTCACCCTGCTCGGGCGCTCTCAGCCTCTTCATGATGGTGGTGACCCGAACCGCTTTCTGCAGGAGGACAGCATGAAACGCGCCAGAGCAAGTGTGAAGAACTAACTTTGACCTTTGATAGGAGAGGTAGCCTTCTAATCTGAAGCAGGCAAGAAAGATGCTTACCTTCCATTTAGCTTTGGCAAAGTTCTTTTCGATCTGTGCACAGACATTCTCCTTAATGTTTTTATCCGAAGCTGCTCCCCCAGAGATCCTGAAGTACATGCGGTGGTCATTTGCATTATAGTATAGAAATGTAATTTCTAGACACTAGTAAAATAAGAATCTTTAGTGAAAGCACACAATCACCAAATGCATTACTCGTTTTGAAAACTTGCCAAGTTTGTTCAGGAAGAGTTTCATCATACAATTAAGACACCAATGAACAATGTAACAATTTGCCATTTTAATCACATTACCACAGACAGCATTGTCATGCCATGATGTACAGCAAGAACAGTTCCTTCCTACCATTCATGATTAATGGCCTCCTGAGCTGTCAGTCTCTGATCCTGGTCAACCTCCATCAGACGAGCAACCAGTGTCTTGGCTGGCAGAAGGAAAAACACAGAGGAACCAAGAAATGTAATGTTTATTCTCCTGTTGGATGAAATACACAGTAAATATGAGATGTTTTCTGAACATCTGGAGAGGAAGAAAACACACACATCCAAATAGGAAGGTGCTAGGTGAAGGCTGAAGCAAAACAAACAACAGATAAATGGAGAAAAAAAAACAGCTCATACGGCTGTTGGGCTCTACTGTATTATTAATAATGTCAGAAAAGCCAGACACTAATACTTACTTACCTGAATCTGAGATGTCATCCCAGTATGGAGAGTCGAACTCATAATCGCCTGCTAGGATCTTTCTGAAGAGGTTCTTGTCATGGTTTTCGTAATCATCGTCATCAATTTCATCATAGAACGGAGGATTGCCTGAGAGTCTGAGGTAAGTCAAATCAGCATCAGAAGTTCAGTGCATGTAGGACACAAAAGAATAATTCATAAACATAACTAATTGGCTACATTTCTGAGGATATTGGGTTGTCTAATTTCTCTATCTCAACAATCTGTATTACATAAACTATGAATGTCACTATGGAGTGGGTGATTTAAGCACACACGCACACGCACACAAACGCGCACACACACACGCACACGCACACGCACACACACACACACACACACACACACACACACACACACACACACACACACACACACACACACACACACACACACACACACACACACACACACACACACACACACACACACCACAGTGACCTAATATCAAACTAGCTTTGAGTAAATATGTCCCTACGAATGTTTTCTGTGACAACAATATAAATATTATAATGGTACAGTAGGTACTAGGTTCTCTTGTATGCGATAAACATCATTGCACTCTGTATATTTTTGACATGAAAATCTCTCAGTCATTAAGAGGAGGCCAAAACAGTGTATCTACTATATTATCTATACAAAAAAGGAAAAAATAAATAAAAGGAAAACTCACAGTATGTACATGATCACCCCCATAGCCCAGCAGTCCACAGGCCTGCCATATCTCTGTCTGCCAACAACCTCAGGAGCTGTGGGAGAACAATAAGATGTTTAAAGTCACAGAATGTTGCTGCATTAGTTATTTTTCCTGTACTAAAATGACAACGTTTGAGTGTGTGTGTGTGTGTGTGTGTGTGTGTGTGTGTGTGTGTGTGTGTGTGTGTGTGTGTGTGTGTGTGTGTGTGTCAAAGGAGCATTAGTGTAATGAACTCAACCTGGCAGATCGACAAACTCACAATGCATTGCATTGTATGTAATGAAGAGCTATTTTCACTATATTTTAACTATATTTGACGTATGGAAATTTAAAGTATAGGGCTTGTGCTGAATTCACACCAGCATTCTGAGAAAGTCGTGAGATGTCTTTGTCTTTCTCAAGTCTTTGTCAAGGAGAGACCGCCGCTTTACCTACTGCGGCAGCAGGCAGAGCCAGTATAAAAAGCAGAGTGTCACACTTGAGAAAAGCTCCATTTTGCTGATGCTGCAGTATGGGAAGACAAAGCGGCTGCGCTGTGGTCTGAGGCGTGGACGAGGCGTATGCTGAAAAGACAACTCATTTATTTACCAAGGTGTCACTCCTTCCATTTAGTGGAAAATGCAGCAGGCAGAAATGGCTGCTTTTTCTGCCGGTGAGAATTCAGCGGGTAATTCAAGTGGGTGAGATGAGCATTATTGTACAAAGTCTCACCCAGGTACTCTGGAGTCCCACAGGGGTCTTTGATCAGTCCGTTCTCCAGCTTGGCCAGGTGGAAATCACTGATGACTATTTTAGAGTGCTTCAGACGATTGTAGTAGACCAAGTTCTCCAACTGGGGAAAAAGACAGACATATACAGTAACACTGTATAATTACATTTCTGAACAGTCACTTGCATTATACTTTTGGTCATGTTCATAGTGTATTACAATTGTAATTGTTGTAATAGATTATAAATAATTATTCTATAAAGCACTGTGTTACAATACAGCATTATAGAGTGATTATTATTACACTATACTGTAAGTGGTCATCAATCAATAGATAGCCAGGCAACCCACCTTGAGGTTCCTGTGGACAATCTGCAGGGAGTGCAGGTAGGCTACAGCCTCCAACACCTGGCGGACCACATTGCTGGTGTCCCTCTCTGAGTAGTATCCCTGGTCAAGGATCCAGTCAAACACCTCTCTGCCTGTTGCACTATAGAAGGGTGACTGACTCAGTCACTGTATCATACACTGTATTTATGACACCTGAATTTCCCCCTGATAATAAATGCTTATCTTATCTTATCTTATCTTACAGTATCTTATGTTTATAATGGATTCAGTCAACCTCAACTCATACATTAAGTGCCACAATTTCTGAATTTTTACAGTTTTTCATGTGTCTATGAGGTGACAGTACTTCATCATTAGACTCCCTGAAGTCGTTTTTATGTGCAATGGTGTAAAAAAAATCACGGCACTCCATCTTTCAGAAATGAAAGAAGTGAGAAAGCAAGCCTTTGATCCAATGTGCTACTGTAGAAGATGCAAAACAACTCGGACAAGATTACAATTTCCACAACACCTGTTGAAGGGAAAGGATTGTATCATATCCTCATGAACCTTTCCTGTGGCATATATATAATCATGTTGTTCCTCATGAGTAAAATCCCCAAAACCCACAAATAAAATGCCCTCCTTGGAGGAAAAACGAGTACATTTAATATATCCATGGAAATACTGTACATCAAATTCCCCAAGAACACATGCTGATGAGAATGTGGGGTAGCTACAGTAACAAGCAATCTGAATACCAAATGAGTGAAGTTCAGAGCTTTTTTCATATCTGCAGGGCCTCGGGCTACAACAGCTCATTCCCCATGAGTGCATTATCAACACATACAGTTGTAGGCCTTGCCTGCCGCAATGACACTCAGACTACCATCGCTGCCTATAATCAGATGGTCGCTATACTCACAGTTCAAGGAAGAGGAAGTATTCTTTTCTGGTCTCGTACACATCCACCAGCTGGAGAATATTGGGGTGTTTGACCCTGAGGAGATGATACAGGCCATGAGAGAGAGACACAGAGAGAGAGAGAGAGAGAGAGCACAAAGGTTAGCACTTATTCAGTTAGAGTAGCTTTGATCACCATAAATAACACACTACTTAATCAAGAAAGCTAAAGTGTGTGTGTGGGTGTGTGGATGTGGGGGAAGGGGGGGTTGAAATACAATTTAATCAATTCAGTTTTCACTTCAAGGCCCAGAAATCGGCATGTTTAAATGACTGAGCATCTGGAGCAGTGCCGTCGCTACGTATACGCGCAATACGCACTGTGTGTAGGGCAACACACCGAGGGGGGGGGGGCAACAAAATGTGCCAAAAAGTGCCAAGCCGACCCTCATAATAACAAATTCCTCCGCGGCTCTGCCGCATAATAAGAAGTGGCTGTGTGTGTGCGTCCTCGCAAACGGCGAAAGTAGACAATCTGCATGTGGAAATAGCGCTCTCGGCGGGAGGGGGGGGGGGGGTTTGGTGGCAGCACAAACAGTTGACCATGACGATGATAAGCTGTGCACCAGTTTTCATGGTGAATTAAGTCCTTGCTGCAATAATGACAAATGCACAGTTAAAGGAGATGTTCGGGGCATTTGTTAACAAGTACATTCCAGGCTGAGTCCCTGTAGCAGCCATGCCTGTATACCCCCATGGATTACTAGGCACATTGATCGCTGCCCATCTGAAAGGACCTTTACACTGACAATGCACTATGATGTAGAGAGTCCAGCAGAGTGCATTAAAGCACAAGTCATCTTACATCTTCAAGATGAAGATTTCATTCTTTGCAGCCTTTCGGACTTTCCTTCCATCCTTTTTCAGGAACTTTTTACAAGTAAACATTTTCATTGTGATTTTGTCCTTGGCTCTGAATATCTCACAGAACTCCTCCCTGAAACAAAAGGGCAGAAGAAAATGACGTGATGGAATTGAACGCATTGATGACGATTTGGTGCATATCAATATTTTCACACAGGAATGATCAATGTGGATACGGTGACCAAAAAGGCATGCATTGTTCATTTCACTCAGCTTCAACAGACTTAAGTTCCGTATTGTTTTAATATAATGCAGTATTTAATGCCACAAAAGACAAGAAAAGACAACATTTAATATAGTGATGATATAATAAAATGTATACATTTTAATCATTTCTATGGTGATATTAATTAGATCAATACATATCGCCCAGCTCTTCTAGTCGATGGAATACTCACGATTTAATAATCTGTCCCAAGTCATATTTATCTGTCACCTCTGAAGGACTGTTGTAATCCTTCTTTTCCCCAATTGTTAAACAGCCAAATGGCATGGCCACTCCTGACCTGGACAACAGAGAGAGAGGTGCAGGAGAAATGGGGTCAGGCCGAGCGAGAGAGAGAGAGAGAGAGAGAGAGAGAGAGAGAGAATATGAAGAAAGTGAGAACCTTTTAATCGATTTTACATTCTGACTTTCTATTGGGCTAAAGATTTCTACTCTAACTTTGGCTCATGAACAAAAGTATTAGCCTAAATGATGACTTGTCTGGGCAGCAGAATGTCTTCCTCAAAAAAAGGGAAAAAAGAAATGGAAGAAATCACCCGAGTAAATGCTGAGAAAGCTTTTCCAAAGCAGAGGAGCTATTAAACAGCAAACACAAATTACAATTTAAAAACACGCGCAGCATCAGGCTGACAGATTGTTTCACTAATCTGATGTGATGATGTAATCTCTCAAGAACAGATTCTGTGCTGCTTTTCCTTTTTTTTGCCGATGGGTTCCCATATTGACCGATGTGACCTTTCATGAAACCATACTATTAACAAGGGAGCAGCTAGAAGAGGGGTGTGTGAGGAACTACTGCAGGGTCTCATCTTTAGAACAAATTAAAGGTACAGCAGAATGTCTGGAGGGGAAATACAGTATGCAAGCATGTACAGTACTGTAGTGCTGCAGTGAAGCAAGAACACATGACATAAATGACATTGTGTGACTGGGATGCCAGTCTGAAAACAGGGCTGGATGTATTACAAATTGATTGCCATTTGCAGTAGCCAATGGGATGAAGTTATCAGTGACAATATGAGGACTGCTCTGAGTTTGCCTCTCTCGCATCATCATGATACACTTTTTATCTTCACATTTTAAGCCCTCAGCCGATCAAATCATCGCTATGGCTATGGGGTACACACAAAGCTGGGAAAAGGAGGGGGCTAGCGGCCCTAAACAAACCGGATGGGCAGTTACGTTTTTATGTTAGCACTAGCATGGACAGAGAGTGACAATCCACGGGGGTGATGGGAAGCAGAAGTAGAAATGACTAATTCAGCAGCAGAGCCAGCAAGGAGACCTTGGCAACAAGTGAAGCATTTCCAATCAAACGGGAGAGCCAACAATTTGTTGAAAAGTACAGAGGAACTAGAGACAAATTAAAGCACTTGTGTGGCTAATAGCAGTGCAGCCTTGCACTCCGTCTCTATAACAGGATGGAGTAAATATCCATCCAACTTTACTTTTCTGTTTGGATGTACAGTATGGGCTGTCAAGGCCAGGAAGTTGATTTATTTTGCCACTCAGTAGGTTTTCCCGCATAACGTCCGGCAGAGGCTAGATGAAAGAGTTACAACAACTCCGTTCACTTAATGGGGCCAGTCCAATGGCGGCTGTCCTACATAAACTTCTATTGGCGAAGTGTGACAAAGGACTGAACCGGAAGTTTACAGAGTTATACATGAACCATGTGACCGGGCTGTTTTCTGCCCCCTCATTGGCAGAACTCTTCTTTCAATGGCTCTGACGTCCAGGTACGATGTCACATAATTTATGAACACACGAAAAATATTAATTCCATTAAATGTTTAAGGGCAGGGCATGTTATCTTCTTATAGCTCAGTCACCTATTTCGCAATAGTTTGGGTTTAAAGATGCACATGGTGAATCAATGGATATCACTATTTGCAAGCTTTGCAGTGCACAAGAGTTGTACTGCTGAAGAAATCTCAAAACACCATCTCACAAGGTCAAGGACATGTGTACGTATAGGAATGTTTCCTCTATTTAAGTTCCCTTTAAAAAAATCACAAGAATGTGAATAGATATTCAGTAGAGCGAGAGAGAGAGAGAGAGAGAACAACCAGGTGATCAATGGCGAGAAAAGTTCAAAAGTTAGATTGGTGCTTCTTAGGATCAACAGCGACTAGCTGGTCTTCCTCAGGACAAGTATCAGACCCTGATGAAGCCCAGTGGTCGAAACACGTTGGCTTTCAATAGCCTACTTTTTGTAAACATGATTAAAGTACATTGATTTTACGTTATTTTTCCGAGTGCTCGGATCTCTCCTCTTCTTCAGGTATTCAGCAGAACTGATGTATTTCAGTCAGTATTGCTCACTACATTCCATACCCTGCGGAGACTATTATATCACCATTAATTGCTGAGTTGTGGTTCAGTGCTCCAGGCAGCTCATGTCAGCAGCCATGCCCTGAACAACAAACACCCATACTGATCAGGCAATCTGGGAACCCATTCGGTTAGAAGGAAAAAAGAAAAAAGAAATTAACTGCAAGTAACCCAAAATAATATATATATATCTGATCCGTTTTAAATAGGACAAATTATGAAACCATCTAACATGAATAGGTGGTCTCCGTGATAATGATTAATTTTGTAATTTGGTCAGTATGCTCGCTAAATCCTATAGTCTGCAGGTACCAAGCCTATTAATATATTATCATCAGCTAATTGTTTTATTTTAGACTACTAATATTTGGTTACTGACTAATTGGGGAGAATATAGCCTTGTATATTAGTTGTGTTTTCTTTTGTTTACCTCTTCCTCTCTATCTCTCTCTGATTTAGTAACCATTTGGGTTGGTAAAGAGGAAGAATTATTTATTTCTCTGGAACTTTTTATTTTCCAGAACAAAAACTAAAATATTCCTTGACATATATATACTTCATGACTTAAAAAAATGCACGATTAAAATAGAAATTATTTATAACTGTTTATAGCTTTATTTCTCATTTCATAGAATTCTCTCTCTGCTGCTGTTAGTGCCTCATCCAACTGCTGCAGAACTCCCCATAGCTTTATCAGCTTATGTTCTTTTCCATTATTGTCTCCACATGGCCAAAGGCATGGGAGAGTATGTTTTGCACTCCGTCCGTGTGTGTGTGTGTGTGTGTGTGTGTGTGTGTGTGTGTGAGTGTGTGTGTGTCCGTCCGTGTGTCTGTCCGTCAGATAATCTCTGCCTCCGGCACCATTAACCTGGTCGATGCCAAACTAAGCACCAACCTCTGCCCCACATTTTGGCCTGTTATAGCGCCACCATGAGGCAGATTGAGAGAGAGAGAGTGTGTGTGTGTGTGTGTGTGTGTGTGTGTGTGTGTGTGTGTGTGTGTGTGTGTGTGTGTGTGTGTGTGTGTGTGTGTGTGTGTGTGTGTGTGTGTGAGAGAGAGAGAGAGAGAGAGAGAATATGAAATCTTTTTATAGTTTTACAAGATAGTATTACTCAAAATGTTAATGTAACACATCTGTTTACTTTATCTTTATTTAATTCCTATTTATATTCAATATTTATTTGTACTACATTGTTTTATCTTGATTGTCTCGTTTCACTTTTGCTTTGGCAATGTAAACTCATGTTTTCTCATGCCAGGCAATAAAGCTAATTTGATTTGAATTGAATTGAGAGAAAACCTTTAGCTGAGAGAGATGAAGCAGGAGCCAGGGACCATATCAAATTGTGTTGCAGATTCAACTTTTTAATAGATTTCATAGATAGCTTGCCCACTCTGTTTTGGTGCCTAGCTTTCCCTAGTGCCCAGTCTGACCACCTTTCCCTAGTGCCCTCTCTGTTTTGGTGCCCACCTATCCCTGGTGCCCACTCTGTTTGGGTGCCCACCTATCCCTGGTGCCCAGTCTGCCCACCGTTCCCTAGTGCCCAACTGCCCACTCTGTTTTGGTGCCCTCCCATTCATGTTCAGTATTTTTAGACACCCACTTAGTCGCAGCATGAGGCATCGTTTGGGAACTTGTAGATCTGCTATTTTCGACTAATGTTACCCTCAGAATAGGGATGCTAAGGTTTTAACACATTGCCTCTCCAAGACCATGTACTGCTGAGAGGAAGAAGTTTGATCTATAGGACTGAAACCCTGGCTGCCTGCCTCTCCAAGACCATGTACTGCTGAGAGGAAGACGTTTGTGTTGGATTGGCTGGCTGACTGACTGACTGGCTAATGGACTGTCTGGCTAATGGACTGACTGGCTGGCTGGCTGACTGACTGGCTAACGGACTGGCTGGCTGACTGGCTAATGGACTGGCTGGCTGTCTGGCTAATGGACTGACTGGCTGGCTGACTGACTGACTGACTGGCTAACGGACTGGCTGGCAGACTGGCTGGCTGGCTTGGACACATTGTTGGACACATTGTACTTCCATTTCACATTTGTTATTTGAATTGTACTAAAGAATGTTCATGAAGGAGTGAATTAGTATTGAATAAATATGGATGAAGTCGAAGATTTGACTAATAGATCTTAATTACTTTGTTGTGGTATTTAGCATATTTAGAGTTATTTTTGCTCTAAACACATTGATTATAGTCCTGGATAACTGTCTAAAACCTTAAAAGAAAAAAAAGAAACACTCCGCAGAATCCCGCTGATTTTCCTCCGGAGTCACCAGAAAAACAGAAAAAAACCTGCAGATTCCGTTTGGCCTTAATCATTACACACTATCTCTATAGTCATGTTCAAGACGGATCTGTCCAATATTTCAAATTCCATCCTAATTGGCTATCATTGGCTTCCAAAGTTTGCAGGATTGGCACGTTTTGAACAAAAAGCCTCATAACATGAACGCAGCGTGAAATTTAGGTGAAAGATTTCACACCCTTTCCTACTAGGCTGAGGAATAAATCCCACCCTTTTCACATTGGCCTGTTATAGCACCACCAACAGTTGGATTTTTGCAAAACACATTTTTAGAACAAAATGCCTCAAATCATCCAATTGCCATCAAAGGCGTAAGAAGAAATGGCACCCTTTTCACATTGGCCTATAATAGCGCCACCAGGAGGCCACAATAACCTGACCTGCCCTTGTGGAGACCTAGTTGTTTATGCTCCCTCTCTAATATTTGTATTTTAATTTCCAAGCCTTTGCTTCTTTTTATTCAACTCTATAGAACTAATCTTCACCCTAATCTTTCTAGGCTTACTGGAATCGAAACTAGAAGGAGGGAGTGACATTTCTTGTTTAATGATTCTGTTAATAATGAGATATTGACCTCACCTAATTCCTAAAATGATTGTCTAACCCTGGCCTGAATATATATTTTCTACAGTGAGTGGACTGTGGGCTGAGATTGTACTTTTGCACTAATGTACTTTTACAATTGTAGCTACTTCTAACATTGCACACTGTTCTGATGTTCCCAGAAGCAATTTTATTTGAGGAAATAAAATTGCTTCTGGGAGCATCAGAACAGTGTGCGGACTGCCTTCCTTTATCATTCTATGTATTTTTTGTTCTGCACCTGTAGACTTTTTTTGTTAGATGTGTGCTTCCCTCCTGGACTTTATCTCTTTGTGTGTGTGCAGAACTAATCTCAGAAACTGCTGGACAAAGTGTTAACCTTTTTGTGCACGCTGCCAGTAGGCCAGACAGGTTGTACTCCACCCCAAATGGTTCCAAATGCAGAATGTATTTCCAATTTTGAAAGTTAGACATGGATAATGTGGCCGCAAAGTAAGTCGCAAGGCACAAAGGGGTTGTATTTAATCTCTGAATTAGTCATGGGTATGTTTTTGGCATAACATATTAGACCATTCAGAATGCCATCTCCCTTTCCCTTTAAAAGCCTGCACCTGGCACATTGTTAATTAAGACAGATTCTGCTCCTCCTCACCACCTTCATCATCCATGCAAAGACATCCCGGCTACTTTTCAAATATTTTCTTATTTCTTATTTGTCATATTCTTATTAATAGGAGATAAATCAAGAATAAGAATGAAAATTAACGAAAATGATTATGATGTTGGTGGCTCCCATAGTGGGTGTGTGGTTCTTCTCACTTTCAGTGTGAACATAGATATTCCGTGCATAGATGTGCCAGTGCCACGCAATGGTAGGCCTGAGGCCTGACCGGTCAATAAAAGAATGCTGAATTAACTAGCTTGTATTGGTAACTTTGACTGCACAATAGCCTCCCATTTACCCTCCTTGTATAGGCCTGTATTTATTAACCCACAATCGAATGTTATGTTCACTTGCACAATGGGACAGTAGTGTTTTCATAGAGGCCTACATTTACCTTGCCGACATCACTTCGCCTCTGAAATTTAATTTAATAATATTTGAACTGCTGGACTAAAGAGGCTTTAGGGAAACAGGTTTGCTTCTAAATGTATTCATGCAGGAGGCCTTACGTGCACAATGAGGACAGGTATGGCTGTGCTCTAGTCTAGGTTTTCTATTTCTATGTTGTTGTGTTTGACAGTGTCTCCCAAAAAAGGACAGCGTCTGATTGGCTACCATGCCATATTTTTTTTTCTGGATGGATTTTGATTGCAAGCAGTGTGCGATGTGCATTGCAAACCTGACTATATCTACTAGAGCATCGTACTAAAGGTCAGAGCTAGTCTATGGTATAATCGCTTTCGGACTTTAAATATTCCACCAAACATTTGCTTGAACACACCACATTTTAAGACCAACATCCCCATGGGCGCACATATGGGCACAACTTAAGTACACACAACATGCGCTGGGCATGAAAAGGACAATAGCGGTGGTTGTAAACTAGCAATGACATCTGTGGCCATACCCTCCCGCGCATTCAGATCAGCCAACACAGGGAAGCTGGAAGTACCCTCACTAAAAACCCCGGGACAACGCTCCACACGTCCCAAACTCTTCTCCCTTCTGGCTCCAAAACTGTGGAATGCACTTCCCATTGCAGTCAGAACTGCAGCATCACTCCCAATCTTCCGCCGTAGTCTGAAAACCCACCTTTTCAGACTCCATCATGGCCCATAGCACTTACCCCACCCCCTTAGATAGCATTTCTGTAGACTTAGATAGCATTTGATACAGACTTATAGCATGTTATGTAGACAGCATAAGTGCATTGTATGTAGTCATAGTACATATGTATAGCATAGTAGTATAGATGTATAGTTTATATGTATAGTTTCATTATATAGATATTCCAATTTCTTAGCTTACGCATGTTTCATGATAAATGTTTTTATGTGATGTATTCCCATGCTTTTTTGTTCTTGCTTAATGTAAGTCGCTCTGGATTAAGAGCGTCTGCTAAATGCCTAAATTGTAAATTGAAAATTGGCTACTCTTTGTGCTATTTTGCACTGGGTCTAAGATAGGGCCTTGTCTCTCTCTTTTTCCAGCTCCCATTCGCTTGTTCACTCTTTATCTGGACTATCCCCATTCTTCTTCTTCTCATCTGTTCACCTGATGGTGTTCGGTGCCTCAACCCTGGGAGGAGAGGCACGTGATACATCTCCTTCTATCCCTGCTGATCTCTTGGGATTTATTGCCTTCAGTAAAAAGAAGATGATGAGGTCAACATGAAGGTGCATTAACTCAATCATGCAAGCTTATAGGCCAATGAGAGGGCAATGCTGCTTAAATTACTATTGTTATAGCCTCCTCTACTGCTGTGACGAAAGGTGGTCACAGTGATAATCTATGTTCTTCCCAGTTCAGCTCTATAGCTATTAGGTTACAAAAAGTAGTTTTACAAGCCCATATCATGGGCTATTTGCACACAACTCGAGCTTGTTTTTAAGTATAGTACTGCACCTCTGGTATTATTTAGAGAGCCAAGGTGCTACATGTGCATATACAGCTAAACATAATGAAATGTATGGCTTTCTGTCAAATTAACATCAAAGATTATGTGGATGTTTATGGATGAAATGCAGAACATAGCAGCAAGATACTGCATTAGCACTGTGATTTATTCCGTGAACAGTGTACCCAAGGTGGAATATAGATGCTATGCAATAAATCAAATTCGGCCACTATATTATGAGTGACCCTTGTGGTGCCACTATGGTGGCATAATTGTTGTTGCATTGCTGCTCCTAGATAATTAGGAGATAACAGTAGCCTACCAGTGTCCTGAGTTAGTGTATAAACAGAATCAAAGCACATGTATGTATTCACAGAACTGCTTCTCGTATACAGCTCGCTGGGGAAGAAACAATCTGCAACATCATCTTGCTTCCTCATTACTGCAACTCCCAAGAATGATTCCTTTTCAAACTTTACTTATAAGGTGAAACTTGGGGGCTTTTTATTTTAGTGCACTAATTAAACTTGCAATGCAGCATATTAGAATTTCTGTTCCTTTGCAAGACTATAGATTAATCTGGAAGCCAGATCATCAATGAAGAGAGAAAAGCAGTATAACAACTACAGTTAGGGAATAAAAGGGAAATTTGCATCAATCGGTGCCATGTGTACAGATGAGGGAGAGGTTTAAACAAGTGCTGTAGAACATGCTGTAGACACAAGCACAACACAAGCACAATACTGCTGCATGCATTATTCACAGCAAACAGTCTTTTTTATACAGGAAAAGTATGTCTCACTGGACCTGCGTTTCGTTAACTCTTCTATCAAGCTATCTGTGTGTGGAGTAGCCTACCGTCTTACCGTTCTAGAAACAGGAGTGCTGTGGCATGAGCTACAGTATAATAACACAGTACATCCTCCTCTACACTGCCTTTCTCTAATTGTGAGTTCAGGTTCACAGACTCTACCAGACTGTGTCTGTGTCCATGTGCTACCTCTCTCATGAATCGATCTCATGCCCATTTCAGATACAGTATAGTCAAGGACTCCAGAATCAACGGCTTCACACAATGATTCCAAACATTCATGTCAGGATTTACTCAAGGACTGTGAGACATGGTACGACTAAACGATTAGGGCTTATATGCAACGAGCTTTAAACAATTTATTCAAGTAGTCTCATACTGACTCATTCTCAGCAGGTTAAACAGCACTGCAGTAGCTCCAAATTTTGCCCCAACTTTTCCTGAACGGCCAGCTGTTATATAAGGCCGACTTTTGTAAAACACATCTTTTGCTGCAAATCGTTACACAGTATCTCTATAGTCATGTGCTCAAGACAGATCTGTCAATATTTCATATTCCATCCTTAATTGGCCAACATTGGTTTTTAAAGTTTGCAGGACTGGACCGTTTTGAACAAAAAGCATGAAAATCATGAACGCAGCGTGCAATTTACATGAAATCTTTAACGCACTTTCCCACTTTCCTTATTTTTGCAAAACACATTTTTCGAACAAAATGCCTCAAATCAAGAACAAATGGCACCCTTTTCACATTGGCCTATTATAGCGCCACCAGGAGGCCACAACCTGACCTGCCCTGGTGGAGACCTGTCCCCCGAGGGGCACTTTATCTAGCCCATTCTGACCGGGAACCCGTTTTGGTGTTAGCATCATGTTATGCTTTAGCTATTAAAAAATAGCAGATCTACAAGCTCATAGCGCGCCACCGAGTGGCGCGCTACGAGCTTGTAGGTCTGCTATTTTTGAAAAATCGAAGAGCGACTAACATTTTTAGAATCTGATCTCAGGTCCGAATGGGTTCATCAGACCAGTGTGTGTCCAGTGAAAAACCTCGTATGAATCTGATCTCAGGTCAGAATGGGCTAGTTTCTCCTAATTTCAACCCTTTATTGGATCAAGTAAAATTAGACCTCCAGAGCTTAGCTTGCCTCTATCTTTGATACGAGGTATGAATTAAAACAGTTAAAATGACTAGTATATTCCCAAAATTCTCTTTACCGTAACTCTTTCGCAATTTAATTATTTTATACAGGGACGTATAAGCAACCCTGGACCCAGAATTAAGAATTATTGTTTTACAAAGAGGCCGCGATAATGGGGGTTTAGCTAAGCCTAACTTTACTTATTATTTCAGCTCCAGGCCAGATCAGAAACCCGTAGACATGTTCCTGTCAAGGACGCTCAAATTGATATTCGCCATGGATCCCCATTTGAAAAGATTTTACCCCATAAGAGAAGATTTGAAGTTTTGAAAGTAGCAGATCTACAAGCCCACGGTGTGTTGCACCATGACACACTGGCTATTTTCGAATTGTCGAAAATGTAAATAGGCTATAGGTCTATAAATGTTAAACTGATCTGCGTTTCGTGAGGGACCGCCTGGAACCCCCTCAAGGACCCCTAAGGGACCCCACTTTGAGAACTAGTGATGTAGCTGGTGTGCCTCTAGATTCTAGGCAGCAGTTGTAGAAAAGCCCTGGTAGTTCTAGAATCTAGAACTACCAGGGCTTTTCTACAACTGCTGCCTGTCATTGCATTAGTTTTTCTGTGCCAAGAGGAAAAGCTAAGAGCACAGAGAAATAATGAGCTGGAAAAATGAAAAGGGATTGTTGTTTTCCACTATTCTGCTATTCTTGAGAAGCCTGCCGTCTGTGCTTTGCAGATCCTTGCACAATGGATGCTGGGCAAAGTATGGACATATATAGGCTAGCATCTCTCTGATCAGTCAGTAAACTCCTTGTGACCCTCCTTGTGTTCCTTAAAAGCCCAATGCAGTCACAACTTCAGATTTCTATAAACACTAGATTGCATTTTTTTTAACTTCAAACTAACAAACAAATTCAACAAGCAGAACTTCCAGTGGGGAGGATTCCTAACACTAACTCAAAACACCTGAAACACCACATTCAAGCTCCTTTAAAACATTGCTTTAAAAAATAAACCTGTATTTAACTAACCATCCATCCATCTTCAACACTCTTATTCATAGTCGGGTTGCAGGGGAAACAGCTCCACCAGAGAGCTCCAAACTTCCCTCTCCAGAGCAACGTAGATTACGTTTATCGTTGGGGATTGTGTGAAAATACTTGCACCATGTCTCCGTACATATGTCTGTCTACGTGTGTACGGCTGCAATCAAATTCGACTCATGCGTTTCACACCCCCACAGGGAGTAGCCTACAGTGCCCAGTGTCAAGTCGGTCGGAACCACAGTTGTCCAGAACCGCCACAAAAGGCCTCTGGCCGGGCTCTGGACAGGGCCCCAGCCCCCAGTGTGTGAGCTCAATAATAGGATACTTGATTGAGTGATATTGACATTTTTAACGGTAATATCGTATTTTGCAATATTTGGCATAAATATTGAGATATGACATTTGATACAGCTATTTTATATAGCTAGGTATAACTAGGTGTACCCTGGGATTTCTTCTTGAAAAGTGAGCCCTGGCAGACAAAAAAGGTTGAGGTTGCTTTAAAAATTGTGTGAGTATCATCATCTATAAGAAATCTCTGATGTGTGCTGATCTGAAGAGTGCATAGAGACAGGTGTTGCCCCACATAGAAACAATATCTGTTTGAGGACAATGGCAGAATTGACATCCTCAAACAATCTGGGGGTGAGGTATAGTGTTAGCATGATGTTATGCACAGGGATGCAGGGATGCAGGAAAGCAAGCAAGCGTGAATACACACACATGCACAACACATGCACTACAGTGTGGATGCATGTAGTGCACTGTAAATATACAAGCGTTTGTGTCCTTTTCTATTTGCAACGTCAAATTTTGGCCTCACATCAACCCGTAGTCCTATAACACATTTATTTCACTTTTAGTCCAACATAGTTGACCGCGGTGTACATGTAAGGTTTTGTGTTGTGGATTGCTACACTAGATGACAGCTGAGCGGACACATTTTGGATGGCAAAAGCATACAGAGCAAATCCGTAGGAGAGCTCCACATCACAGCAAATTATTCATGGTGATGGCAGGCCTGGGGATGATGAGCCATTAGAGACGCTCACTGGGTTACAACCTGAGACTGTGCTGCTCTCATGAGAAGCTTGTTTAACTCAGCCTGACAACCCTCGAGGGAGACAGCATCTCACACACAGTACGCACGCACGCACGCACACACGCACGCACGCACACACACACACACACACACACACACACATTCCTGAAACACCTAAAAATTTGAAAACGCAAAAACACTTTTGCGCTTCAAGCGGGTGGATTTTGGGGCTTTATCGAGGTGGGGTGGAAACACTGTCTTCAGGCTCTTGTTAGGGACCGGAGAAGGAGATGTCCGCACACTGTTTTGTAGCTCCCACCCAATGCAATTTTATTTGGTTATGGATGACAATGTTTCGACCCCAACTGCCAATCTTAGCCAATCAGGATAGAGTCTGAAAAATCTGAAAGACCGGTTTCGTTGAATGGCTCTAGAGAGACTGTGTACCAATTTGCGTGATGTTTGGACAAAATCTGTAGGTGTACTGCACAAAGCGGCCTCCTGGTGGCGCTATAAGACGCCAATGTGAAAACCTTGGGGCAGAGGTTCAGCTGTGCCGGAGATTAGCTGTCCACAGACAAACGGACGGACGGACGGACGGACACACCCACACACCGACACACTGACACATGGACAGACATACGGACGGACGGATGGAGTGCAAAACATACTCTCTCTCCCCATGCCTTCGGCCTGGTGGAGACAATTAACACATTAACTGACAGGTATAATTAATTACTTCTCCCACCACTGCCAGTTTTTCAGGATGGAAAGACTATTGAAATGTGTTCAACTTGTATCTTTTGTATAACAAGGGCATGCTGACCATAGAGTTGCTCTTGACACCAGTAAATCCTGTTTATGGGAGCTAAAGTGTCCACTGACCCAGCTCCTTCTGTCTGGCGTATGACGAACACCGTGCCTCTAATCTCATTAGACTTCTATTGCACCATGCTGCTTCAGCAACCAGAAACTTTAATTGCCTCCCATAAAATCGACATTACATGAAATATTTTCATCTCATGCCACATGTGATGAAAATATTGGACTCAATTTTAATCCACTGTAATTGAAGGTCCTTTAAGACTGCTGACTATAATAAAATTCATAGTGCAAGAAAGAGAGCGATTGTAAATTTAAGACAGCCCATTAATGATGCTGGAAAAACCCCATGCCACAATGAATGCATCCCTATTCTGCCAACAAGGATGAACTATTTCCTGTGGCAGAAATGGAATTTGTTGTACTACAGCTGAACCATAGTAGAACACAACCTTAGGCCATAGCATGATAGTCTGATTTCATATTGTACAGTGTGAACTGCAGCAGATGACATTTCGGTATCATATCAGGTATTACATAATTGCTAGGCATGGTATTGTGTTTATGGTACAACAAGTTCTTCAACTTGAAATCCTCCTTTACTGTATGGTTGTTAGTGCTGCACAATTAATTAAAAAAAATACCTATGGGATCTCATTTCTAAATTTTAGCAAGAAACGTATCGTAATTGTAATCAGCAGTTTCAGCACTAGTTGGTTGTCTGATTCATTTTAGTTACTCTTAAATGTTTTTGCTACAAGAGAGAGACTTAGAGAGGTTTAAGTCATGCACTTAGTAGTTGGCTCCAGGTACGTGCTACATTTGAATGTAATGTTCAGCAACTACAGACTAAAGACAATAAATATTGTCATGGAAAAAATGAGAATCGTGATAATCGTGGTCTCAATTATTGTGGAGGAAAATCGAGATTCACATTAGAGCAAGAATCATATGCACTAATGATTGTGTAGTACTTGTATGACAACTGCATTTTCTGAAAGGTCATATTTTATATGAGGTTCTGCTTTACTAGTCAAATGAACACGCCTGCACCAATACTACACACACAAGGTCAATCAATCAAATCAGTCAACCTTAAAGGAGTACTTCACCCTATCCTTTACTCACCGTGGAATGGTTTGAATACAAGGATAATTCTTTGTAGCATTCAATTTTTGTTTTTACGGTAAACGAATAATAATAATAATAAAACACTTGATAAATTGAAGGAAAATGGAGGTAATTTGTGGTGAAATGAATTAATGAAATTAAAGTTTCAGTCTGAAATGTCCTCTCAACCAATCAGAAGTCACAAAATCACAAGAAAATATTGTTCATTTCACCACAAGTAACAACAGCAAAAGAATATAAAAATCTGTTTATAAACTCAGGTCACAGTAGCTTATGCTTTGTTTTTAGTTTTTTATCCCGTACAGCACTTTATTAATAAAGTTTGGCTTGATTTAATTTAGTCTCTCACTAGAGTTTCTCACCTGCAGTGCCAGCCACTGTCACTAATCCCATTACATCCAGAACCAGAAACCCCCTTCAGTATATACACCACTGTACAATTGCATGAATCCAGGAAAAATAACAGGTAAAATCTTTGCAGTCAGCTCTTTTATGTGGCCAGCGGCCAGCCCTACCAGATACTGAAGTCAGTAAGAAAGCAGTCAGCTCTTTTACATGGTAGACCTACCAGATTAAGTCAGTAAGAAAGCAATTCAGCTCTTTTACTACAGGGTCAGTAAGCTTAAAGTTTAAAAACACCCCAGGCTGAGTAGGAGGGTGGTGCAAGAAAGAATGAATAGTGCCAGTCCGAATCCGATGGCTCTCAACATAATGGTTGCTCTTGATATTTAGCCAGTCATTTTCTATATCCCTTAAGTCTGGGAAAGGGTAGGTACAGTATGGTGTTCAAGGTTTTAAAGGAAGTGTAGTTTCCTTGTGGCCGTGGGGGCATCAAAGTTTGCAATCCATGTAAGAATAACAATGGCAGATGTATATCCTTCTCCCATCCACAGTAGTCTAATATCTTATCAGCAGATGTTATATGGTCAAGCAGGGTAACCTGGAACATTTAAATATACCAGCAACGCCTCAGGATATTTCAATTAATACATTCCAATGATTACATTTCTCCAGACTCACAGAGTGTAACACATGACAATTACAAGCATGCATACCGGTAGTCAATAAACAAGGTAAACCCAATGATTACTTCCCTCCCATCTCGTCTGTAAATACGTCTCTATTCTTCAATCAATCAATCAATGAAATGTGCACACGTACATCATGTTTCATGAGAAAGCTTTGAATAACACCTCAAAACCATGGGCTCATTACTGGGAAAAATAATATTTTACGGGCAAGCGTGATTAACATGATTTCTCTTGCAAGGAGATAAATGTATTCTCTCGAGTTTATGCTCTGTAACTGTGCACAGAAATACTGTACACATTTAGTCAACTGTGATATGACAAGAACTTAATAAACAATATAACCCTACCCCCTCGCAATCTGTTTGCTTCCTCTGTGCCCTGTAAATATCTTTCTTTTCAATGTTCTCATTATTTTCCACTCATCACTTACATGTAGTCCTATGCAAACAACCTCCATCCCTCATTTACAGTACCTTCGAATTCAGTTGGAACGTCAGCTTTATTTTTCTTCACACTGGAGATAAATCTTGCACTGAAACTATTATGTTCAGATCATGATTCGTGACAGTCTTTTGCTGAATTCACACCACTGGCGCCAGCAATTTCTGCATTTGTTTTTATCGTAAATTGCGTGTAGAGGTATGAGTAAGAGCCTTGTAAATAAGCAAGTTGTCATTCAGTGAGATCTCCACTGCTCCATGGAGCTCAAGGCAGGAGAGCTCAAAGGCAGAGAGGCAGTATAGACACTTGATGCTCGTCTCTGACAGCTTGTTTGTAAATTAGCTATACATTTTTAGGTAAGAAATAGGCCATGCAGTTGCCCAATTATGATTCATTTCACATACAATTGCTGGTTTAAAACTTTGTTATCAATATATTCAATACTTCCAGTGCAGTGCATTTCTGTAGGCTACATCTCAAGTGATGTCAAGGGTGTATGCCTTGTACATGCCTACTTCAGATCAAACCGCACCTTTTTCTGACTGCCGCCATGTCTTATGACATTACCGGCAGCGGGCAATTCTTTTTTTGTCAATTTTGCCGCTCTGCTTTTTTGCTGTCTTCATCTCCTGCCACAGTAGGGAACGGTTGTTCCACCAGAGAGTATTCCAATTCACTGCAGAAAAAGCTCATTTATACAAATCAATCAAAAATGCATAGAGAGACAGACTCGAAGACCGGACCAAAAGAAGTGATTTATTTTCAGATGATATGATGAGTGAGTGACCTGTCTTTGGTGATGATAATAATAACGCAGATTAATGACAACTATCGCACCACGGGTGCGGCAATACACTACTGAAAAGTAGTGTTGCCATGGCAATGCAGGCAATAATGACGGCGGCGAATGCATTTTTAAGTTACTTCTGTGTTGGCTTCATTATTCAGAGCACAAGCTTCCTGCTTGGTTTTTCCTGCAATGTGTCTTTCGAAAAACAGCCTGAATGTTGTAGACGAGAACAGCCAACTGAGAATTTCGCCCTTGGATCAACACTTTCTACATACGAATCCGAAGAGTGAATTAATGGCCACATACTGATTTTAATATGACTGAGGACATATAGAACTGTTGGCGTGGTAATATTTAAGTATTACGTTAAAGCAATGAGTCAGCAACAGTGAACACTGCAGTGGAATGTGTTCGCGTGCGTTAATCTGCATACATATGAGAATGATGTGCAGCATGTGCTGTTTTGAAGACTTAAGGTCAACAATGTTGGTGCAGATGGGTCTTTGATATTTAATTCAATCAAGGGACATGCAACAAAAATGGCTATGTAACTCAGGCTGGCAAGTGAGCACTCGATTACCAATTAGAACAGGAATACAAAAGCTGGAACTGCCTCCGCCAACCAGTTGCTATTCACAGACTAATTTAATTTATTTAACCTGTTTTGTAAAGTCACTGTGACCATGACCTTTGAACACCTTTTAACGTAGACTAGCCTTCGCCCTACACCTCCCACCCAACACTCCCTGCTGACACGTGCCGCCCCAGCCTGTAGGAGTACTTGTAGTGACATATATCATCCCCCCAGATTCTGTGGTAGTGTGCAGGCACTTTACCACTGCTCCACCCAAGTGCCTGACATTTGCTCTTCTAAAGGACCGTCAGAGGAATGGATGGATGGATTGATTGAATACTTTATTAACAACGAGGCTAATTTGCCCTGTAGGCTGCTCAGCCACTCCAGTCTCTGCCCTGTCTGCACCGCACAGAAAGGACAGCTAGTGTCCTCATCAATGAACTAAGCAGAACTGATTAACTTTACAGTATCTTATAACGCACGCGCACACACACACACACACACACATGAATCAAATGGCCATGGAAAGTGCATAGCGTAGTAATAGAATAAATCTTCTGAGTTTTTTTTGTCTCAAAATAGGATCAATCCTCTGAGTTTTCTGTGTCAATCAGTGTGCTTGGCCTTTATGATGCTAGTTATAATGTGGCTTGGAAACGTGCACAGTCGCACACGCACGCACAGTCGCACACGCACACGCACACGCGCACGCGCACACGCACACACACACACACACACACACACACACACACACACACACACACACACACACACACACACACACACACACACACACACACACAGTGTGAGAGCCAAATGGAAAGTGCATAATAGGGTCAATCTTGTGGGTATTAAGTCTGTGGCTTCGACACGCAGACAAACTTACTATCCACCACACAAAGCTAGAGATATGCTTCAATTCCTCCCACACGGATGCAAAAAAACAACTCTGAGGCCTTTCTCCAGTCAACAGTAGCAGTCTGCATCTAAATATACACTTGCTTTGTTGTGCTGCCTTGTCTAGGCACTGATACAGTTAATCTGTTGCGTGTGTGCACTGGTGCTCTGGTAGGCGAGTGCAAGGCTCACATAACATGCTGAGAGCAGCAGAGAGGACAGTTTCACTCATGTGACAGGTGGGGGTTTCAGGAGGGGGGGGGGGGGATCAGTGTGATAGAAGTGATGAATCTATGAATCTATGTCGCTAATGATGCATCCACATCCTCATTATAGATCATGAGCTACTACTCATGAAACTATCAGCATATGGATTCAAAGATTCTGTAATTGAATTATTGAAAGGCTTTAATGAACAGGAAACAATGTGTTATGTTAAATGGTTCCTTTTCAAAGATTGAGACACTTACCCATCTGCCAGGCCCTATCTGTGGAGAGTGTGGGTCCAAGGTGGATCTCGTACTTAATGTGGCCATTATACTGTATGTTATGTATGACGCCAGTCATTTCTGACATCTTACCAAAGTGCAAATTATTTTCGTTTCCATTTTAGTCTCAGAGACTATAGATCTGTGTTGCTTAACATAAAATCTGAAATGCTCTCGCTTTACACTTCACCAGTTAATCTGACCATTGTCTGTGCCTGTTGTTTGTTGCCTTGGTTACAAAGTCCTTCAATGTGGCATCATAATACAGCATGGTTACTGCTGAAAGCAGAAAAATCATCATTTGCTTAGGAGGAGGAGGATGTATACGCTGCATTGTGCTAAATTTAGGAGGCATGCACATCCTCACACTCATATCTTGAAATCCAAGGGAGCTTTTTTGTCTTTCAGCAATATTACTGTGTATTAACAAAGGGATTAACAAAGGAATGTGTGAAACTGTCTTTCACATGAGAGAATTAACAGTTGTTTTCTGTTGTGAACAGTTCTTGATTCCATTCTTCCTATCGGTTGATAGAAAATTGCTAAATGGAATGGAATGGCAACAAGTATAAGCAGAAGAATATATATTTTTTAATTGTCTAATTAGTTTAGGTCAAACAGAAAATCAAACCATGCTTATAAAAAACAATCTCCTGTTTCACCTTTCATATTACATGGAGAGGAGCATTGAGGAAGTGCCCAATATTCTAGGGTGCAGCACACAACATGACAGTTCTATCCTGGTTTTAAGCTTTCAAAAATGATAACAAATGTTTTGTTATCATAGCATTTGAATGAATTTTAAAGTTGATTTCAAAAGTCTATCTGAAAGTAGGCCCTGGAGAAAAGATGAGAAAAGGATGAGAAAGGATGAGTCTTAACCGGCCACGTATGTGTCTTAACCGGCAACGCATGTCAGAGCCACGGGTGAGTCTTAACCGGCCACGTACTGTATATGTCTTAACCAGCAACGCATGTCGGAGCCACGGATGAGTCTTAACCGGCCACGTCGGACTAACGTATGCCCCCCCTCTGACTCGATATACTCTGCCTAGCTCGGACAGTTAAACACACACACACACACACACACACACACACACACACACACACACACACACACACGGTGCACCTCAGTGATCACCGACACTCTCCTCCGTTATAGACCAGCTCAGTGGCCTTGTGGTTTGAGTGTCCGCCCTGCGACTGGGAGGTCGGGGTTCAATCCCCAGCCGGGTCATACCAGAGACTCTAAAAATGGGACCCAGTGCCTCCCTGCTTGACACTCAGCATCAAGGGTTGGATTGGGGGTAAGTCCCTGCGACATACTAGCATCATGTCCAGGGGGTGTACTTGTACATCAAGCTGCCTCACGCTACAGAAACAGGAGATAGGCTCCTGCCCTATGGGCCTCATGGCTCGGCAAGGCTACTTACTCCTCCGTTGTATCAGTGAGTAAGTATAGCCTCGATACCCAGGCTTTCAGTGAGTAAGGTGTTAACTGCTAACGCTGTTAACACCAAGAGCTGACAGCCGGTACTCCCGTATTCCGTAGCCCCGTAGCTAAGCCTGTACCCGGGGACTGTCCATTGGACCGTGACATCAGAGTAGGGTACATTCCAAGAGTAACCTGTGACATCACACCCTGTGGCCATGCATGCTCAGTAACTTCCTCTCTGCCGAATTCACAAAAACCGCTTACATTTGAGAAAAGTGAAAAATGTCACCCATGAGTGTTTCACGTGGTAATGACCATATTATTCCTGTGGGTTCAGATTAATTGCTGAACCCACTGAGAAGAACAACGTGTCAGGGACACGACAAGACATTTGGGACAGAAGCAAATGAAGTCTGTTGAAACAGACAAGACCATTATCTGGCCTTGGTAAGCATAGCATAATTAACGTCCTCTGTCTGATACCGAGGTCAGCTTGATGCACATCACTACTACACACATCATATAAGTGACAAACTGCCAAAGCACAGCATGCTTCTCAAACTGGACCACATTGTAGTCAAATGCTGGATGTCTTCAGGCTCTGTCATGCAACTTTAACCCATTCAGGATCAGGACGAGAACCCCTTTTGGTGTTAAGGATTATGTTATACTTTAGCTATTGAAAAATAGCATATCTACAAGCTCATCGCGTGGCACCGAGTGCCGTGCTAGGAGCTTGTAGATTTGCAATTTTCTTTTAAATCGTGTAATTGTGGCTCAAATCTTTGAATATTACATTCTTTTAGACAGCCTGAGCGAATGTTTTTAACTCAAATGTTTGCTTCTTGGGGGGTCCCTGGAAATAGGATCCAGCAAAAAAACATATTTTCGGATGGGGTCCGTGGCTAAATACATGAAAATGGTTGAGGTTTTTCAGAAAACGGTCATAATTTAGAAGACATTTGTATAGAATCGGCCTCAGGTCTAAATGGATTAACGTTTTTTGCCTGTACAGCATGCAGTGGAAACGGTGCACAAAGCGTGCTGTTGAGGATAAATTAATTTGGCCTTGATTTATCTATTGACAGAACTTCTAAAGCAATCTTTCCACAGAGCAAAACAGATTGTTAGAAAATCCACTGCTTACAGTGAGTTTGTTATAATATCATTCCTCTCATGACAAACAACTCAACTTAATTTATCTTCAGCGATGCAGGTTATGAGAAATGTCACTGTAAAGTGCATCAAAATTCGTCAGCATCTGTGATATGAGCCGGTAACCGTGCGGGGGCTTTGTGTCGGAGTGTAAAATGTCACCTACTGTAGATATATAAAATTGCCCTTCCATTCGCTCACACATGCGATTAACATAGAGAATGCCAGCTGGCTGTCAGTATGTCCTGCGGGTTTCTAAAAGTCAGTAATACATTCCATTCATCACATCCGTTATCACTTCTGCCTCAGCCATCTCCAGTGCTGCCATCAATGAGAAAATTACATGGCAAAGGGATAGGGTGGTGAATTGTGTTGAGATTATATGAAATGGGAGCAACACGCTGCACAGGAGACCCATTATTTTCTAATGTACAGTGGAGAGGAGGTGCCAGATCAAGACCATGGCAGCGTCTACACTCCTCTTTGCACAAGCGACTCCATGGAAGATGAACATGTCTACAGTGGCAGCATGAATCAATGCTGAGGTGAAATATTAATCCATTTCCATGTAAAATTCCCCTTTAAATTTGCCATTTGTGGATGTTAGCAGGGGTTCTCTTTGAAGCTGAATGGCGCCAGAAGTATCCTACCCTTTTCGACGAAGACGAGTTTTGAGGGAAAATCTGACCCCAGCTTTTATTCTCCAACTTTACCAGCCCTCACTTCCCCTTCTGTGTATTTTTTTGTGTATAATGAAATGTATTTTGTTTAAAAGTGGCTAATGCAAACTCTACATTATAAACTACAGTTGGCCAATTAGAACTTGGTTATCCTCAATCAAATCACATTTATATAATCTTCAAACAGAAAGTGCAATACTCTTACAGTTATCCACTATTTAAACCAAAATTAATTATCACAGACAACAGAAAGCTACTGTATACTATATGGCAATGGCTAGGAAGTGCTAAGTCAAAGTCAAAACAAGCGTGTTTGTGAAGGTCTCTCTCTCTCTCTCTCTTTCTCTTGGAAGAAAACAGTATCGATGATAATGTGTGTTCGGTAAAGTTTTTTGATAATGTCGACACTATCGACATTCACTTGCTACGAATTCGACATTAGAGATGTTATAATAATAATAAGGGTAATAATAATAAGGGTAATATTAATATTAATATTAGTAATAATAATAAACTTTATTTATAGTGCACCTTTCATAACATAACAATGCAGCGCAAAGTGCTTTACAGAACAAATAAAGAAAAGCAGAAAGTTAAAGCATTAAAATCCAAGCAAAAATCAATAATAGCCTAAAGACATTCAAAAGAAAAACATTACATGAAAACTCGAAAAACATTAAAAATATAACTAGCAACAGGGAGATACAAACTCAGTCAAAAGCAAGGGTAAAAAAGTGGGTCTTGAGCTGTGTTTTAAAAATGTCTACAGAGGCTGCCTTGTTATGGTTATGGCTCATTACTCTCTGCCATGTACTTGAAACGTACATATTGCAGCTTTGAAATTCACCTAATTTGTAACACGGTGTTACAGGTGATCCATCTTGTACTCTTAATTGTTTGTATATGCTTTTATCTATGGCTACTCTGGGATACTTTATAGTCGTCTGTGGAATTGTGTTGCTAGGCAACAGCTTGGGTCCTAGTTGATTTCCTGTCAGCTACTGATAATGACACTGTAAACTGGAAATAAACATGGACCCATTTAGAAAGTTTATGTTGTCAAGTGTGAAAAGGTCTATCTCTCTGTTGACCTGATAATATCGATGCAATGACTGAAGCCAGTGGATTGCATCCATGCACTTTGTCTTGGTCAACACTCAACAGTCAACTAAGGCTGATTTTTTTCCTCTGAAACTTCTGTATGAATCAATCTGGAAACCCATCAGTAAAAACAAAATGACGAAAACTAATCCTTTGAATTTGCTGCAGAGCTTTATTAATCTGTTTTGAGACTAGAGATTAGTATGAATAGACCTTGAGAATGTACTAGGATGTGGGCTTAGATAAATAAAAGATGAAGGAGATAATATGTACCAATTTGTGTGAGTAGTAACGAAGAAAACAAATATTATAGTAACAAAAAACACAAAATTGTTGAAAATCTTGTTAGGTGGAAATGGGTGTGGCCTATATCGTAAGTTATGTCATGATCCAAGGAATCCAGAAAAATTATAATAATTAATAATAAAAGTTTCACACTGATCCGTCTGTCTGACCGATCTGTCGTGGGCGGGTGTACAATAGGCATCAACTTCCTTGATAGGCCAACCATATTTTCACGAGACTTTGCAGTATGGCAAACCAGTTAACCACAACATCGCGTGGTTACAAAAACACAGCTCCCATCTGCGAGTGCTGATTCAGTCTCAGCCACATGGTCCATATAACTCTATGGACTAGACCACAAGGAGGCCCGCTGTCTCAAGCGAGCTTGAGCCACGTGAGACATCACCGAGTTGCTGTGTCGAACGTTGCGACGTTCGATTGAGCCGACTCAATTGGGCCATTCGAGTTAGACCCGATAGACCTAGAGAATAGTAAATCATGTTCTGGCCAGAGAGTTTGCCCCGACTGTCACTCAAAGTGGCTACTGGCCAATCACAAACAACCCAAGCTCCCAAGCCGAGGGGCGTGACCATTTGGCACAAACCTGAAGTTTTTACAAACTTTAATTTTTTTTTACTTTACTTATCGATCTGTATCTGTGATTGTTTTTGCTGTGCCATCTTTTGCGCATGAATTTCCCCTGCAGGATCAATAAAGATATCCATCATTCTACGTGCCCAGTGTATGCCACTGCCAAAACGGCACCGGACCGGTCTAGTATCATCAATGCATCATTTTTAAGTCACTTTCAGCATCCTCTCCTAAATGCAGGGCTTAACTACTTTATATGAAACGCTGCATAGAAATGGCTCTGTGACTATAGTACAATGAATCCAGCTACCAGGTGTCACTGCAGGATTTCTTCACATGAGAAGCTTTATTTATCAGTGGGGTGAGGGGAGTCTTTTGCAGCTCCTCATAGCCGACAATTGGTCCTGAGTAAATGCATTGAGCACAAACAGTGCTTAATAACATACAGAATAATGATTCATAATACCCTCCTTTTTGCCTACAAAGCACTGAATGGACTGACCACCTCCCATACATCTCTGACCTCCTATCATATCCACCCTCCATTAGGACCCTCAGGTCAGCAGACAGACGACTATAGCAATTCCAGCGACAAAGAAGAGGCTCAGGGGCAACCGTGCTTTTGCTGTCGCAGCTCCTACATTATGGAACAGCATCCCCCTTGCTGTCAGGTCTGCCCCCTCCGTTGAGACCTTCAAGTCAAGACTCAAAACATTCTTATTGTCTGTCCACCTGATGCTCTTGCACTTTAATACATACAGTAGGATATGTGTGTAGCTTTTAAACTGCTCTTAACGTTTTTCTTCTCTGTACCATAACTATGCATTGTTGAGCATTTACTATGCAAACGAGCAGTAACACTGTAACGCGTTACGCAAAACCGCATCACGCTCTTCACACACCACACAGGCGACGCGTGTTTTGCCACTACACACACATTTTAAGAATTTATTTATGTCCACACAAAGGAAAATGAACAAGGACACAAACATTATGGGTGCAGTTATGTTACAATCACATTAAGCCTATGACACATAGATGAGAGTCGTTTTTAAATGTGCTATACAAATAAAGTTGATTTAATTTGATGTGTTTGTGAAGATAAACACCAATTTCAAAGCGTCAAATTGATTTTCATGCCTTTTGGTTGCAGCGCTTGGGTCAGTTGAGGACAGATATTGAACTGAGTTCAGTGGTCGGTCAATGCCAGCAATAAAACACCAGCCAAACACGTTGATTTAAATATTTCACATCACTGCATACATAATGGCTCAGATGTCATCCAAGACATCTCTCTTCGGCCAATACTCAGGGTCCAACACCCCCATTGGAGCCCAATCATCTGTGAATGTGGAGAAGACGACCATACGATGTAGCACTGCCTTGTCTGCCCTCTACTACCCAAACCGTGCAGCTTAAAAGATCTCGTGTTCAACAATAATGCAAAAGACTGTGTAAAGAAGTGGGAAACTGTCATCTAACCACATGCTTCAAAGACACGAAAAGAAGAATTGGAGCCCACACGGTCATCCCCTCCCTCGTCGTTCCCTCCTCTCAGGGCCACGCCCTTCATCCTCCCCTCACTCATTCGTGCCCCTAGTCCACACCTCCCATCCTCTCCACCCTTCCTCACCCCTTCAGCTCACCTCCGTAGTGCCCCTTCATCTCACCCTCATCCTCACTCCCCCCTTCCTTCACTACCCATCCTCATTTAATCATACGTGCCCCCTCGTAATCACTCCCTCCTCCTCACCTCCCCCATCCTCACCTGCCGGTCTCACATCATCGCCCATTCATCCTCACCGCCACCTCCCCCATCGTACCCTTCCATCCCTCCCCCTTCTCTCCAGCCACCATAACCAAATAACCAATGCATTTATTCTGACCGTTTCATTTCCCTCCTCCTTTTATGAATAAAACTTTAGACGATGTATGGTTTGAATGTGTGGTCTGTACTAGTGGATATGGGTGTGCGAGTTAGGCTGTGACACTTGGTTGTGAAAACCAACCAAAAGCGATTTTCGTGCTCGGACAGACCCAGCCAGCCAGCCAGCCAGGAACGGACACAGCCAGCCAGCCAGAGACACACATACAGTAGCTGTCTATAGGAGTTGCACCACTCAAACATAAAATAAAGAAAACTCTAAAGAGGGGCATACCACATATGAGTTATAAGTCATGCTGTATTGAGAACAGCAGTCAGCCTTTTCAGTACTGTGTCCATAATCTTTTGATTCTTATCTTCAAAGATAGCAACTCTCAATCCACACAGCATCATACAAAACAAGCATATTACTCTATCCCTTTCACACTTGTTGGATGTTATCTCAGAGTCATATTTTTAGTTATCACTAATACCCCAACGGTTTGCAAAATCAAAAGCAGACACACTATACAGAAATAGATATAGTGCATGCCATGGGGAATGTCAGAAACTACATTTCATGCATATTTACCAGACATACAAACACCCAATTGTCTTGGCCTCAAAGACATGCTATCCTTACACACAATTCTCAAAAATGGCATCACTCAAACAACAGTCAATCTCTGAGCAATAACAATATAGAATGTTAGCCGGCCATTCCTCATTCCACAACATTTCCTGAGTAACTTCTGCCTGCAACAAAAGGAAAAGTTGCACCTGTCATCACCTATCTATAATCTTTCAGAGAGACTGCCCTAAACAGCACTGACTAACCCTGCAGGGCATTCTTTTACTATACTGTATAACGTGAACGAGGAGCTCAATAAACATGGAAGATCACACAAAAACCTCAATGAACAGTGATTAGGTTTCTGAGAGAGAGTGACCATGAAAACAACTTATTCCAACACCATAATGAGGAAAAAAAATTGTACAAAATATTCTAAGCTGTCAAACTTGGATAAGCTATAGGTGTAATTTTAACATGAGGGAAAGTCCTGTCAAAATCTGACAGTTTTGAAATCGACAGACATATAGAAATATAATAATGATAATAGAAATAACATGAAAGTCATTCCATGGTCTCAATAACAACTCTCCTTATCTATAGTCATTAAGTTACATAAGTCAGGGCATCATTACATCAGTAATAACAAACTTGTGTACTGCCATAATTTTCAAAATATTCAAACATTTTCCCTTTTAGACACAATACTGTATGCCATCGATCAGCTCACAGATCTGTGAGCAGATGCAACATGAACGGCTAGAGCTGCTGCCTCCAGGGATCTAGTTGTGTACAAATTCTGAATCTATGTGGTCTATAGTTGCCTTGGGCCACCTGGGATCCAGGATAGGAGCCCTTCTGGAAATGCCATACACACAGCTGTGCATGCCATGCACACAGCTGTGCATGGCATGCAGGCCTTGTCTTCAAGGTCTCTAAAGACACCATCATCACTCATGCCATGGGTGAATGACATCAGTGTACCCTGTACAGCTGAACTGCATCCAGACTTCTAAAACACTGGAATTGCATTTGTGTGTAAATGAGGAATAGATGTAAAATATCATGTATCCTGAATTTCAATAATATTGTTGAAATCTGGTTGGCCAAATCCATATTAAAACAATGTTCTTACTTAAATGTTTCTCTACGTCAGGGAACGAGGCATGGAGTAATTTATGAGAATGAAGATGATGTGATTAATGCTTCACACTCCCATATCCACATAGTTAACAACTAAATTCCCCAATTCCTTGAAATTGTGACGGCAGTATAGCCCATTTCTTATAAACCTAAACTTCCATTATAAGTCCAAAGCCCAAAAGGTGCAGGTCATCGGTCTGGCTGTACTCTGTAGAAAAACAAATGTGCATATAGTGCATTGCAAAGTCCTCTTTAATAGTTAAAAATATTGAACTATGTAAGACTCATGTAACTCATGTGTGCCGCGCGGGAGATGGAGGTGCTAAGTGGCATGTGCATGTGTGTGTGTGTGTGTGTGCGCGCGTGCATGACTGTGTTGGTGTGTGTGTGTGTGTGTGTGTGTGTGTGTGTGTGTGTTTGTTAAATAGCTCCATATTCTGATAGTATTGATATTGATTGTTCAGCAACAGTCTCCATGTCTCTTTAGTAAAGCAGAAAATGCATGTTCAATATATACATACTGTATATCCAATCAGGAGAGAGAACTCGCAGGATACATATTAAGTGGAATTCATGGAAGTAATGACAACGAAATGAGCAGACAAATTTGGAACACTATACAATTAAAGCTAATAAATGTACTCTTTCATGATGATGGATGGATTGGCATGTATTTTCTGTTTAGCCTATACTAAAGAGGTGGAGAGATGGCGAGACCGAGAAAGAAAGAAGATTTTTGTCTATACCACAATGCTTCAGTCAGCAACAGCACCTGCATAGTTCTGAAATTGCGCCAGACTGAGGCTGAACCCATAGCGTGCTGGACAAAGATGCCGCACCAATTGCAATGGTGCGTATATCAAATAGGCTAGTATAAAAATGAATATTTTGCGTAGCCTCCACTGCAAAATATATTCTGACGAGATAAGCGCAATTTGGATCTTATTCAATATAATTGTATAACAGGCTATAACATTGACAAATTAATTTAAAACGGAAACTTTTCAAGTTCATTTAAAAGCACCCACGTATAGGCTGTAGTGTTTAACTTAGTCTGATAATGTGACATTATAGGCTAGCCATATATGCTGCAGCCTAACTTCCACAGAAAAGAAAAAAAGAAAAGACGGAAAAAACTATCTGAAAACATGATCGAAACGTTGTGAAAAAGATGCAGGCTGTCAATGAATGGGGCATTTATTTAGTCGGGTGCTCCACTTACAAATAATGTCACTAAACTCAGTGGTTTTCATGGGTGGGTTCTAATTGTTCTAATTAACGAGAGTTATCACAAACACCATGCGTTAAAGCTTTATGCCCAACTTACCTTGGCACAGATTCAGAATCTCTCAGTAGAATCCACTGGACTGCAAGAGTTTGGTTTCTCTTTCGAGTGCTTTGCGAAGTTTGAACCTTATAATAAAAGTAGGCTACTTTTATGTCAAATTATAGCGCCTCTCTCTTACCATCTGTTGTGCCCTGTACGCTACGCTGCGTGCTGGCGCGTCGAGATGTTCCTGTGCTTGGTGAGGGAAGAGGGCGGGGGTTACTGGCTGTCACGCACATGATGCACATCGAGTAGCCCTGCAGAAGAACGCGCACAGGAGAGAGGGGTCAGTTGATCTGATCGACACATGTGTATACTTTCAGACTGACAGGTGACCGTGATTTGGTGATGCCATTTTGGCGATAAAAAATCTGAAATGTACCTTTGACACAGATCTTTGTCACACTTTGTAGGATATATTATTCTTAACCCGTGTCCTAGTGTGCGCATGTTTAAGAACTCAAGTTGTTCATAAATTACTGGACATCACCTGTTTTCAGATAGAGATAACTTACCTAGCATTTTACGGTCTATACAATTATGTTAACATAGCTATAATTTAGAATTGGTTGTGATTGTGACATTCTAATCTTGACGTTACGTTTACACAGTATAGGCTTCAGTCAGTGCAACATGCAAGCATGCATGTGTGTGAACTTGTGAAGTGAAGCTGAGAACAAGTCGTGCTCTAACGTTTCCCGACTTGACCTAGTCCCCTAAGGTCTGCATGTCGACACATATCAATACACAAGAGAAAACATAGTAGGCTATAAATGCCTCATGCTGTGCAAGAAAGGAATGCATGATGCTCATATAGAAGATTAACATGTCATGTCCTCTGTTACACACTTTATTCATGATGCTTAATGCTCATATAGATAGAAGATTAAAATGTCATGTCCTCTGTTACATACACTTTATTCATGCTCTTTGACCTGTATGGAACAGCTCAGCATGATACATACACTGACTGTAAAAAAAAAAAAAAGAAAAAGAAAAAAAAGAAAATAAGGGTCTGTTTTCAATAATCTATAAGTATCCAAACAAAGCCCATTTTATCATTTTTTTATAATATTATGAAACAATAGGTATGTGTGTGACTACCCGGAAGTTATGCGGGTTGGTAACACCTAGTGAGGGTAAAACAGAAACGACTTTCTGGCTGTGACAGCCCATACAACCAAACAGAAAAGTCCTATCTGATTGCATTAAACAACGTTAAACAAATAAGCTCACTTTGCCTCTATGCATACCCTCTACAATTAACATGTGTTCATCACAGTGTTTCTTTATTTTAAAATTGTCAAACAGTGCAAAAGCAATCCATCATCACCTTCCCTCATAGATTAGCCTGGCTAATAAACCAGAAGCGAATCAGCCGTTGTCAAAAAAAAATGCAGTGTGATTTGAGTCTGGCTTATTAGCCAGGCTACTCATAGATAGCCTGCTGCCTATAGAAGCAGGTGAGGACAGCGGCTCACCAGGATGAATGCGTGTTCATGGTGCAACACACGCACGCACGCACTCAGACAACGCGCGCACACACACACACACACAGTCATACACACACACACACACACACACACACACACACACACACACACTGCACTCACACACACATGCCACTTAGCACCTCCATCTCCCTCGGCAGGCTCTTCAGAGAAGCCATTATCACAGTCACATGGATAATGTAGGATAGCCATCGATGGTCCATCCCGATGCATCACACTATTCAGACTTTTCGTGGGCATAAAGGTCAACTCCACAGAAGAGGACCCCTCCCTGTGTCACCACAAATTGTCATCTCAGAAATTTAGAGTAGGGATAACATGCTGTCCTCTCTCTGGCTGCTAAATAGCCAATCTACTTTTTCTTTAATGTTAAACTGTCCGCAAATCAGTTTTTAATTCTTATTTATTTATTTAGCCTATTTATTCATCCATCCATCCATCCATCCTCTTCTTTCCAGTTGACCTCTTTGAAAGCCTGCTCTAACAGATCCACGTCCACAGTCAGTTACAAAAGCTACTTTCTGCATTATGAAGTTTCCCCTGCTAATCATTATTATTTTATTTTTTTAATATATCTTTTATCCCACGATTTTGTAACCCAGTTTTCTTTTCACCCAGTGCCAATTATCTAATGTAATCCTGGGCGCTACACTTCCTCTGCCAACCTGGGGGGGCAGCGGACTGACCTCATGCCTCCTTCTATGCATGAGGAGTCCAAGCTGCTTCTTTTCACCTGACAGAGGGGAATTTCCCCGGCCGGACGTAGCGCGTGGAAGGGACACGTTATTCCGACCAGTTCCTTTCCCCTCCATCAGGCGCTCCGGCTGGCCAGGGGGAGGTAGTTTTAGAGACCAGGATTACGGCATGTTTTTGTGAGGGTATCTACCCTAGGGGACACGGGGAGAACATGCAAACTCCACACAGAAAGGCCCTATCACCAACCCCCGCCTCGGGTATGGGCAATCAATCAATCATCAATTATCTAATGTGATCGTGGGCTCTACACACCCTCCACCAACCTAGTTCCCATATATGGGGACATGGGGAGAGCAACGGACTTGAACTCATGCTTCCTTCATGCCTGAGTGTCCAAGTTGCTCCTTTACACCTGACAGGGGGGAGTTTCCCTGGTTGGACGTAGCGCGTGGAAGGAACATGTTATTCCAACCAGTTCCTTTCCCCTCCATCAGGCGCCCCGGCTGGCCAGGGGGAGGCAGTAGGGTACCTACCCTAGGGACACAGGGAGAACATGCAAACTCCACACAGAAAGGCCCTTTTGCCAACCCCGCCTTCGGGTATGGGCACTGATGACGCGGAGGAGGAAACACGCCGCCAGCACCCACAGCGTCCCGAGCGGGAATCGAACCCAGGACCTTCTAGCTGTGAGGCGACAGCACTACCAACTGTGCCACCGTGCCCCTCTAATCATTATTTTCATGATTTTGATAGACAAACAACCGCACATATACCCCACCCTCCCCGGTTCCCTCACAAAAGAAGAAGACCATGAGGATTTAATCAAAACTGAAATCCTAAATTTGGAAGTGGACGAGTGTTGCTCCCTTGCCGTCCCCTTCCCCTTCTCAAGCTAAATGAGGATAAGACAGAAGTTCTCATAATCGGTTCTAGTGAGCAGAAAAGATCAATAATAATCAGACTTGGCAACCTGACTGTATAAAGTAACAGTACAGTAAAGAACCTGGGGGTCATTATTGATTCTGAATTGAATTTTAATTCACACATTAATCATGTTAACAAGATTGCCTTTTTTCACCTTAGAAATATTGCACGAATCAGAGCCTATTTGTCTGGACGATGCAGAAACGCTAATCCACTTTGTTTTTTCTCGGCTTGATTAATGCAATGCACTTTTTTTTGGACTGCCTAAGAAAACAACTGACAGATTACAACCAAAATGCAGCAGCCAGAGTTTTAACTAGAACTAAGAGAGAGAACATATTACTCCAGTTTTGGCTTCACTGCACTGGCTTCCGGTTGTTTTTAGGATTGATTTTAAAATTATTTTACTTGTGTATAAAGCTCTCAATGGTCTCGCACCTTCCTACCTACATGACTGCCTGCCTAAATATGTCCCAAACCGCCCCCTAAGGTCTTCCACTGCTGGCCTGCTCGCTTTGCCTAAAAAAATGGCAACAAAAAAATACGGGGAAGCAGCAACTCCCACTGTACCTTCGACAGGCAGCCTCTGTAGACATTTTTAAAGCACAGCTCAAGACCCACTTCTACAACATTGCTTTTAATTGATCTTTTATATTTTGTTATTCATGTCCTCACTGTATTGCATTACTGCTTGTTTTTTAATGTCTTTGCCTTGCTTTTCTTTTTTTTCTCCATTGCTCTGTAAAGCACTTTGAGCTGCATTTCATGTCATGAAAGGTGCTATACATATATTATTACATCATATATTAGAATACTGATATATTATTGATTTCAGCCGTTACAATTCCAAACATGACTCGCTTTAATTACTAATGACTACTATTAAAATGTTGTCTTTTTGTCCAATGTATTTGTATATTTAGTTGATAAGGTTTGGTTAACATAACTAACTAAATGCATTTGAAATGAAATAAAAAAAGGTTACTTTTCAGGATTCCAATTCAAAAATAGCAAAAAACTATTCAGGATTTCAATTCAAATATAGCAAAAAATAGCTGCTCTACAAGCTCAAAATGCGTCGCAATGCAATGCGTTTTCAGCTTGTAGCTATTTTTGCTATGACAGTATGGCCCTGTGGAGTGAGTATGGAAATATAGTGGCACTCTCCATCACCAAAGTTGTCCACCCCTGTACTACATGATCTCAGTATACAGTAGGCTGCATTCTGTGCATTGAATGATCACGGCTACTGTTTTTACAGCGACGCCGACGACGCGCATTGTCCGACATTACTAAACCTAACACTGAATCTAACTCTAACCCTAACCCTAACCTCAGTCTTAACCGGCCATGTAAATCCCCTAACCTCATATCAGTCTTAACCGGCGCAATCCCTGAAACTCCGTAAATCAGTTGACAACGTCACTGTTAAAACAGCAGCCATCAACTCACAGAATGCAGCTACTGAGATCATGGTAGGTCAGTAGACGGCTACTGAGAGCAGTCAATGCTCTGATTAAATGTGATGTTGTCCCTTTCGATGCATTGATAGCATTCAAAGCGGGAGTACATTGCCTGGTACTTTTGGCCACAGAGAGATTGTGCTGTTTGACTTCAAATGTGTGATATCACAATGGCACCCATGGCCTTGTAGCATCACAGTGCTCAAGATGGAGTTGCTATAGCAACGGATGATCAAAGGGTTATGTTTCTGCTTTTGTGAACATATACAGTATAGGGGATGACAGAGAAAAGACCATCATGTTATAATAGCACACCAATAGACGTCATCATTTTAGACACAGCAGCAGGTCTTTAAAGGCCTGTATAATAATTAGCGCGCGCGCGCGCACACACACACACACACACACACACACACACACACACACACACACACACACCCGATACGGTTTCCTTTTAAGTTTCTATTCTCACAAACAGCTGAACATTTTAAAAATCTAAGTCATTACCTCTTCAGTGGCTCTTAGGGATACCTTTAGTCAAAGCTTAATACATTTTGTGTTATTTATACCAGACCCCATTCAAGGAAATAATTTCATGACATTATTACCTAAGCCATTTCACATCCATCATGGGGGTAGGATGAATGTTCCCATTCAAATTCATCACAGCACTTAAAGACCAATTCATGTCATGTGGATTCCTCCTGGGGCTTGCACTGACAGGAAACTTTTCAGTATTCCACAGCACATGCAGAAATAAAATAGCAAATAATAACTTTATTCGTACTGCACCACAGGAGGCAGGAATTATGCCCCACAATGTTTGTTAACTGACAGCAGAACAGTGTGGCTGACAAGAGACTAGAGCAGCGGTGCCCAAACCTTTTTGTCCGTGCACCCCCTGTTACCTCCCGACCTAGCTGATGCACCCCCTGTTACCTCCCGACCTAGCTGATGCACCCCCTGTTACCTCCCGACCTAGCTGATGCACCCCCTGTTACCTCCCGACCTAGCTGATGCACCCCCTGTTACCTCCCGACCTAGCTGATGCACCCCCTGTTACCTCCAGACCTAGCTGATGCACCCCCTGTTACCTCCAGACCTAGCTGATGCACCCCCTGTTACCTCCAGACCTAGCTGATGCACCCCCTGTTACCTCCAGACCTAGTTGATGCACCCCCTGTTACCTCCAGACCTAGCTGATGCACCCCCTGTTACCTCCAGACCTAGCTGATGCACCCCCTGTTACCTCCAGACCTAGCTGATGCACCCCCTGTTACCTCCAGACCTAGCTGATGCACCCCCTGTTACCTCCAGACCTAGCTGATGCACCCCCTGTTACCTCCAGACCTAGCTGACGCACCCCCCGACATGGAAATATAAATTGCATAAGCTATATAGAGACATATATTTCCTATTTATCCACATATATGCACATATATGAACCTGAATATGGAATATATATGCAGCATAGGCAATATTCTGCATATACTTGCCATATATTGGCATCATATGTCAATACATTTAATATAAAACCATAGCACCACCATTAGCCTTTTCATGCCACGCACCCCCTAGAAGGCACTCGCGCACCACAAGGGGTGCACGCACCACAGTTTGGGAACCACTTGACTAGAGAGAACACAAAGAGAACACAAAGCTTTGCCAAAAGACACTATACTAAAATGAATGTTACACTTTATAGTATGACTTGTCTTCATCATTGTTTGTTGAAGCACCTTTGTTATTATGCCACAAAAGAGACAGTCACCACAATATACAGTAGGACAGGCACACAAGCAGCCAAGGTGTATAGCACTGTTTTACCACTGAGCACAGCATTGCCATTTGTGCGACTTAATTCATAAAGTGCATACATGCAGTATACCGTTGTCTTTATAGTTTCCATGTCTAGACGTTGCGTTTTTGTTCACAGTTTGTCCAAAGCTTTCAACTATATTAAACTTATCTGAATAATGTAATCAATGTTGACCAAACAGCTGTGTGGTTAATTGTGGTTAACAAGTGATGGGTGTTTGAATTGAGTTTGTTCCGCTTTTCCAGGCAGTGGATTACACTATCTATGATGAATAACCCGCTTTAGACTAAACATGCCAAACCACTCTGGGTGCCCCGTTTGTCCATTTGTACAACACTGGTCTCAAACACTGGTCTCAAACAAGATATTGTTTATGTTTATGACGTAAATCGTTTGCCAGCCAAGTCTATGGACTTTGAGGATATTACAATGTTTGTTTAGCGCAGTTATGACGTAAATCGTTTGCCACTGGCAAATCATTTGCCACTGGCTCCAGCTCATGAGGCTTCATACTGTAGAATAGATGATCCAACTTGAACTACTTCCACATCACAGGCGCTTCAACAACAGAGCTAGTACTTCACAGACAGATGTTTCCATGACAACATTATTTGATGAGTTCTCACAAAGTGACCAAAAGGGGAGCGTGCAACTATTTAAATAAGTCATAGGCTGGTGAAAGAAACCCCTTATATTGTTCTGAACAATTTGATTGTCAGTTTCTTTTACACAATGACAACGGTTTAGGGCAATTATGCCTTTGTACAGTAGATGAAAAATCAATGGCATTACACTGCAGTACACTGCAGTATTCTGTTCAAACCAATTAAGGCAGTGGCACTGATGTACTCCCATAAACTGTCACTATGCCTGTACAGTAGTAGATCAGTTGTTCTCCAACTTGTCAATGTCTCTTAAATTACTGTATGCATTTTGTATTTTGGCTACAGACTCCCATCTGAAAATAATTTGTGGCAGGGACACCCCCATACAAGATCTTTATAGGCAATCTACAGGCTCACGCGCTGCATTGTAACAGTAACGTGTTGTGTACTGTAGGGTTAAAGTGGTAAAAGTGCTTTTGATGCTATACTCATTTAGCTGGGGACCCCGTGGATCCGCTGTCCAGAGCCGTGCGTGTCCAAGGACAAAATGTGGACAGGAGGAGCTGGGATTCGAACCGCCGACCCACGTATCCTTGGACAACCTGCTCTACCTCCTCAGCCGCCCATCAGGCTTTTGTGAACACCCCGGACAGTTTTTAAGTTGTTTGATTCAGTAGGTCTATATATTTGATATTCATTTTAGCTGCCCCACCCCCTTCCTATACAAACTTTGTACTTCAAACTTAACCTGCATGATAGATTAATCGAAAGTAATTGAAAAAAACACGGCCCTTCATATTAGGAGGGAAGTATGAGTCACCAACCAAGGACAGGTGTTTGATGAATCTAACATGGTTAAAATAGAGTTTGAAGTTACAATGGGTTTGTATAGGAAGGGGGCAGCTAAAATGAATATCAAATATCTACATACTGAATCAAGCAACTTAAAATGTTTTCCTGGGTGTGCCGAGTAGACGATGAAAGGACCCAAACCTTTTTGAAAGTGAAATATCACATTTAGGTTTGGTATTTAACTTTTCCCCCCCAAATGTCTTGGTTGTTTGTTATGTAAATGATCTCTCCTTCTTCTACATCAGCTCTATGGTACAGTTTATCTGATACGTTATACCAGAATTACAGGAAAGCTACAGCATATTAAAGGGATCGTGACATAAGAAAAAGTTCAATTGCACCCAAAAAAACGATGAACCTTTAATATTCAGTAGATTTTCTGTGTTCTGGGGTTTTCTGGCTCAAACAAGTGCTCTGATTTGCCTGTGGACTGTAAGGTAGGAGTCCACAAATCCCATACGGTATATGACATAAGAATTTGCCAGCATCTCATTGTCATTGTTGAGGGATTTTGCCTGTTTTCATTGCAGCTCAAAAGGCTTCAGAACACACAGAGAAAACCCCAGACCACAGAAAAGCCATTGAATGTTCAAAGTTCAGGTTGTCTGGGTGTAATTGAGGTCATAAAACCTAAAAGAAAAACGAAAAATAAAAATGAATGAAACTTAATGTCATGAAACCTTTAAAGTTACAGGTGGTAAAATGCATGCATGCTTGCAGCATCTCATGGTGTGATCGATATGGCATACTGTAAATGTCAGCACAGTGCATTCAAAACCAATATCCATTAATGGAGTACATCTGTACAGTTGTATTACAGAACAGAGGTTCCGCATCAACAATTTAATGTACTGATCAGATCAAAGCACCTGATGCAACCATGGTAACCTATGGAGATTCTAGGTTCCGTCATAACACAGTTGCATAATCACTAAGACTTAGACTTCTCTTTACAGCATATATTTGGACGTGCAATAACACTAATGCTATTCAGTATTGCGGTGCAATGCATGCAGGCAGATGTCTGCAATACCGCAATCGACATCGTATACTGTGTGTGAATTTGCAATCTGTGTTTGTGTGAGCTTCTAGGTAGTGTTTATAAATGTGTGGGTGTGTGAAAAGGGCGAAAGGGGGATTATTCAACCTTAAAACTTTGTTAAGTGTCTCAACTGACTCCTTTGGCAGAATGTGGCAGGTTTACATTCATAGACGCCATCTGGTTCTTGCAGTAATACAGTGTATTTGAGCTCCTTATCATACAACACAGAGTATAGTACATTGTAGAGAGAGAACACATTGCCGCATTGAAATAAACGGATATGGAAAGAGACAGAGAGGGTTGGGGGAGAACACTTGAATCGATGGTGTGCAGAGAACAAAATATATTAAAAAATTGCATTTTAATACACCTGCTGACATATGCATTTAACTGTCAAATGATTTAATACAAATCTGTCAATATATCAGAGAGTAAATGTGATGAATGATTAATAATTCGTTTCTTCGGAGTTACGATGATGATGATCTGTGCTAGTGATGATTTGATATGATTGATGAGTTCTTGCAGTTGACCACTTTGGGTATACTGTATGCAATGGATGTACAATAAGAGTCATCCATGCATGGGTCTTTGACAACTTTTACAGCACACATTTATGTCTGTATGTGTGTGCATGCACATTTGCGTGTGCATGTGTGTGTGTGTGTGTGTGTGTGCTTGCGTTTGTGCGTGTGTAGCTGGGCGCAAATTTGTGTGTGTGGTTTGTACTGTACGTGTGCATGCATGCGTGCATGTGTGCGTGTTCGTGTGCGTGTCTGTGTGCGTGCGTGCGTGCGTGTACTACAGGTCTTCAGAGGTGAAGAGGAAGTCGGGGGTAGAGGAACCAGCATTATAGGAGAGGGCACTTTTTCTGCTACTTAATTACCCACAATTCCTCAGAGAGAGATCTACATTTACACGCCTCTCTATCTCCCACACTCTGCAGCTAGCCTGAAACTACCCCTCACCCCTTTTGTCTCCTGCTCTTTTAATTAAGCTGCAGTGCAGGAGACAAATTCTTCAATCGCCCATGCTTCCAAGAAAAGCAATGAATATTTCAGTGTGTTGGCGATGAGGCAGGGGAGTGGTCTCTGCGTGCCTGCATGCCTGGGTAGAGAGGTGTGACACGGCTGGTATAGAACTGGCAAAGAAGAGGTGCTGGATCAGCACTTCAGCCCCGCCACCCGTTCTCACCAGCCACCGCTCTGCACTGTACTACTGCACCACGCCACACACATACTGTACACTCACTCACACACACTCACTCACTCAGCGCCACACACACACACACACACACACACATCCACACACACACACACATACGTGTGAATGCTAGATAATTTCACATTCAGGTTGTGTGCTATATGAGTCTTGAACAGTCATTCTCAAGATTTGTCATTTCATTTCAATCCAATTAAATTTGATATATGCATTAGGCCACGGACCCCCATTTGATACGATTATGTCTGTTAATTTAGTTACAGACCCGAATTGACACGGTCAATTTGGTTCCTATAGGAGCCCAATGCAGGGACCCTCTCATGAGGAGCCATGGTCTAGAATAGCGACTAGCCTACATGCAGGCTCCGGCAGCAGAGTTGGGTTGCCTGTGGACACGAAACCATAATGCTTTATGCTTCATAATGCTTCATACTGTCAGGAATTCCATATGTCCTTAAGTGGAATCAATGCGTGAGCAGGTTATAGTGATGATGCTATATCTAATCAATATCCATTTCCACGAACAGCCCCTTGAGGTAAGATATAACTCAGATAAACCCCCCCACACACACACACACACACACACACACACACACACACACACACACACACACACACACACACACACACACACACACACACACACACACACACACACACACACACACACACACACACACACACACACACACACACACACACACACACACACACACACACACACACACACACACACAGGGGGAGAGAGAGAGAGAGCATGCCAAGAGAGAGGGTTCCATATGGTATTCCTAAAGGCTACATAGAATAGAACAATATATTTGTTGCCTCTTCTGTCATAATGCCACCTTTGCTAAACAGCATCCGTGTGCAACGGATTCTTCCAATATCAATCACCAGTCAGGTGTGACTCAACACTATCCCGTTCCCGTCAATCTTCATTGGTCAGTTAATCCAATCCACCACCATGGAGCCTCCATGTTATATTTAAGAATGCAGATCCCAGGGGTCTCTTACTATAAAAACCACACGCATGCACGCACACGCATGCACGCACACGCACACGCACACACGGCAATGAGGAAAGAAAATATATTCTGTCCAGCTAAGAGCATGCTGTTTTCTAGTCTGGGAGACAGAACATGTACTGGTGATGTGAGTATGATCAAATGGAATAGAAAATGCAAAAATGAAAGGGAAAATATGTACAGCAGTATGAGTGACATCTGAAGTTATTGTTGCCTGCTATCCTGCTGCCTAGCTCCTGTTAAGAGGTTACATACATACATGCATACATTAATGAAAAATACACACAGGCATACAGTACACAAACACCAAAACAAATCCACACCAAATGCAACCATTATAATCTAATCACAAGCACTAATCAGTCTTTATTCACATCAATCCTCTCTGTTCAGCAATTAAAGTTTAGATATTAATTAAGATGCATGGATACAGCATAGTCACCAGCCAGGAAGTCATCTGCATTGACTTATGCAACCATTAATCAAGTGTACTGTACAGTAGCCTATATCTGTCTGTGTATTGGGCAAACTCTGAAACTCAGTCCTGCAGTCTCTGCTCAGGCCAAAAGCACTTCCAGGCAACTTGCTCAGGACTACAGAAGGGGCGAGGTGGATGTGTTGGGTAACGGGTTGTAATTCTAGGATAAAATGTATCACATACATATTAATTTTTTTTGGCTTCTTCTGCCTTTTTATTGATATAGGTTGAAAGTAGACTGGCAGCATTCAAATCCATATAGTAAGTCCCAGAGAAGGAGAGGGGGGGGGGAGATTATGACTGGCTGGTAGGTTGATTGTTTCTGACCCATTTGACGCCATGTCATCCACTAAAGTCTTTGACATAAATCTGTCAACAAACATACAGTATATGTACCTAACAATCATTTGATTGATTGATTGATTGATTGATTGAGATTCATTGAATACTTTAGCCATTGAATACGTTAGCCGGCAGTTAACATAATCTATCCATTACTTCCTTAATTGGCCTAGTGGGAATATGCGTGCAAAGTGTCACGGCAATCGGAAGCTGCGTTCAAGACTTGTGGCATTTTACTCAAAATGGGCCATTCCTGCAAACTTTCGAACTTTCGAATCTTAGCCAATCAGGATGGAATACGACAAATCGGACAGATACATCTTGATCACATGAATATAGAGCTAATGTGTACCTATTTGCATGAGGTTTGAACAAAATCTGTAGGAGTAATATCAGAAAATGTGTTTCACAAAAATCGGCCTCGTGGTGGCGCTATAACAGGCTGATGTGAACAATTCAGGGCAGAGGTTCTGCTCTGGCCTCCAGGGAGAATGCATACAGTTTCTTGCCGATCAGTCCAACAGTTACACCCGGACGGATGGGGGCGAAAACATATTCTCCGGCCTTCGACCATTCAGCCTGGCGGACACAATTAGTGATGCACTGATGCCATATCTAACCCGGCAGCTTGTACACCATTGCTTTGGGCTCTGACTGAAGCCACTGTGATTCGTCATCACTGAAAGGCTAAAACACTGAGGGAAGCTGCAGTTCCACAAACACTACAGCAGCTTAGTCGACGAAGCCCCAGGGTGAGCCATGTCAGTCAGCAGCAGCATGCAGAGAGCAGAGACCCATTGGACCTCAACACACTCCCTACTGGGAACATTACAAAACCCAAGCCTTGTGGCTAGACAGACATGAACACACACTCTGGTTAGAACAGGAGGAAGAAAACAGGATATTGGGGAGTGTTGGGCGTTTTGAAAAATTCAGTTCCATGCTGGCGAGCGTCAATTGTGCAGATATTTCCGATTATGGCTCAGTATGAGCACAGACAATAATTACTCGCACTGATTGAGAATGCACTGATTCTGAAAAAGTAAGCACTGGATTTTGTAACAGGGGATATAGAGAATACATCCATCCTTTCAGGATACTGTATCACTAGGTTAAAAAGTAAAATAATATTTTTTTGCATAGAGTGAAGCCACGAATAAAAAGGAAAAAAAAGGAAACATTCAAATAAAAGTACTGTATGTAATGTACTGTATGTACTGTATCCAAGAAATGGATGTTATCCCTCATGCTTCAGTGTAAAATGATAATTTTCTTTCTTTCTTTCACCCGTCCTTACTTGTTATCTCTCTTTCAATTTCTCTCTTTCTCTCCCTTAGCTAATCAGTTCTTGCACATGAATGCCTGCACTAAGCATGCATGCAGGAATTCAGTCCCTCACATACATGGAAGAAGTATGTTATTTAATTCTATCTCATATATATACGGCCCACAGGCAGTCTATATTGCTTGTGCCCAGTCAGTCTCATAACAACAACAAAACTCAACACTGCAGCAGATATGGTTCTGTTGGCTTGCTGTCTTTTTCTCTTGCAGCTTGACTGTTGGCCACAAATAAATACTGTTTATGCCTCAGGCTGCCCGGCTGCTCATTGACTGGTGGTGGGAGAACATACAGTATCTCAAAAACATATTTTTGGTAAGAGCAAAAGCCATATCCTGTTTATTCTGTTGATTGTTTGTATAACAATGTTCAACTGTAGGCAGATAGAAATCAAGGTAACACTTGCAGATAATGGTTCTGAAATAATGATTAACTAATGAATAACTAATATATTAGTTAAGCAAATGAACACCAACAGTAACACAACTGTTTGATTGTTAATTTAACTCTGAGAGTGTACTGTACAAAATATTTTGTTTTGTTTTGTTTTACATTTGCACACTCTTTACAAAAGGATAAATGAATACTGAGGATTTTCCTGTGTTTACAAGGTTGACCCAAAACACATATGGACGGCCGATGGTATGTCCATATGGCCGGTGCCATATGGACGGCCGGTAGTATGAGTTCATATGCTAACAAGTAAGATCATGGTCACAAAAACACTACTTGCATTCACATGTGTCTGTAAAAGCAGTACAAAGAATAATGAAAGTAGCAAATCTGTAACAGTAGAGATGCAGGCCATTAAAATTGCATGCATTGCAAACGTGTGTACTGAGCCTTTTTTTAAGCTACCACTTGTGCAGTGTGGGATTCCTCATGGTGCATTCATCAATCATGGACTTTAAATGTGTTAATGACTTTCTCTTCTTCTTAACGTATTTTACTAATATTATTCCTTAATATTAGTATAACGTAAACATAATTCAGCCTTGGTGAAAACGTCCAGAGCTACAATGTCATTAATGAGGAACTTAACTCTGAGCACATCAATTAGACCTTTGCCCAATGCAGCACTCTGAAATAATAAGCTTAAAGCTGTTAAAATGTAAACCTGAAACATTTATAATGAGATAAAACATAAGTTGGAATTGAAGATGCAGCATGGCTGTTTAATACCGACAACTAATGAGGACATTGTTTATATGAGCAACTATTACCCCTCTGGCCACAGGATGAGGATTTGTGCATAATTTGCTGTGCTGTTTCAGCAAAATCACATTTGTTGGAAAATAAAATTGTAAAATATTAAACATAACATGAATATTCATTAAGCAGTTACAACATGTAACAATGACAATAATGGCTATGTACTGTTATGAGTCATATGGTAGCAGCCCACACGACTGCATAGTGGCAACTGGCAACGGACTCAGCTTTGACCTTAGAACTTTGCATTTATGAATTATTCCAGTACAGCATATTCCATTATCCTGTACTGTCAATCTTTCCCGTAGATGTAAATGAGTAAACATTTTGGCCATGCACATCTGCATTGCTGACTTGGAGTCAGTGATATTGCGTTGCCATCCATGTCACTTTCACACCTTCGGGTGCCATGCCAGTGACCTCTCATTCGCTGTCTTGGGGTTGGATTTGATCTTAGGGAAAGCCTCCCTGTGTTGGCCCAAGAGGATCCCTGTGTGTCGATGACATCTCACAGAAATGTCAGCAGCTCCACCAGGACTTTCTTTTCCCTGTCAATTGACCCCCTGCCATTTGTGAAAGCTCTGATGTATATCAGTGGTTGAATGTTATGTTACCAGGCGCTCCCTAATTATTAGCGGGCGAAGCTGCCACTTGCTAGGGCTCTGCATCGATAAGTGGCTGTGTCAGGTCACATGCATGATGGGGTTACACTCTTGGCATTTCATCAAAATATGGATGAAAAACATTTGAGTATGACAACACCAAATGAAAGACACAAGACAAATAAAGATGCTTACATGGTATAGGGAGATACTGTATATTGTAGAAAGGAATGAAGCAAATGGGAATTGATATTTTCCTACAGTAGCATCCCTGCTGCCACACAGTGTCTGCATTACAAGCAGCTTGTGGGTGGTGAGATTCCTGGTTGACGTCTGCTCGTGGGCAGATTGTCTGTAAAGTTGTTGTTTTTTCACAGATCGAGATGAGAGGCTCTCCATTGACTGGGAAGATGGACTGCCTTCATGCATAAGTGAACGAACATATGCTGTTAGAGAGAATCAGACTTCTTTCCTCCCTCACAAGTCACAATAGACCCAGACTCTCCTCAAGACTTTTCACTCGGTTGCCATAGTTATGGGAGGCAGTGGAAAAACACAGCTGAACGATGTGGAAATTATTAATAAATTAACAAAACAAGTCTTTGGCACGGGTCAAGCCTGCTACGCACAAACGCACATGCACTGCAGAGTAGGCTTAATAACATCCTGCCTAAATACAGACAATATATGTGGGTGCACAAATTACATGACTCATTTTAATACACTGCTCCATTTGTTGTTCTGGCCATTCGTGTTTCATGAGCAGAATAGCAGATTAATGTTTTTTTTTGTGACGGCACATTTTCCATCCTGGAAACTGAAACTCTCATTATCTCTTCTGCCACTGAAACATTTTTTTTGTGATAGTGTCAACAGTCCTAAATCCTGGATTAACAACTGTGTGGTTATTCATTCAGTATCCATTGCCTCTTTCATTTAGGGCTTATGTTTACAACTGATAATCGCACCCGTGTGAAGTGAGGGGTGATCTTAACATCGTACATCATCATGATGTAAAAATAGACACTATGCCTATTTGCTCAGACACTATGATGTAAAATTCTCCATTAATTGTCAATGGGAATTTAATGTTTGTGTAGGACAAAGTTTGTGAACATACACTAAAAGCTTGATATAGGAGGTAGCTAGCGCCCCTCAAAAAAGTCAGCAAACAATTCACCAAGGATCTTCCTGAGGTCTATCTGAGGATATTAGTGTGTAATGAATTGCATTTTATGGCGCTTTTCTATGCACTACGTGCCTACTCAAAGCGCTTACAATGTTTCATTTATTTCATACATATATATGGGAGGTGAAGCGGCGAACAGTCGACGCCAGCGTCCTCACTTCACACATTCACACACCAATGGTGGCAAGCTCACACCGACCAACTCATTGGAGTGTGTAGGCAAACCTGCGACTGCACATGAGCCTTTTTGATGTCCTCATCTGTACAATTGAGCATAAATGGTAATCAAGTGTGCTCTGCTACCTCAGGAACATCCATTTTCCATGATGGCTTACTTTCTCACATCAAGAGGCTCTCACATGAAATATAATGAAGTGGCCACTCGAGATCAGCGTCTTATGAATCTCACATTCATAGTGAAACTCTGGCAAATGAGCCATTTTCCTATTTGGGGCATGTCATCATTATAGGTGAACATAAAAAAATATGTAAACCGAGACTGAGGAGGAGAAGGAGGAGGAGGAGGAGGAGGAGGAGGAGAAGAAAGAGGAGCAGGATGGCGATTAGCTTGACAGGGTTTTTTTTCCTTTTTTTGAAAGCTGCTTATCCCACCACAATTTAGGAATATCAGGATGGATGGATGTTATCCATTACATGCTGCCATGGCAACAGCTGGCATGCAATATGTCTAAAGGTGTGCATAGGCTGGATGGGGAGGTTGGAGAGGTTGGGGAGTTAGTGGCTGCAATGCACGGTGGGAATTGGACCATAGTAGGTTGAGTCGTAGAGCGGAGGTGGTGATGGTGGTTAGGTAAGGGTTGAGGTGAGGCCTCTTCATTACACTTGAATCAGAAATGATTTCACAGCGTGATTACTCAGGTTAGTCACACACACGGTTACATAAAGCACCACACACGTCATTATGTTTAAACAAGGTTACGTTGTTGACTCTTGACACACCTAAATAATGTCTTGTTTTATATGGATAAGTTTGGTAAAGCCTAATTTATACTCCCTAATGTTGTTACCTAAAAAATCTGAAACTTCAAAATGATGTATTATTGGAGGAAAGAGATGTGGATTCATTTAAAATGTGCATTTTGTCTTACTCCAAATTAAAGGAGAATTCCATGCTAGAAGGCTTTCATACCTTTATTTGTAATTATTACGTCCCCACCAAAGAGGTCCAGGTGTTATTTTGTGCAAAAGCTCCTTATTGGCTATTTCCCCTACCCCATAAGCCCTAAATGAATTGCATTGAATTGAATGGGAATTGAATGGGGCTATGGGGTGTTGTGCTAATTAGCTTATTTCCATCGCTCAAAATTATAATTATTTTGTATATATCCTCTCTTCATAATCATCATACTATAATTCATCGAATGTCTGAATGTCTGAATTTCTGAATGTCACTGACAGAGCATTATCTCATCATTAACTGCACGAATCACTCCCACTTTTCACACAGGCATGGACCATGATTATATGGAGGTCTTAACAGAGCCCTTTTCGATTTGACACATTAATGATTAATAATGAATTTATTAGTGAATAAAAACAGCCGTTTACAGCCGTTTACAGCCGTGGTCTTTGTACGTGGTCTATCTCCGACCGAGCCACACTATTAGCACACATCTCTCCATGCCAAAAAAATTCTGCACACTCCCAGAAGTATGACCTAGGCTACTTTTTACAGACGCAACTGTCATATTTACTGTACAAATATTGTTTTTACATCACCACACGATCCCATGGGCAATGCGCCTGGGTGCAGTACCCCCCGTGGCCACAAGATGGGGCAAATATCTCACAACGGGTAAGGGCTAGTGTAAATAATATCCCAAGCGGCACACTTTACTACATATTTCGATGGAAATAAGTGAATTAGCACAACACCCCATAGCCCCATTCAATTCCCATTCAATTCAATGCAATTCATTGAGGGCTTATGGTAGGGGAAATAAAAAGGAGTTTTTGCAAAAAAAAACACCTGGACCTCTTTGGTGGGGACGTAACAACTACAAAGAAAGGTAAGAAAGGTAAGAAAGTCTTCTAGCATGGAATTCTCCTTTAAGCATAAAATGTCAACTAGTCAAAACTGTCAACGTAGTCTGAAAACCCACCTTTTCAGACTCCATCATGGCCCATAGCACTTACCCCACCCCCTTAGATAGCATTTCTGTAGACTTAGATAGCATTTGATACAGACTTATAGGCTAGCATGTTATGTAGACAGCACTATAATTGCATTGTATGTAGTCATAGTACAGATGTATAGCATAGTAGTATAGATGTATAGTTTACATGTATAGTTTAATTATATAGATATTCCACTGTTACTTTCTTAGCTTACGCATGTTTCATGATAAATGTTTTGTGTGATGTATTCCCATGATTTTTTGTTCTTGCTTAATGTAAGTCGCTCTGGATTAAGAGCGTTTGCTAAATGCCTAAATTGTAAATTGTAACTATTGGGTCAGATCCCTATGGGAGTAGGATTATGCATGTTCACACATTAGTGCTGCGCTCATCATGGGTCATAATATCCAATGAACTGTTTTTATTTTTGTTGAGGACCATGGAGATTTAAGCAGAGAAATGATAAAAGTTAAATTCCGCTTACATATCTCAGAGCTGCTTTACATTAAAAAGGTCGTAGCTCATTATGTTATGGAATTTAGACTCCATTTACGTACATTAGACATGATTTTGTGATACATATATAAAAGGCACAGATTTGCAAATTAAAAAAATAAGATAATAATAATAATCTAGCTATTTTTGATGACACTGAAAACTCTACATTGAATACAGCATGGTTACTTTGAAAGGAACTGCTATTCCTTACATGTTTTGTTAATCAGCTACTGAATATTGAATATCCCTGGGAAAGCTTGTGCAAACTCACACAGTAATATCATTCTTAATCAAAATTCAGTAGGCCTATTACACATCTTGTTCTCTATAATCTCCATGAGAAAGCCCAAATATAAATATTGTTGTATAAAGTTAATGATACATACAACATAAGCCATCGTGTTTAACTATCTTTTTTTTGTAATAACCCTGTTTAAAATAGTGGTACTCCCTCTATAAAGTCTGACTGTGCCACTGTTCTCATTCTCTTACAACCAGCTGTGTTTCAAGAGAACTCTATCTCTTTAATTGGACTTCTGCTGGACAAGACTTTGCAATTAGAGGTCCCCTCAATTGTGCCTGCCCCTAGGGAGGTGCCCGGAGGTACTCCCATGCCCATTAATGTTTAAACTGGCTTGATTGAGCTGAATAATTCAGTGAATCACTGCTCTTCTGAGTGTAAGGAGCACTTCCTTGTTGATATGGCCCCTAGGCCCCAATCCACTGATTCTACCATCCTCTGCTTCTAATGGAGACAAGAGATCTTAAGTCCAATTTTTACTTGGTTGTGAATCATGTCGACGTCCTGCACTGAAAATAGACAATCTACAAGCTCACAATGACACATTTGTGAGCTTGTAGATCGTTTATTTTCAGTGTGAGACACGAGTATAAATCAGGTATTACTGAGTGGGACCCACCATCAGCTCAGTTAGCTATGGGTGGAGTACCCGTTCCACCCATCTGTCTGTGTCCCTTTATTCCTATGGAGTTCTGTGTCAGGCACGCCCAAATATGGAGTGTTTTGATGTCAGAACAGGCCAGCTTTATCAGTGATATAAATAGGTTTTCAATGTAATGGGTCCCGGGACCCAGGAGGTGGTCTTTTAGGTGGGTCCCAGGGACATTTTATGAGTCCTATTTCAACAATGTTAGATTACAGAGCTGAGTACAGTATTTCATCCCAGGAACCCCGGATGTTGCGTCCTTTCTCAATTTAGTGCGTCTAGGGATGCAAGATGCAGGCTATTTGCATCACTGAGATACAGATTACAGAAAAAGGTAAGAATTTATTGCGCCGATCGTCCCCTCTTAACAACAACAGCTTGAACACAGAGTGAGAGTAGCGCAGTAGAGCAGAGTGGGGAAGAAAAAAGAACAGCCAACCTAAAACTACTCCTCAGATCCTCAGAATCTGTACTTAAGTACATATACTTAAATTTGGTGGACTTGGTGGACTTATTAGTCCACATCTGATTTGTTTGTATGAACTATTATCATGTTTTGAAGATAAATAGCTCAACAATTTTAATTAAAGTCAATTGCTCTTGCTCGTTACAAGTCAACAGCTCGTTTGCTGAATGTATCCGTTTTTAGTTTTTTTACAAATCTCTGCTGTAATGTACAAGCCTTGTTTATTTACACTGAACCAAATTCTGGCATTGCTTTTGGCATCCTACACATCTCCATTGTGAAAACAGCAGTTACCTTGGTAACAAGGACACCACAATAAGGGCATCTTAGGAGACAAATGAATCGTGCTGTGCAGTGGAAACTGCGGTTGTGCAATAGATTTACGCAATCAAGGACATTTACTGTACAGACATCATGATCTTCCGTGGAAAATCTCCACAGCAACACAGCTCGCTTTCTTTCACAGACTCCACTGCTGTTCAGACAGAAGGCTGACGCAACCTTGAGTTGCTCAGGCCTTCTTAGAACCTGGGAAATACAGAAATGGAATAGCACCACTGATAGTGACTGAAATGTTCGAAAGTCGTAACCCACAAACTGATGCCCCTTTCCTCGTGGGAAAGCTGCATGGGGCATCTTGATGTGGATAATTGGATAATTGCTTGCACTACAGTCAACAGATGTTCACATGCAATAGTGGCCTTATTTGGCATCTGAATACACACATTTCTCCTTCGTTGCCATGTCACTTGGTGGCTGAAACCAACCATACTTTCTAGATGTGTGACTTGTGGGCATGTGACTGGAAGTGGGCACAGCCAAGCCGAGCCTCAACTCCTGTCCCATGATTACTGGGATATGTGCTATAGCCTACAACAGGCTTCATTACATGCTCTGGACCCACTGCGTCATGTGTCCTCATGCCCAAACACAGACCCTAAAGGCTCATACATAGTCTGGATTTTCGGTGGTGGGGTCACCACCGAACTACAACATGACGTCACGAGCCGCGGTGAAGAGCAAACCACCGCCACCGCTCAAGCCCTTCTCTCTGTTTTTACTCACCACCGCTCAACGTTATTTCAGCTCTGGTGGTCAGCTCACCCCGGTGGTCACCTCGCCACCGAAAATCCAGACTATGAATAGGCCTTAAGAAGGAAGCTATGACTCTGGCTCTGTGCCACAGCAACAGTCTTGGTCAAATGTTGAATGTTGACGACGCATTCATAGGACGAGGACGGGTGGATAGTTTCCTCTAAAGGCACAATATCGCCGAAGAAACACAGCCGAAAGCCGTACAACAAAAATGTTGTGTCAAACCATGTGAATTCCATTGAAAATGCATTGACACTTTGTTTACATCTAGCATGCATCTAGCATGCATCAATGTTGTATGCTAGATCGAAAGGTGTGAGTGAAGCCTTAGGCATATCATTAATTATAATGTTGATATAAACTCTTGTTTCAACATATTTCAACTTTGATTTCAAAGTAAGCTTACTGATTGTAGCAAACTTCAATTCATGTTAAGAATTAAAGTGAAGGATTATAGGGGACAATATATTATGCTTGTGACAATACAGTACATTGATGCAATAAGAAAGGAGGTGGTTTTACAATGTATTGATTTGTTGTACAAGGTAGAATTATATTACATGTAAGATCTTGTAGTCTATCCTGTCCGAGTCCTAAACACAACAGGCATGGATAAATACTGTTTTCACCACAGTGAAACTGATAACTGATAAAATGATTCTGTCACTCATATATGATTTCCCCCCACTGTATTTTCCTAGTGAACTGTGCCATACCCATACTGTACTGTACTGTACTCTACAGTGCTGTATTTTTCCATCATGTTTTATGCATTTGCAGGTATGGTACTAGGATTGTGCTTACAAGGCACCAAACCTACAGTATGATTTCTAATGCAGGTTACCTCTGCATATTCTTTTAAAATTAACCATGCTTGCTTAGTATTCAAATGAGAGGTATTGTGTAGTGATCTGTGCAATAAGCCCACTAAAGATAGAGTAGATTATACAATTTGTGGTGCAGAGAGAAAACATTGTTCTCAGTACTGTACTGTATACTGTACTGTATTGAATTGTAGCCTACTATACAGTAAGTTAACTTAACTGAAAGTATCTAGTGAGGGAATTAGGGAATGATGAATGCAGGTGAATGGAACATTAATGTATGTGTCACTGTTTGTTTATAGCTCAATTATTGTCCTCTGAAAGATTACTCATTTGCATATCTGTTGGATGCTCATGAACTTAGAATGTTTGCATATTTTTCTGTTATTCCACTCCATTGCTAATTATTCTTGGGGATGGTACTTGAGTGCACTCGTGAATGAGACCTCGAGTGGAGGTGGTGGTTTGTTTCAAAGTCATATTTCCAAACACAAGATTAAGAGGTTAGGGTGGGGAAATAATGTGCAACCAATAATCACACATCATAGGATGTTGAATCTGTTCTTTTTCCAAAATTCCAATTACCAGTAACATACCAACCAGCTTAGTTGCATGTCTGGGAACAAACAATAATGGAAAAGAAAGTGATCGTACAGCAAGAATGCCCAGATGAGTTACTGTAAAGGAGTGAGGGGAATAGTTTGTCATTCTGTTTATTTCTACTTCAAGCCATGGATGAAAGACCACCATGAAGCTGTCCATGGTGCTGAAATTGCTAGCTTTGAAACTGGAAGACTGACTGGTCACATCATTGCTATTCTCATTCTTGTGACAAATACATGTTGTTATTACAACCAACAAGGCTTATTGGACACACAGAATACATTATGTGTTAATAAAGAACTATTGTCTTTCTGTCCATTTTGTGAGAATGTTCCACATTAATCCACAATGTTTCAATGAAATACAGTACATTTACAGTGTCAGAATTAGTCGCACAAGAGATTGTTCATATAACTTTGTTTTAGTGATGCACTGAATATTCGGCCGCAGAAAATGTTCGGCAGAAAATGGCTAAAAATGTATTTTCGGCCTATTCGGTTTCGGCCCAAATAGGCAGAAAATATATCACCGAATAGTGTATGCAATTAATGCATTCAAAAGAGCTGAATAAATGTTTTATGGATCCATAATAGTGATTATTATTTAAGTTAAGTTTTGCCATAACCATAACATAACATTTGTAGAATCAAACTCAGGTTAATGGGTTAAGTGGGGATACTAAAACAGCGATATTCAGTTACACTTCATACCAATGATACTGTGTGGGTGTAGGTATGTTAAGTGATAACCACTTTCAACATGACATTATAGGCAAAAGCTTTCTAAATCTTTCAAATTTTCCAAACATCTACAAGCTTGTAGATCAACAATCTTTGCTATTTGTTGTACAACAAAGTATATAGTGCTTAAGTGGCATTCTGGACTAGACCTGTCTGTCTGGAAACATTGTGGTTGCAAGGACTGACCTTCTGACCTTTCAGCTACAGGACTGTGTCACAGCCATTACCCGGTGATTGAGAGATAATTTATTCTGTACTTACTCTGTATGAACATACTATTTTAACTAGTGATGCCCCGAATATACAGCCGCAGAAAATGTTCGGCAGAAAATGGCTAAAATGCATTTTCGGCCATTCGGTTTCGACCCGAATAAGCAGAAAATATATCACCGAATAGTGTATGCAATTAATGCATTCAAAAGGGCTGAATAAATGTTTTATGGACCCATAATAGTGATTATTATTTAAGTTACGTTTTGCCATAAACATTTATTATAAATCAGGTAGCTTTAAGGTACGGCCATGACAGCAATGGTAGGAAAAAAGATGTATAATATTAATCATATTCGGATATTCGGTATTCGGTTTTCGGCCAACCGTTTCCTATATTCGGTATTCGGTTTCGGCCAAGAATTTCCCTTTCGGTGCATCCCTACTTTGTTTTCTTGCAAAGAAAACAACTGAGAGACAGTTTTAAGCAGTACTCGAGAGAGGAGGATTGTTATACAGAATGTGTAAAGATGATGTCTGCTACTTACAGAGTCAATGGGATATGTCCAACCCAATTCAGAAGATTTCTCCGTGATTGATCCTGTGGTGAGTGGCGACAGCGCACACACATCTGATATGACAGTCCTGGAAAACACATGGTTGGTGTTTTTGTGGATTGAAATTTTGGATCAAAGATCGTATCAAAGGATCATTCCTCATGGGAGCCACTATAATACCACTAATAGCTTTGATTAATTTAGCATTTCCCTGGATTCCCAGGAAGCTGAAGCTTTTTTGAAACACATGGGAGCCATTCAACCAGACTCATTTGACTCTAAGCCTGATCTTCATCTGTGGTTAATATGCCGATTGTAGTCTGCCAAATACTACATTTAGGGCTTGTCCTAATGTCACACCAACATTCCACTGCACATACCAGTTTGAGTAACAAATAAAACCTCTTGAATTTTTGTCAATTTTTGTCAGCCAAGGTGCCTAGACCTAGGCCCAGGCCAAACCTCTTGAATCTTAAATGCAATCATGATATAAATATGATATATGTTTATAATCTGATACTGTTATGCACAGTTCAAATCTTTTATCATACCTTTTTCCTCCATTGTCACATGCACCACACAGGTAGAAGTAGGATGGTGAGTAGCCTCGGTCCCAGCCTCATCTGCAAAGAGAAAAGCCTGGTCAGAACCTTTGATTGATTGATATGTTTATTGACAATGTTTACATGTACAGAAAAAAGCACGTAGTTATACATCACCATCAAAAGGATAAATGCAAGAAAGCCAATGGCTTATTTCCATTGCAGTCCCTTAGTTAAAAAGAAACACAACAATGAATGTGTATGAGTGTATGAGTGAGTGTGTCCATGAGAGTGTTTTAGGAATGTGTTCTTCGTGTGAGTGTGTATGTGTGCTTAAGGCATAGAGAATGTATCAGCCGGAACAACCGTCAGATATACAGGTATTTCCCCCGGATATACGATATTTTTCAACCAATCACAACCAATCACAACAACATTTGTAAAGCATCAACGTCATTCCTCCATTTCTTTGAGTGTCACAAAAATCCTGTTACTTCCGCCAATACACTCTACAGCTTAAGTCTTGCCCAGCGTGGGCAGTGAGCTGTCTGGTGGAGATTTTGGCTCCACTGAGCAAGTTGGGACATTGGTTTGCCTAATATAATTAACGCATTGTGTTCATCTTGGCCCATTGTGGCATTTATTTTATCTTCATCTTAATCTAACTGCATTGGGCTTTCATTGCCCTGTGTATTCAATTGTGGTTAAACATTTTTCAGTATCTGTACTTTACTTGACTATAGGAATTAGGAGCAGGGCATGGGAGTGACAGAGGAAAATCATGGACAAACAGGCAGCTAGGGGCTGCATGAGGCCGTGACCATAACATGAGTCAATGTTCACATCCAATGCATGTACATTATTGGTTGCGAGAAAGAGCTTTGTGAGGCCCCAGTGATATTCTCAGTGTTATAGTCTAAATCCTGAGCATAAAAATGGACCCCTAAGAATGCCGAATTGGACAACAGAATCAAGACATTTCCCAAGTTGCAACTACAGTAGCTAAACCTATTGAACCTATTTAGAGCTCAACACCGGTTCGCACATGTACAGTACAGACACAAAGATAACCCAGGACCTAAGGCAATATAATTTCCCGGCCTGTGAAGTGTATATCCTCACAATTTTATGAAACTTGTATATGTTCGAGCTGCAATTGAATTCCTGTGTAGTGCTGCTGCATTACCCCTGGCTGATAAGGCTCTGTGAGCCTGGCTGCATAATATGCCTTTCCTTCCCATGGGAGCCAAACCGTAGCTCCCTGTAGGCAAGATTTAGAAGAGCAGAAATCAAAAACATCACACCCGTGTGAAGTGAGGGGCGCTCTTATCATTATACATCATCATACATCATCTCATTAATAACTGAATTTATGTGATAGGTAAGCCGATTTGCTTGTCTACATATGACGTAAATGTTCCCTTCATTGTCAATGGCATTTAATGTTTGTGTTGACACAAATTTACGTCATATTTGGGCGGTCATTTGACCAGGTCTTTTTTTACTTCAATTTACTGATGTAACAGTAAAACAAATTTCCTTCGGGATCAATAAAGTATCTATCTATCTATTCTAATTTCTCCTTTCATTGTCAATGGCAAATATGAGACGTGGGGACAGAAGCTGTATATAGGTCATAGGAGGGGCTAGACTAGCCACGCAAAAATAAGTTTGTATTTGATTCGAACTGTGATTATGATATTTAACAATAAAAAATGTAAAAATAAATAAATATACTTGAGGGGGGTCAACATGTGTCACGTGGTAGCGGCCGCCATACTTGTTTACATTGTTGGTTTGTTTACATTGAGCGACTATCCAGTGTGCTTGTATACGTTATTTTTTTAAACTGACCTCAAAATGGTGCAGACTTGCTCAGTAAATGAGTGCCACAGCATGTCACGTCGAGGGAATGGGCCAGCTTTCCAGCATGTAGACAGCATCAAGGAACCCAGATTGACGAGTTTACAAAAAGACGTAGAATGGCTTGGATCTCGGCTGTACAGCGCACGGGCGCAGAGACATAACGTTCAAAGTATCTAGCACAGCCGTGTTTGTTCACGTCATTTTCCTTGTCCTTGTAAGGTATTTGGGACCGACGTTCTTTCTATCCATCCTGGTGTTGCTTCACTATGTTGTCGCCAAGAACGAGCACAATATTTACAAAAACATACCAACGTCACGGTCACACTATTCTGAGTGATGTGGGCTAGAATTTAAAGCCAACAAGAATGGCGCCGCTAGCTTTTCAGACACCGCCCCCTCTTGGTGACGTACACGTTTTTATTGGGGTACCAATTTGATCCAACCAGGAGAGAGAACTCACACAGGATAAAGATGAAACAAGTGAATTTGTAAGCGAACACTATACATTTGAAGCTGATAGCGCTATGCACCAGGTGAGGGAGTGGCAATATTATTTTTCATTTTCACATTACTTTTGATATCAGAATATTGTGCAATTGATAAACAGATGTATTGGCAGGAGATGCACCGGGAAATGTTTCCCCACTGTCAAATTAACTTTTCATTTCATTTAGATGGTATTGGCTAATTGACATAATAACTTTGTTCACAAAGCAATTGAGATTTCTTTAATTAAAATACAGGGCTGCTCTGATGCTCAAGAAACCAACTAACATACACACAATCACAAATAGTAATTCAGCTATGTATGAATCATTAAAGGACAAAAAGGCCTTTTGCAAGATTATTTGAATGATGTTTAGGACACAAGAAACACTTTCATGTGTTTTTTATGTGTGTATTTTTGTCATGAAAATGTGGTCTCACTTCCTTCCTGGACTACAACTACAAGTCACACCTCCATGCAGCCTGGCAGTGCACTAAAGCATTATGGTCATTGTAGGAATTCAGCTATCCAGTCAAACCCTAGTCAAACACACAGACGTCATTCTTTTTCTGGCCATATAGGATGCAAATTTAAAATTGTGCTACTGTTATCTACTACACATATTGACATTGAGTGACTGCAGTTTCTTCCAACTTGCCATATAGGATGCAAATTTAAAATTGTGCTACTGTTATCGACTACACATACTATTGACATTGAGTGACTGCAGTTTCTTCCAGCGGTATAATGTCCCTTTAATGGATGAAGAGTAATGATACAATTGATCAGTTTTATTCAATTCAATGAAACAGCATAGTAGGTATACTTTTCCTGCTGTGAACATAGTGGATAATTTATTTCAGCTGTAGTCATACTGTATATACTGTATATTTACAACAAGGAAATTCATTCATGCTAAGATTAGATGAAGAGCAATAAAGCCATAAGTCCCTACTTTGGGTACAATAGTCCAATGGATTTAAACTGGTTTGCCAGTCACAATAAAGTTGCCTTTACTGTATTGATGTGCTTGTGATCGAGTCCTACCCATAATATAGCGTTTAGACAAGACCAAGTCTTGGAATTACTCCGTAGCGTTCCATTTTCACAAATACAGCCAGTACAAGGAGGCCCAGATGACATTGATGTGACATGTCCTCCTGGACCTACTGTAGTCAGTATCCTGGTAGAATAGTGTACATTTAGTTGTATTTTTTTTTTTTATTAGACATCATGGTTAAAAGAAAAAACACATGCTTCTCAGAGAAATGTCAAGTCAATATAGCCACAATAGAGTAAAGCCTCCCCAGTGCCTCCACAGTGCCTCTTCCGGGGGGGGGGGGGGAGTGGGGGACCCCCACACGGAGTTGCACCACTCACTTCTCATTGATTTTCATGAGATGTATGCCATAATCATCGAGATTAAAACTAAAAAAGTTTTAAATATTTCACTTCATGCACAATTAATTGAGAATATATGAAAGTTTCACTTTTTGAATTATATTTCGGAAGAAAATGAACTTTTACACAAGGCATTATTAAGTCACTAAATATCCACCGTCATTGCCACATTGTCAAATATAGAGCTAGGCTGAAAGCAAATGTAATTTAAAGGGTTAATCTCAACACACTAATTATATTCTTGATGACTGATTGAACACGTTCAGTGGTAGACAGGAGATGAGATTACATGAAGCAAGGTATCATTAATTGAAGCTAACTATGTTTTAGTCCAACATGGGAGATGGAGGACTAATTACAACACTGCACGCATGCATGGCAATAGACAGGGCTGAGAGGGCTACCACTATTGTACAACCAAGGTGAGTGACTCATTTCACCCATGATGTGATAACATCTGGTTTCACTGGTGCAATCACAGATCACATTGATTGCTTTAGAAAGATCATTTAATATTGATTTTTGTAATTCAGGTGGTCAGTAATGTAAGACATGAGTTGGACGTTCTGGAGCCCTGGAGTGGCTGTAGAGAAAAATATATTTCTAATATATTACAGTCTAACTCATGTTGATTTGGTGATAACCATTGGTGTAATGGTGATGTAAAACAAACGGTGCCAACACAAACATTAAACGCCATTAACAATAAAAAGACAATATGACATACGTAAACGACACATTATGACGTAAATTTTCCCTTCATTATCAATGCGTTTACTAAACAAACTTTGAACTAAAGACAAACATTAAACCTGTGTATAGGAGGGGCTATAGCACCCCTCAAAAATGGCCACACAAGATACACTACTCCTCACATTAATACGTTTGTGGCCACAAATTGCATAGATTGTTTGCACAAATTAACAAAAACCTGGTAACAAATTATATAGTGAGTTATATCACGTGGACACAAAATACTAGAATAGTACAGTATGTGGCCTCAATATAGTGTGTTCTCTCTGTCTCTCCCTCTGTCTGTCTCTCCCTCGGTCTGTCTCTCTCTCTCTCTCTCTCTCTCTCTCTCTCTCTCTCTCTCTCTCTGGCTACTCTGGGGCTCCGTAATGCCTGAGGCGTTGAAAAGCTTTCGTTTAAGTACTGTGGGAATAGTAATGGCCGATGGCTGCTGTCCTTGGTCCTGATTCATTATTTGCCGGTCAGGAGAACAACCATGGCTGCGGTAGCTGTCCATGGTGCTGGCTGATTGATTGGTTGTTTATTATTTCGAATGTTATTATGACCTTGCCTTGTCTATTTGACTTAAGTTGAATTAAGTTCTTCTAACTTTCATTAGAGTAAACACACCCACCACTATTCCCCTTTATGCCCGCCTCTTCGTGGACTATACATTAGAGTACAGTAATGGTATCCCTTTGCATTCCATATTGACAAGGACTGAAATTCAGACACAAACAGTACCCTATTAATGTACCATATTGATGAGGAGGGATCATGATTACTGGTATCGGTATGCAACTCGAATGGAGCAGACATTCTAGGCCCTAACGTAAATTTTAAGTTTTAAAGATGGGGTGCCATAGTTTTATACTTTTCTTTTTATACTTTATACTTTTATGTGTCTATGATGGATTTAATATTACTCTAGACCCCCTTGTGTGGTTATAATATGCACACATGTCTGTGTATTTTTGGTTTATCCTAAAACCAATCGAAATACACAGCTTTAACCCTCTAGCACCCAGAGTTGCTTTTTAGCTACAATTTTATTTTAATTAATTACTAAATTATTATTATTTTTTTCTGTTCTTTTTTCACCTAAATGTCATCAGTGATGTTCATTGCAATGCCAATTCAATGCCATTAGTCATGATATTTGCATATAAATACCCCCCACAGAGGCTGAAATTCACACAAATAAAAAATGTTTGGACTCTGTGCAATTTTGAATTTTTTTTAACCTAAAACTTTTGACCTTTACCCTAATAAAAGTAGGTAAAATAATTGTAATATATGTTTTTTTGTGATCATTAGAATGTCTAGAACATGTTTTATTCATTATTGTGAAAGATATCCCCCAAATGTAAATTATTAATTTATTATATTATTATATAATTATTATAAATTTTTCATCAAACTTTATTTTTTTATTTTTTTTAACATCTTTTTTTAGTGTCAGTGCTAGTAGTACAAAGTAGTAGTAAGGTTGAAATCTATTTTTTGCAAGTAGAAATTAATGCGGGTGTTAGAGGGTTAATGACACATTAAAAGCACCTACTCCCCTTCGGGCCCATAGCGGCCACCCATGTGGTGCTTCTAACTTATAATTCTCACAATTTCACAGAAGGAAAAAGTGGATTGGAGGATTTTAGCCGCTCTGATGCCATACACACCACCTCTACACTATACGGTACATATTACATAATGTAGAGTGCTGACAGCTTTCTCCGCTGCATGTTTAATCATGGTTGTTTATCTGGCAGGGTTTTGTTTTACTGTCCTCCCCCACTGTCATTGCAATGTTGTAATTAAATATTATGTTAATTGCAGTTGGGGGGATTGAAGAGCCTTGGGTTTTCATTAACTGTCATGATGAGTGCTAATGTTTTAAGGGGCGTATAAGGATACAGCATTGTACATTGAACATGTGGGTGCCTGGATCCTGGAATTGTTTCTCATGACACCGTCGGTGGGCCATTACTGATCCTAAACAGCAGATCTTTGAATACGGAAATATAATGCATCTACTACTGTATACAGCATACAATAAATGATATTCAGTCAGTGGTTTTTTATATGGATTAAGGATTTGGATGATGGAGTCATGGAGATGACCGTTGCAAAGATAAGGGAACGGAGGTAAGGAGTTTGGATTTATTTTAAACAGACTAAGGAATTTGCAACATATGACTCAACTTCACAGACTGTGAGTTTTTGGCCAAGCTATGTTGTCATTATGTGGGTTTCTATGCCGTTGCGTCATAGTGCCAGTAGTAATTACAAACCCACAGAGATCCTTTGAGATGTCAGTGTATTCTCTGTTCTCTATTGTCATTCCCCATCATTCAGCTCATCATGTCTTTCACTGCCTTCCCTTTCTAGCCCAGCTACCTGCAGCAGCACTCTAATAAGGATGGCTTTCAGTCAGTCAGTCGGTTGGTTTGTCGGTCCAAACAGGATATTTCAAAAACTTCTGGCAGGATTACCACAGAATTAACTGAGAACCATACTGATGTTGGTGACCCCAAAGCTTTTCCTCTAGTCTAGCGCCATACACCCTTGGCCAAAAAAATTCCACTTGCATGGAATCAACAAATTGTAATGGTAAATAAAACATATACTGACATCATCAGTGTTGTAAGCTGGTATCACTGGATGTTTCTGGGTCTTGCAACAGACACCCTCCTCCAGGCAACCCGACCAAGGCTGATCAGACCCCGGGCCTGTGTACAAGTGGCATGCTACAGCCCCCCACTGTCTCTTGGGGGTTCAGACTCAGAGACAGTGGGGAAGATGTCTGATGAGATGTTGGCGACTTTAGCCCCGCTAGACTGCAGGGCTTTATGGATGGTTAAGGAAATTAAGATTGAAAACATATTTTACAAACAAGGCCTATACCCAAGTATGAAGCAGTCTGCATGGCCTCTAGGGGCGGCTAGTGGAACTTTGATTGTTACTGTCTATGTTGGCTGGCAGAAGACATAGTATTGAATGAATTATCTCCACAAGGCCCAAGGCAGAATGGGAGATCATATTTTCATCCATCTGTTTTTGTCTGGCGTGTGCGTGCAATGTATGTTTGTACACTATTTTAAGTCGGATGCACAATAACCCATGCAGTGACTATGAAAATGTGGTATGTCACAATTACTTGGTTGTTACTTGGTTGTTTTCTGTCATGTCACATGAACCATATCAGAACATTGTTTTTGTAACTTGGCTTGAACGCTGTTTCAGTGCGATATGCACATATAATCAATCATATATGGTATTATATATGGTGGTAAGCAACAACGTGCATTTACTCAACACACACATGTCACGTACATGTAAGGTTTTGAGATACTTTTACGGTGGTCTGTAATGGGGCTGGTAATTATGTTCCACAGTCTGCTCAGACTCATCGCACTCTGCGCTGTCTGTCTGCCAAGCCCAACTTTTTCATAGATGATTTCAAGTGGCCGACCCCAGTAAGTAGGTGGTTCAGCTGGCTCCATTCCTGGCGTCATAGGTCACCTTCACCTTTGACGCCGAATATGTAGAGATGGATTTGTGTGGGCTTGGCTGGCTCCCACTACTTCTTCCATGATTCCGCCAGTGATGCGTTTGTTAGAGAGGTCTTCCCTGTGGGGAAAGAACTCTCCCATCGGAGGCCGACCGGGGTGACTCCCACTATATGACAGATGGAACACAGGGTGGGCTTCAAGCAGCCAGCTTATCAACCTTTTTATTTAATGTGCTTCTGCTCTAGGCTGTGTCGCAGGATTTGTCTGCGGAAAAGACCAGGGCTTGCTTGGATATTCGTAGCAGAGGCAGAGGCTCACCATACTCATACCAGAAAGATGTGGGAAGAAGACCCTTGATGTCATCTTGGCCGTAAATAAGTATTGCTTGAAGGACAGTGTCCGATCCAGAGAGACGCAGAGGTAGGCTTTCCTTGGCCAGTTCCTTTTTCGCTTCTGGTCTTGTTAATGCTTTGCTGCAGACGCCACCTCTGTAGGTATATAGGCTACCAGGGTGCTCATGTCTTGGTTGTACCTGGCTTGAGTTTGCTGACACCACACATGACGTTTAGCGGGCAAAGTTCCTGTCTGCACATGGGAATCAAATGCCCGTTTTTGGGACACGATGGCGTCTGTTAATTGTCACCGGGCACGTGAAGCGATCAATTGCTACAGACTGAACTTTTGTTCAACACCGTGAAACGTCGTTCATATAGTATAGACAGAGTGCACTTTAAATTCATTATATAAATAAAGTGAGTGACAAATCACAAATGTTTTGATATGTTATATCAATAAAGGAAATAGAGCATGCACCTCCACTCTAGCCCAGGTGCTAGACAAAAAGGCAGTACAAGATGAAAATAGAGTCTGCAACACATGGTATGAAACTCAGCTCCACTGGTTTATTAGATTCTACGTTTCGATCACTTATAGGATCTTCTTCAGGAATGATACATATCAATAAACTCACCAAACCCTATCACAAAACTAAACTTCCTGGTGAACCAAAGTAGCAACTGCAAATTCTTATACTGAAAAGGTTGTTGTGTGGGGAGAAGAGCACCTTTTGAATGCCTTATGTAATAGTCGCCTAGCATTGCCACTTCACAGATGGCCCATAGGAGAGGTAGGCAGTACACAGCAGCACATCTATTTCCACCATAACAGCAGTAAGAGCTCTTATACCTCTCTGTAAGCCCACACTCTGACAGGAGGCTAAGGCACTTGACGAGCAGTCCAGATACCATGATTAAAAATGCATGCTGATGCAAACGGAGAGAGAATGTCAGATTGATGTTGCCGTAACACACACATATATATATATAGGAAAGAATGTTGCTGTTATAATTTTGTCTCTGTATATAGTTCCTGACGGTGGGTCATTGATTATGGCGGGACTCAGAGCAGAGTGTTATATAAGAGCCAGCCCAGGGCCAGGCCCACTCCCCCCAGAGGACATCTGCATGATTGATGTTTGCTTTACCAAGCCCTCTTCCTCTGCTTGTCAATCAGTCGCCTCAGCAGAAAAAGACACAAATAGTACCTGCTGATAAATGGGACCTCGTTGAGATGTAATCTCTAAAATATTGAATACCCTTAAGACCTGCATACTGTACATGGCAGTATACAGTATGTATAGAAGATACAATTGGCATTCAATAAAAAAAGTGAAAGTGCAGGAAATTATGGAAGCCTGGAGGCTTAAGAGTCCTCTCCTCTGCACCAATCATCTACCAATTCACGGATATGGAGGGTATTCTCTTTGAAAAATCTATGCAGATTTTTTATAACACCAAAGATTAAGAGCAAACAGTTGAAGCAACGGATACAATGTTGGAGAGGTTGTGGAGATGTAAATGTGGATCATTCACATGTGTTTTGGAAATGTCCCAAAATGGATGATTTTTGGAAAATGATACATGATCAGATACAAAAGATATTGGGATATGAGGTGCCTATGAAGTGTGAAGTTTTGTATTTAAGAAACTTGATGGGGGGGAAAGATACGAGGAGAGGATAGATATCTATCACCAGATATCTGGCGGCAGGAAATAAATCTATCACAAGAAAATTGGGACAGATAGAACCTCCAACACAGGGACAATGGGAGGAGTTGATTCAGGAGATGCATCTCATGGAGAAACACCGTCTGAGACTGCAGGAAGAACAGATGGAGGACAAAATAATGGTCCAAATGGACAACATTTAAGACGGAACAGAAAGAATAAGGGAATGGGGGAATGAGGAGCAAGTATGCCTAGGAATATGTAAAGTTTGAAACGCAATGTCGACTTCATGTTTGTTTGTACTGTATGCGTTTTTCTTTCTTTTGCTATTGTTCAGAAAATTAATACAATTTATAAAATTGTAATTTTATTGTAATAATATATTTTTTATATTTTTTATATATTTCTTGTAAATACTATTTATATTGTAATAATAAAAAGAGTCCTCTCCTCATTAAAGAAATGATGAAGAAATGAACACAATTACGAACACAGATGTACCAACTATCAACTTGATATAAACACTATTATGTAAAACACAAATCACACATACAGGCATGACATTTTTTGTTATTTTATGTCCAGGATAAACTGGGGAATTATGAAGACAAATTTCTTGCCCCAGGAAACAACGCTAATAAAGAGCAAGACTTTGAGGGGAGACAGCTGAGTCTTCTATCTGTTCGATGTTGCTTTATTACCATAGGGCCTTGGCATTCACAGAGCTCTGTATGAAGTGGTTGTTGTCTGTGGGCAGATATTTCCAATGGCTGACAATAATGGTGAGACATAATTGGAGTCTAGCCTCTTCAGATAATAAGCAACAACAACATCCCTCCTTACTGTGCTGCCTCCAGGATAAGAAAACCAAAGCTGCTTCCATATTTATTCAGGTGGAATGGGAACATTGTAACCTTGAGTTGTATGGACGATAACAGACCTTTTACTAAATTCAGTCTTCCGGGCAAAACTTCTATTGTCCATTCATCATTTTGTGCAGACTGTGGCATACAATGTCCAACCTTTTTCCTCAGCCTTTACCAGGCAGTCTTTTTGTAGTAGTGTGTCTACTTAAATTGACACACTACATTGAAATGATTTACACAGCTTTATGGCAGAGAGCTAATTACTTCAGCCACATAGCGGTTCTGGACAACCGCCTATCCAATAAACTTGACACTGTGCAGTGCACTACCTCGGGTTGTCTGTGATCCGGGTGCCGAATTAGACGTCGGTCAGTTATATCAGGAACAAAGGGGTTTCACCACACCTAAAACCAAGTTCAGGCTGGTCCGGTGCATCTCAGGAGTGGGACTGGTATGTACAGTATCCTGGTCCGTATACGTCAGTATCCTGGTCACTGGTGTCAGTATCCTGGTATCTATGAAGTACAGGCGTATAGAAGCAGCACTGTGCAGGATTGTGAATATACAGTCTCATGTCATAGTTGATGATAACGAGGTCACTCTGCCCTGCGCCCTCAAACACAGTGGTAAACATTGTAGCTGCCTGCTCCAAACACCATGAAAAAAAACTCTCTGCTTTATAATCAATTAATACCATATTGCCAGTCAATCTATGAATTGACTAATCATTGCATCAGTTTTTATGAATTTCATTAAATTAATTTTCAAAATACGTACCGGTATTTGTTTCTCAAAGTTTCATTATTTCTCAGACCAGTGTTTTGTAATTGCATTGTGATCCATTTTGGCCTAATATTTGTAATCTGTATCAAAATACTTTTTGGTGTATTTCGCCCATCAGACATGCCCATCAGACACGGTGGCACAGTTGGTAGTGCTGTCGCCTCACAGCTAGAAGCTCCTGGGTTCGATTCCCGCTGGGGACGCTGTGGGCACTGGCGGCGTGTTCCCTCCTCCGCGTCATCAGTGCCCATACCCGAGGCGGGGGTTGGCGAAAGGGCCTTTCTGTGTGGAGTTTGCATGTTCTCTCCGTGTCCCCTAGGGTAGATACCCTCACAAAAACATGCAGTAATCCTGGTCTCTAAAACTACCTCCCCCTGGCCAGCCGGGGCGCCTGATGGAGGGGAAAGGAACTGGTCGGAATAACGTGTCCCTTCCTCGCGCTACGTCCGGCCGGGGAAATTCCCCTCTGTCAGGTGAAAAGAAGCAGCTTGGACTCCTCATGCATAGAAGGAGGCATGAGGTCAGTCCCCCCCAGGTTGGCAGAGGAAGTGTAGCACCCAGTATTACATTAGATAATTGGCACTGGGTGAAAAGAAAACTGGGTTACAAAATCGTGGGATAAAAATGTAATTAAAAGAAATGTCCATCAGTTACATGGAAAGCAATCGGTGACCCATTTGTGTGTGGTTATGGGACCTCTCGTCCCTTATCACAGCTCAGTCAATTCCTACCTACAGCTAAGATATCCCAGAAGAGAAGGACGCACGCACGCACGCACGCACGCACGCACACACACACACACACACACACACCCACCCCCACCACATTCCCTTACCGCATAGTTCTACACCTCAGTGATTTAACAGTACACTAACGCTAGATGTGTGAATGGAACTGAATGACTCTACACTCCCCTGTTTACAATTTACTACTGTCCAGGGAGAACCCAGCAGTCCTGCCATGGCTTGATAAAGATTAATGGCGGCAGGAAATCATTAATCCCCATCCTCCATTTTCAATCACAAAATAGCTTAAAGCCTCAGACCAAGTACTGATTGGTAAATCTTATTTCCAACTCTTTTTCTTTTTGCACAGAAAGGGGAAAGTTGGGTGTAACAGTACAATTGAAGGAGCTTGGGGCTTCCCCCCCCCCCCCCAAAAGTATCCTGCCTGCATCTACAAATTTGACAAATAAGTCAAGATAAATGAGCACAACTTGTGGTTATTTTACTAGAGGGCAAGACGGAACTGAATTTGTCTGGCAGCAATTTCAGAGTTTTCTTTTAGTGGGAAAGAATACAGAACCATATTTGTTTGATGGTATAGGGCTCTTTCATTCAAGTTTCCCAGTCCAACTTCTTCAAATCTATGCAAAGAAAAAGAAAAAAAATCAATAGTATTTCTTGCTCTCATGGTCACCTAGTAAAAATTATTCAGGCACATTGCTGTGAAATCAATAGCTTTTAGCACTGCAATATTTCACGTCCATCTTTACTGGATGGTGCGAGCTTGTCAGCATGTGTCTCCCTTCTGTCATCAGCACAGCGTGTAGAGAAAAGATTTTATTTTTCTGCTCCTCGTTGAAGAAACCTGGAGTGAATTATTTATGACTTTTATAAAAGATGTACGCCAGATCTCTTTGGGGAGTCTGCCAGGCCCCAGTCAGCAGAGCTACTGTAGGTAGGAGCTATAGGACTGTTCAGAGACCTGCTGCTGTATGGATAGCTTACATCAATGTTTTCAGCAAGATAGCAGGATATTATTATAATTAGTAGTAGTAGTAGTAGTAGTAGTAGTATTAATTATAAAAGTACAATAAATACAAAAGTTATGGAAAATTAAATTAAATTAAATTAAACATTGTGAGAAATAGTGCTACAAATGGTTAGGTTAGGTTTAAAATATATATGTTTGAAGTGTAATTTAAAGAGAGCCTGCATGCCTCTCTAATCTCGAGGTGAAGCGTTCCATTAGGAAGGCCAGAAAAAGTTGTCCAACCTACATGTACAGTACCTGAGATAAAAGCATGAGTTAGTTTTTCAGCATCTTGCTGAGTTATGAATAGTCATACTTATTAACTTAAACCCTATCAGTTGGCCAGGCTCACGCAGGGCTCTATGCTAGGTCTGCTAGTATTTCCCATATAAAACAAATCTCCTCTACAAAAAAATCTACAAGCTCACTACATGTCCCAACACGAGTGTATACCATACCAACCTCTATAGCCTATACTACGAAAAAGCATTGCATGGATGCACCTGGGACGTATCCTCAGTGATGTATCCCACGGTCATCAGGGTTCCGGGTCTCTCGAACATCATACCCCTCACTCAGGTGACCCAGCCGGGGTGATCAAGTCCCCTTAGACCCGCACACGTCCCAGTAGCTACCCTCGATCAGTCCATTAGGGAAAGACCAGGGCTGCACAATCCGTTGCTACGGAACTACTCTGCCGGGACTGGGAGGTAGACCAATCTGTCGTGTGTAAGGACTAGGCTCTGTGGGTTGACTCCTGTCCAAGCCCCTCTACGTCTCACCAGGTCCTCTCCTGCTCTCACCAGGTCCAGGATCTGTGCGTTGCACCAGACGCCCAGCACCAGACACTTCATTCAGGAATGGCGGATTCTTGAGCCACAGGCTCCACCTGGGCAAACGGTGGTGCTGCAGGCTCCGCTTGCGGCTTGGATGGCCACCCTAAAGGCCTCACTGTGGGTTTGTTGGGCCTCCTAGGCTCCTCCTCACAGAATACACAGACTGGGGCGCCAACCCATACTGCTCCTGGGTGTCGTCTACATTCCGGCTTCCACCCGTCTCACCGGTGGTCACAAGACTATTCCTGGTTGTCACGTAGTCTATTCCTATGAGTCACTATAAATAGACGAACTAGACCTATACTGTAGTATACAATATACATTGTAATTGTAAATCATTTCTAGCTTATTTTTGCCTAACTTTAGATTTTTGAGTGGTGCAACCACTCCAAGGAACAGCAATGTCCGTGTTGTTCACCTATGTGTCCGCCTATGTATGTGACGTTAATGAGCACGAGTATGACTATTAGTACCAGTAGGGGCGCTGTTGTGCCAGAAACAGAGAGAGATAGTGCTGTACTGTTGCCTGCTATGAGAGAGAGAGAGAGAGAGAGAGAGGGGGGAGAGAGAGGGGAGTTGCACCACTCAGTTCACACAGGTGTGATTTTAATAAATAATTGAATGTTCACTGTGACAAATTCCTCATTACAGCAAGTACAGTGGCAATAAAAATAATTCTGATTCTAATAAAGTGTCTACCAAATGGTTATCGGCACTCTGATATATATGTGATGTATGTATTTATTTTATTTTTTAAATATTATAATATACAGGTTTTTCCATAGGGTGATTTGGCCTTTTCTTGCCTTAATTGCCTTGGTAATCTCTAGCAAAGAAAAAGAGGGTTTGTTTTCTGGTTTACAATTGGAACAAAAAAATATATGTTAATGCGTTTAGATTCTAAACGCATTAACATATATTTTTTTGTTCTAAATCTTCTAAACTTTAGAAGATTTAGAACACTTTCCTGGGGGTCTTTATGTGTGTAATATGTGGTTTTAGATCTTTTAGATTTTAGCAGTGAGCCCAGTGTCTCTGATGTCATGGACAGTGGGCTCACGTACTTCTTGGACTACATTGTCCAAGACAGCCCTCCCCCTATCCACAAGGAGGAGCAGTGCACCAAAGCATTATGGGCACTGTAGTCCATGAAGGAAGTGAGCCCAGTGTCCATGACATCAGAGGCACTGGGCTCACTGCTAAAATCTAAAATATCTAAAACCACATATTATATTACACACATAAAACGTCTGGGTTTCCGAGGCTATACATAAAGACTCCCAGGAAAGTCTTCTAAATCTTCTACTAAACGTCATTAACATATATTATTTTGTGTCCCTTTAACAATTATTTGGTGCTCACTGCTGCCATCTCTTGTATATAATTGACTAGTTATAATTTCCTAAATCCCTGATAAGACAGGACATCACATAGATTGTGTGTTTACCATCCCCACTCCCCATTTAAAACAAATGAACCCTGGTTATTCACATTCGCACTGAGCAGTCATAGAAATCATTAGTCAAAAAGATTGGAGGAAGATTTTCAAATTATGCCTAGCCATTTGTCATCTCTATGAAAATATCACCATAGCTTTCAGGTGCAAAGGAAACTACTACTGTACATTGTATAATGTACAGGACATATTAATAAGACAGGTACAATTATGTAGGCCTAATGATGTACAGTATTCCTATTCATGTTATAATGCGAGACCTCACACTGAACCCATCTTACGGGAAGATGAGAGAGAGCGAGCTATGCAAGTAGAGATGCTTTGTAGCAGTCATCACATCTGCACAGTATACATGGCACATTGAGAGAGAGAGAGAGAGAGAGAGAGATCCCCCCCTTGTCCTTCGAATGTTCCCAGAAATACATACTACACACAGATGCTCACACATGTGCACATGCTCTCTCTCTATATCTCTCTCTCACTCTCTCTCGCTTCTCTCTCTCTCGCTCTCTCTCTCTCACACACACACACACTCTCACATGGTCTCCTACACACGCTTACATTTGAACAATGTAAGCTCATACATTCTCTATCAAAGGCCTCTACAAAAGTTTGTGCTTGAAGCCCCACAATATGGTTTCACCTACGGAAATTGGTACACAGTACTACACACCTGGCCCGGTCATCAGTACTACACACCTGGCCCGGTCATCAGTACTACACACCTGGCCCGGTCATCAGTACTACACACCTGGCCCGGTCATCAGTACTACACACCTGGCCCGGTCATCAGTACTACACACCTGGCCCGGTCATCGCTGCTTGTAGCTTTAGTTTATTTCCCTCAGGATTTATTCTAATTTTATTTTGGTTTCAATACATGAATGCTGAATGTGCCTCGACAGAGGAACTATTTGCTTTCTGTCATGTGTCATGTGAGCGTATAGAAGAAATGGGCCTGCTCATTTGTAATATATGGGTAGGGCTTAATTCATGAATGTTACTATGCTAATGTCAAGTGTAGGCAATATACACAAAAGCTGCTGTATCTTCTTCTCCACAATATTGCCAAGAATTTGTGTGCATCTAGGTCCAGTGGAAATCTTACAAAATGGTGACCTCTAGTGGATCGCCTCAGCACGGAGGCAGATTATTGAGTCTTTTAAAACCTTGGTGAGCATACAGACCCCAACAACATTTTTAGATCGTTGATCTAATTTGTCTTAGCTTTTTTGTAAACCTATATCATTCTGTATACCTTTTGTTTTTCTTTTCCTGATCTTCTGATGTATTGTGATGTTTTCTATATGATATTGTATTGCTCAACGACACTGACAATGAGTTTAATTATTCTGTAATTTCGAGAATAAATAAAACTTGAATGAAAGGTTCAGTAAATGTAGCGCTCTATTTTGACCAGCATGCACACGTGCTTATACGTGTTATATTAGTATCACATTTCAGCACTATTGTATTGACCACAATGAAAATGTTATCTTTAGCATAACTTTATTTTATTTTTTTATTTTATTTTCAGAGATACATCACATATATACATTTCCTGCTAGATTTACCAGCTAATTATATTTGTCAGTGCTTTCTTATTTATTGTAAAAACCAGGCCCGGATTTACCGTTGGGCTGCAGATCCAAAAAGCATATTGTATATGCTGAGCAGCAGGCGTAAAGTAAACACAATGCTATTATTATTATTATTAGGGTTCAAGGGCCGTGAGGATCCCTGGACACTCATTCGTCAACAGACCTTTAGATATCCCGATGAGTATATTGTTTTGTGATTTGCTCGATCCACTTTTGGGCATTTTTTGGCCACGTTAAAGAAATCTCATTTCCATAAATGCGAATGGAGTCTGACTGGTTACGGGACTACAGCGTTGACAGACAATCCCTTGTATGATGCATGATGAATGATGTATGATGAGAGCTCCCCTCACTTCACACAAGTGTGACTTTTTATTTTTGGGCATGACGCTGTCTTATAGCTGCTTGCAGCTATATTTATTATTATTATTATATGTTATTATTATTTGCAAAAATGGTGATGATTAATTGATGATGAGATAGCACCACAGCATAATACTTCTATAAACAAATAAATATAGATTAAATACTATAATATATATCTGAAAGGGTAACAGGGTTGTGTCAGATGGGGTTGACATTGTGATGTTGCTTTGCAGAAACATGATCTAAAATATACAATCACTACAAAGCAATCACTACTTCGCAATGACAATACAAAAACTAAAATGGGGAGTTCTCACATCCAATCTTCACTACAGTATGAAAATGTAGGGAGGTTTTTAAGTTCTTTCAGATAGTCAAGCACAGTGAAATTTCAGTCGCAGACAGTTATGTTATTGTCAAAGTTACATGTGTTTAATGCAGGTTTTTAAAAGCTAGCCAAAAATAGTCCGTGGCGTGGGGAAATATTGATTTATAAATTTAATTCAGTTGTCTATGGCTTCCTAACAGAAACAGAAGTCTCTTCTTTACTTGACGCCAGTTCCTCATTGACCACAACAAGGACCAATGTCCAACAACTTTACACTGAATGGCTCACTGTCAGCTGCTTCTTAGCAGCATTATACTGTAGCTAGCTCAGTCAAAAAGACATTGGTTTGTCCTTCTGACAGAGCTCAGTGTGCGTTTGCAGCAACACCAGTTGCAGTCAAACTGTAAGCAAGAGTAAAAAAAAGTGCATCAGGAAGAGACAGAGTCTGTGTCTTCAGAATCAGAGGAACTATACTCATCAGCAGACTCCGTGAGGGCTGGATAGGGCCGCGGCTGGTCCAGGTTCACATAAGTGACCTTCAAGCTGATGTAATGCTCTCCCTCCATGCTCGACAGGATCGTGGAAACGGCTGACACCAGTGTTGCAAAACTGGGCCTCAACTCTGAGTCAGGGTCCCAGCACTGGAGCATGATGGCATACCTGGGGAGAGTGGACACAGAGCCTTAATATATGACTGAATAAAATGGCCACCATTGATAGATTATTAGTGTTTAAGTTAGTACTTTCACAATCAAAACAACAGGATGTACAGTAAAAGAGGAGGTGTGTGTTTTGAATGAAGCTTGATTAAGAAAGGAAGGCTCGGAACTCACTATTAATGCTCGGTGCAAAATGTTTATTTCACAACAGCAGCATTAAAGTTTGAACCTTCTGTCCAATGAAATGGGTTTATTTATTTTTTGTTTTGTTTTCACAAAACAAAACAAGAAAACTATGTACTGTACATGTAGATGAAACTCTAAACTTTGATCGAAGGAAAGAATGAGTTATTAGTATTACGAGTCATATTTGTTTGTTTTTCACACATAAAAACTGAACCAAGACATTCTGTTCTTTCTTCACAGTCCTTCCCTGAATGGTTGATGTATTCCCCAGAGCCTCCCAGAGCTCCCAGACTATGGTGTTCATCATTAAAGTTTGTCCAAAAACAGGAAAAGCATGTTGACTTTCACTTGTACCGCAACACCTGTCTCTGTGTGTGTGTGTGTGTGTGTGTGTGTGTGTGTGTGTGTGTGTATGTGCTTGCGTGCGTACATGCGTGCGTGCGTGCGTGCCTGCGTGCATGCATGCCTGCCTTGCGTGCATGCATGCGTGCGTGCGTGTGTGTGTGTGTGTGTGTGTGTGTGTGCACATGCGTGCGTGTGTGTGTGTGTGTGTGCGTGTGCGTGTGCGTGTGTGTGTGTGTGTGTGTGTGTGTGTGTGTGTGTGTGTCAGGTATATGAACATTAACTTCTATTATTGTATTGCTTAACCAGGCCAGGATACAAAGTAGTAGCCAATTCACATCTTTACCACTTGTCTTACATTGACCATTTCAACACCCTGTTACTACAAGGACTTTGTGTCGGGACAAGCTTTTTCCTCCTCCCCTACCTTGCAGATTGAAACTTCAGCCTAGGATATTCATAATAAATAACTTTGCATTCAGAAGCCTCGCTGAGCATACAGCAAGAGTGAGAGGGAAGACTGTACAGTAAGCCTATAGGACGGTTGGTAGACCAGCCATGCTTTACGGCTTGGAAACGGGAAACGGTGCCACTGAAGAAAACACTGGAGGCAGAGCTGCAGGTGGTACAGTAGAGTTGAGGATGCTACAGTACGATTCTCACTATACGACGGAAGGACATGATCATACATTAATACATTAGAGGGTTAGCCCAGGTTAGAGGGTTTGGGGATAAAACCAGAGAGGCGAGGGTTGAGATGTTTTGAAAAGGAGGGATGAGGGGTACAATGGGATAAGGATGCTGAGGAGGAAGGCCAAAGAGGAGGTTTATGGATGCAGTGAGAGATGACATGCAGGTGGCAGGAGTCCGACGAAAACGTAGAAAACAGAACCAGATGAAAATTGATTATCCGCTGTGGCGACTGGCGACCCCAATTAAATGGGAATTTGCCAAAAGAAGAAGAAGCTGAGCATATACTGTAGATAATCTACAAGCTCATAGCACGTCGCGTTGTGAGTTTGTATATCGGCATTTCTTTTTTTAATTTTCGGTTCTTTCATTTTTCGGTCGGGCTCTATCTATATATAATCACAACTTACAGAGGGGCAGGACAGTATTGCGGCTGTGGAAGTCTCCTCCCCTTCATTAAGAAATGTGTGATGTCATAAGGGTCCACCTCTGGGTAGGGGCTAGCTCCTCTCGTCAGCATCTCCCACATCAGTACCCCGAAGGACCACTGGAATGACAAATTTAAGAACAACATGCACATTTTTCAACCGCCAAGCACGCTCAGCTCATAGGCTTGAGAAGAAAAAAGACCATCACCACTAGCAAAAGATGCCACAAAGTAATTACAATAACATTGTTTAAATTAAATTATTAGCCTTTCTTTGTTGTTCATGTTCATGGAAATGGAATGATGCATTTGATCTGCAACACAAATAATACTACTACTACTAATAATAATAATTATGCTCACCACATCTGACTTGGATGTAAATTTCTGTGTCTGCAGACTCTCAATGGCCATCCATTTAACAGGTAGCTTTGCCTTTCGATGGTCCTGCACACTGTAGTACTCCTTATCAAAAACATCTCTGGCCATGCCGAAGTCTGCCACCTTGACTGTATACGACTCATCCAGCCTAAGAACACAACACAGTTAACCACTTAAACCAGTCAGGCTTCGTACACACCTATCACCTACACAACAAATGTTCGGTCCGTGTGCAATGTCTGAATGTTTGACCAAACATTTTTGTTTGATGAGGGGGGAGCAATCAGCAATCAAACACAAATGTTTGATCAAACCATGTGACTCCCATTGGAAAAGCATTGTGGTCCATTGTGGCCCAAAAAAACGACCAAACATTGCTTGATTGCTGTTTGGTACGTGTGAATGAGGCCTTAGGCATCATGATTCATGAATCAATCCGGCGAGGAGTCCATGGAAAATAAATGAAGAGATATAGGTCAAGCGAGCTGTTAAATCAACACCAAGAGTCTGATTTGAAAGGTTTGGAGTGGTGGTTCTTCCTCATTAGTGTGTGAGCAAAGTGTCATGGCAATCAGACACTGCTTAACCCATTCTGAACGGGAACCCATTTTGGTGTCGGCATCATGTTATGCTTTAGCTATTGAAAAATAGCAGATCTACAAGCTCATAGAGCGCCACCGAGTGGCGCGCTACGAGCTTGTAGGTCTGCTATTTTTTGAAAAATCGAAGAACGACTGACATTTTTAGAATCTGATCTCGGGTCAGAATGGGTTAATCAGACCAGTGTGTGTCCAGTGGAAACCTCGTATGAATCTGATCTCAGGTCAGAATGGGTTAATGATTTGTGTCATTTTGTCACTGGGCGGACAGGGGCGGAAACATTTCCAGGTACTATGTGAATAAAGGCTAATTTATACTCGTGCGACGAGGCCCAGTGGCAGTGAATTAATTGCTGACTCGACCTCCTCAGATGGCCTCCTCGGGTGACTCACATGCAGTTTCGTGCTGCAAGGTCCCTGTGCACAAATTTCTTCTGAGCCAAGTACTCCATTCCCTTGGCGACCTGGAGCCCAAAGCCAATCAGGTCCTTCACAGTGGGGTTCTGAAAGAAAGTCATACAGGGAGAGGTGCTAAATTAGGTCCACTGGAAATTGTGCATGGCAAATTGGAGGCAGATGGTTGCGCATAAATCTGTAAACAAATCATTAACTGTAGTTAATGACCATACCACCGGTACTGCATATTTAGCCCAATGATTTGACAAGTAATGCTTTAATTTACATTACTGACAACAATTTTCCTAATTGTTTTAAGGCGGACTCTGCAGGAGGCTAACTGTTTATCCACAGTTGGTCTGTGTGTGTGTGTGTGTGTGTGTGTGTGTGTGTGTGTGTGTGTGTGTGCGCGCTAATCTTTCTAACATCTGGGCCGTTCAGCACAAAATGTCTTGTGTACACTGCCAGTAGTAATTAGTACCTCCAGTTTTTTACACGTATACATGAAATTTTATAATGAAAGACATATGAATTGTGTTTGTGATTCAGTCCAATTGCATTTAAAATGCAATGATATCACTTGTTAACACTCACCAAAAATGAAAAATAAACAGCAACAGAAGTAAATTGTATTGGATTACTTATCTTAAGCAGGTTCCAACTTCCAATGAAGTCTCTACATGTTGATTTCAGTACTGAAATGAATGGAAGCCAGCTGCTTCCTCCAAAATCTAAATAAGTACAGCATGCTTTGTCTGCAATGTAAAGTGAACTGTACCATGACTCGTAGTCAATGGCCTAAATATGCAGTATCACTGGTATGGTCATTTAAACACATCCATGCCATCAAAAAGCTTTGTTTTAAGGTATCCTAAAGTTGAATATGAACATAATGCATACAGGACCACCTGAGAAGTCTGGACACTTTGAAATTGGCATTTATTTTCCAAAATGTGAAAAAAGTTAAGAATAATATTTGACCCTGAAGAGCCGAAACACGTTGGTCGTATTTTAACCTGTCTTTTTGCTGATGCCATTATTATAAAGGCTTTTTAAACTTCATGGAAACAGAGTGCCTTGCATTTTTTATATATATTTTATATATTATATATTATATTATCAAACCCTCTCCTAAGAGCACCTGGTTTCTGAGATACCACACGGACCACACAGCGCTTCTTCTTTGTATTCATTCTTAAGAATAATATTCTTTGGAAATGGTCTGAAATAATACATGATTTGAACATGCACTGTACATCATTATCAGACTTGGACAGGCATTATCAGAGAATAAGGTATGCTTTACCTTCTTTTTTACCCTTTCCCAAAGCATATTCTTTACTTTTTGACATTTTGGAGAAGACAATTTGGGGGGAAATAATAATATTGAGGGACCAGACTTCTCACATACTCTTCAGGTTGCCAACCTAATGTGTTGGCAATGTCCCTGCATCTCACCCGCTTCTCGCAGCGAATGAAGTGACGGAGGTCCCCATGCTTCATGTACGGCAGAACCACTAGAGGGAGCCCTTCCTGAGGTAGCAGGATGCCCAGCAGCGAAAGCACGTTGCTGTGATGGAAACCCTTCATTATGATGCCCTCCTTCAGAAACTGCTCCACTTCCTCCACATCCGTTATTCCTTGGACCCCACACACACACACACACACACACACACACACACACACACACACACACACACACACACACACACACACACACACATAGAAGGGGATTGGCAAAGAGAACAAACGAAAGGCAGAGAGAGAGAGAGGGGGAGAGATATACAGCAGTGGTTCTCAAAGTGGGGTCCAGGGACCCTCAGCTCAGTGTTCCTTGAAGGTGTTCTAAATCTAAATGGACCCTTACAGTTCTGTAATTCTGAGAGTGTACAATAGTAATAATAATAATAATACACACACACACACACACACACACACACAATACATACAATTTATATAGCGTTATTCTAAATACTATATAGTCATTTTACAAAAACAGAAACAACCAAATCAACGGTTTAGATTGGCCTTAGAATCCAAGAGAAGATTACTTTATTCATACTTATATGGACATGAAAATTATGTTTGTCCATTAGCCAACATCAATAACTCTCCGGAACAGCGCTCGATAATGAACATATTTACCCACCCCCTGGTTATATTGGATCTTGTGGCTTAAGAAGGATTTACTCACTGTTCAATGACTTTACAGCACAGTGGATTTCTCTGTTGTTGTGGTCTGTGAAGTAGCCATGATAAACCGTACCAAAATGACCTAGAGAGATGAGAGAGACAAAGGTGGAGACAGAGTAATGCCTAATTTATCCTCCGTCGTATGGTGTGACATGTTGTGAGTTTCTACTGCAGATTGGCTCTTTTTAGAGCAGGAAGCCAAAGTATAAAATCATTCTTATGATTAAAATAAGAAATATCCTAGATATGATTTTCCACTGTGACTCTAACAGATGCACACACAGTGATGTAGAGTACCCTTCCCTATGATGACTCTAACGGATGCACACACAGTGATGTAGAGTACCCTTCCCTATGATGACTCTAACGGATGCACACACAGTGATGTAGAGTACCCTTCCCTATGATGCGATGGTGTTGAACGATGAGCATCTCCGCAGGGATGAGAACGTCTTTCACCTCCTCCAGCAGCTCAGGCCTGAAGCTGGAGATGGAGATCTTCTCTGGGGGCATGAGTGGGGTGAGGGTGGGGTCCATGCTGCCCACAGCATAGGCCAGGCAGGGAAACACCACAGGGCCAGCCAGCAGAGGGGAAGGATTCCGAGATGCTGCTAGAAGTGGTCAAACAATAATTACAATTGATTAATTTATGAACAGAAAAATAATGCCAGTTCCATTTTACTGTAATTTTATAGTCTAATGTAATTGTATAGAATAGATGAATAAATAATCAGATGATAAATCTCTACTAACCCTAACTGCTATTATATTTTAGACAGGAAACACTCGTGTCAAAGTAGATTAACCATTTATCGCAATAAATGGAATACAGTTAAACTTGGCGTTAAAAGCTCCGCTTTGGAATATATTCTCTGAATTTTGTCAAAGCAGCATGCTAAGCAAAATCAGACAACGTTAGCAATAACCCCCATGGGTATACAAGACCAAGCATATATCAAGACAGTTAGTGAGATTAACTTGAATCGTGCAAACTTGAAACATACAATTTGAATGCATTTTAATGTTAAAGCCATAGAACATTGAATCAGATTAGAGCTATGGAACATTTAATTCTAGATTACGTCACAGCCATGCACACAAGAATTTCAGTTCAACATTCAGTTTACACGTTTTCGGTTTGAGCAATACATTAGATTGACATTGATATTTAGCTTGAATCAGCAGACATAAATTTGCAAGTATTTGAGCCTATGCCAGTCTCTGATCAAAAGGGATGGGGTGATCATATAGGCAAGCTTGACAGCAGCAGTGTCTGAAGCAATGGAAGCAGAGCTATTGTGTAGCAGAGAGTCGTATTTAAACGGACCGCCTTGTCGAGGGAATGAGGCATGTTTTTTTCTTACTGTACCTCTCCTGTAGTCCCCAACAGGCGACAGCTCGACACTGTTTGTACCAGTGTGGTTCGGGTTATGAGCCAATCGGGAATCTATCATGGAGGCTAAAAAACATTTCACAACACCTTTCAAAGATCACCCATAAAAAAACATATTGTACAAGCCATGATACAACATGTGTGTAAGCAGAAAGATTTGTGAAATCAACCTAATCTCCCAACCACTGACGAATACATTCTTCTCAGGTCAATGTCCAAGCTGTACGAAAGAAGAAGCCTACCTTTCTTCTTCTTTCTCAAGTGCTTCATGAAAACAAAGGCCAACACAGCACCAGCCACCAACGCAGCCAGGATGCCCAGAACAATGCCCACCATGTAGTGGTTACTGACTCTCACTACCGTGCCTACGTTGTGGACCTGCCCATTGATGGAGATCTGGAGAAAAATGGAAGCCAACAAGCTTCATCATATTGTTGTGTGCATAAAGTTTTAATTTGTATATAAGTGGTTGCACGAGGTGTCATTCATGCTTGCTACTTGGAGACTAGACAAATGAAGCTAACTAACTGCTCTCCAATCTGAGAGCTTTTGAGCCCAACTTTTGATTTGGAGCAAGTGATTATTCAATCAGTCAGTGCCATGTGCTGAAAAGTACATAATTTGTGAAAAATGTAGTATCCCCACTTTCTTACAGAACACAAGCTTAACCCCTACTTTTTGTCTAGAGATTGTTAAAGATTAAAGAACAAAGAAAGCTGTTGATGCCCCTGCATCTGATCGAGACCCACGTCAAGGTATTCCCTGGGACTAAAGTCTATGCTGCCCCCTACATACAAACATATGCCAGTCTGTCTGTCAGTAACTGAATGACTGCCCTGACCAACCTTCACGGGCAGCCCTTCACTTGGGATGGTCATGTTTTTGGGTATCCTGCAGGTGATCTCATTGTCCAGGACTTTGGCATCACAGTCAACTCCTGCCACGGTCATGATAATAGTCATACAGGAGCTCACAAGGTTAAGCTTTTGATGCTGTGTATGGAGAAAGGCATCATAATTGAGAAATGGTAAATACAAATAGTTTTGTTTATTTTAAACTCAGCTTAAAAAGTACAACCTTCGGGTGACAGAACAGTCCTTACATGTAGTGACACCTCATCAAACCCGGGGTACAGTTTTAATACATGGCCATCTGCCTCAAATGGTATGGGCTCGCCGTAAGGGTGGTAAGAAAACTCTCCATTCCAGAGTCCCACTGCCCCATCCATGTCAAAGGAGAGCTGTCCCTCTTCTGTCTCGTCCCTGGGTAACATGGGAGTGATACACTCCATCCTTGTGGGCAATGACTTGCCTTTGCACTCCTGGAACAAAAAAAGGACTGCACATGAACCTTTAACTGAACTGCTAGGGTATTATAGACTTTAATTTAAAAAAGTTACGCAGTATGTTAGTTAATGGTTAACCAATCAAATAACCAATAAATAGTAACATGTAAATCTCAACAAATAAAAGTGTTTGGACCCGCAAAACCTCGCTCAAATAGAGACTCTGCAAGCGAATATAGGAGGGGTGGACAACCTCACTGCACAGTGCGTTATCGCTCACGGTACGTCAGGACAGTCTCATTGAAAACCATGATTGAAAAACATGTATTTTGACCCAGGCGGCTGGTGTAGCCATCATGGCACAGCGTGTTGTTGGTTCGAGTCCCGATCCCGACAACCTTTGCTGCGTGTCTCCCCCCCCCCCCCCCCCATCTCACTCCATTTCCTGTCAACCTACTGTATATCTATCAATAAAGGGCAACAAACCCCAAAAATATCTTATATATATTTTTTTTATGAGATTCCCTCGTTCGCTCGCATCGCTGGCAGTGCGGATGAGGTGTAAAAACCTCAATATAGTATTACAAAACAAATACAGCACAGGTGTTTAACTGCTGCACCGTCACTCTCTCTGTGGGCAACCACAAACAATTCCTACTACACAGTACTGACAACCAAATATGATCAATACAATAGATAAATAGTAAAAAGAATTGAGTAAATATTATACCCTATTCACTGGTTTCAGGTGACTCTCGTTGGGGTTGAAGCGTAAAATGGTCCGGTAAACAGAGTCCAGATTCTTCCCTTCGATCACAATCTTCGAACCTCTGAAGTTCACAGAGAGACATACAAAATAACTCATTTTGTAACTCAACTCAACTACACTCACGTGAGTGTGGATGTGTCGTGCATGCATAAGAGAAAGACTACTTACTGTATATGCATGTGTGACTGCATGTGATGGAATTCTACAGAAATGCATGAATGAATTCACCATATGGCTATGATGAAGGTGTCATTTGCCTTACCTGTCAAAGCTACAATCCGGCAGCACAGCTGTGATCTCAGGGTTCTCTTTGTAGTAGAATACCTTGGTAGTGAGGACTGGTGATTTGTCAATAAAGACACTCAGGGGTACATCCCTGACCTCAGAAATAGGCTGGGACAGACAGATGATGGATGACACGTTGCCCTTAGGGGCCGAGACACTGTAGAGTGGAAAGTGGACAACATATATTGTCATGGCGGTTTTCATGCTTTATTATTCATTCATTGTATTAATTAATATAAATACAAAATATGTATGTGCCTACACTAGTGTATATATATACTGTATGTGCATATCATCGCTGTCCGACCTTATGTCCTTATGTCAATGTAGTTAGAATTTAGTCACAAGCGCTTAATAATACTTTTAATAATACTTTTCATTGATAAATATTTTTAAAACCCACAGACAGACCTAATCACTTTCAACCTGGTTTCTAATGGCCAAAGAAATAGTAATTTTCACTACTTTTGCACAACACTGTCATACAACAAAGTATAAAATAGGGCTGGGTGGTTAGATGATGACCAATAGAATTAATTCATGAAAAGAATATAAGTTGTCTGTGGCAGACGGGCAGACAAATTATTCCAGTAAGTATGACATAAACGTAAATTGGCATTGATAGGCAACAGCTAAGTAAGATTATGCCCATATGGAGATTTGCACTTAAGTGCAAATCTCTGTTGTTAGACAAAGGTATATGTTGTGTGTGTGTGACAGAGAGAGGGTGAGAGAGAGGAAGAGAGGGAGAGGTATAGAGATGGAGAGAGGGGGATGGAAACAGGGAGAGGGAGAGAGAGGGAGCGAGCCTATTTCCCCACACAATAACCCAGAGAGGGAGAGATGGGGGGAAGAGCCTATTTCACCCACGCAATAACCCCAGGCAATGCTGGGTGTCAAACCTCAACAAAATGATCTATGTATACATGTAAACAGTACGCAATAACATGTATTGCAATAAAAGACTATCATGTGTCATCATCATTTCTGCAATAGAAAGCTCTGAGGTATAGGACAGCATTGCATGCCTGAGTTTGCCAATGTCATAATTACTCTACACATGCTGAAACAAGTATTAGCAACTGGCAATACCAAATAGTCCTAGTTGCTGTGACACACTCTCAGAAGAAATGTATGCCTTCTGTTCATTATACTCTACCCATCTAGCAGATAGAGTTGTTGGTTGGTCAGAGTTTGAGGCTAAGAAGTTCTGGATGTAAAAAGTAGAATGCAAACTAAGTCGTACAGTACCTCTTTATTGGACAGGGCTCTCCATTGAGGGTTACCTTCCTAGCCGTGCCGGCATCCAGATGAGGCCCTGTAACAGTGATCAGTGTACCCCCTACACGAGGTCCATAGTTGGGCTGAATTTCTGTGATGTTGGGAATCTGCGAGGAATGTTTACTTTTTAAGTGTAAAAAGGCTATATAAATAAACCAATATCTAGTAATGACAAACATAAAAAAGGGTATAGAATATTGTCATACTGTATAATAAGGGGGATGCATCATCAAAACATTACCACAAATGTGAACCCCTGCATCTCTGCCTTCCCATCAATAGAGTAGCGTCCCTCCACCTTGCCCTCATGCACTTCCACTGTAATGTTGACAGGTTTGGACAGCTCAATGGCCCCAGAACGAATCTTACACACCAAGCTAAAGGAGTGGCACAATAAAAAACGAATCAGCATGTGAGCAGAAAATGAATATCTACCTGTATACGCCACAAGCTGATTTCAAGATCATTAAAGCATTAAGAAACAAAACGCCTTCTTCTCTACTATTAGAAACACACAAATGGGCGGAGAGGAGCGAAAACATAATCTCCACCTCCGGCCATTCCGGTCTGACAAATTATTTTTGTACACACCATGCAGTATGCATGCAGTGCAACCTATACTAACTAAAGAGTGAGCATCATGCAGATACTTACTGTGTGTTGTTGCTCTTTGATGACAGTACAACACAGGGTGTTATTCCTAATCGGACCTGATGGGTTCTGTAGGTGATAGCAGGCCTGGAAGGAGACTGGAACTCCCAGCCACACACCGTTAGCTCTGTTTGGCCATCAGGGGGTGCGGTTCTTGGGGAGAACTGTATAGATACAAAATATATATATACATACTATATAAGATAGTGTCACTTTTAAATTGAAATGCTATTCATTGTTGCGACCGAAGGCCGCAGTTAACTATGGAATCGAGCATTTCCCGTCAGTCGGGCACCCAGGTCTCGTGACATCATGTGACATCATCAAGTATGGAGATGCAAAGGGAGTGTATGAGTCTCACTAGCGTATCACAGTTTAAGCCCATATATGTATGATAAATATAACTCAAGTACACTAGAGGTGTAGAGAGGTTTTATAAACATCATCATCCAACATATTTTACCGCTTTTGTTTACATGCTAGTAGCGCTGTGTTTGTTGGGTTCAAAAACGGGTTAGCCATATCCTCATGATTGACAACAACGTCATCTGCTTTCCTACTATTCTGATTGGTTGGTATGAATCAATCACCGAAGACTGCCGCTTTGACAACGCCCATCCCATAAACTGCTGCTACTACATCTGACCTCAAACCCTTAGATCTAATTAGATCTATTCTGACATTCCATATATTGATCCTTCCCCATCCATCCATTCCCCGTCCATTCACATTTTAAACTCTAGACAGGCCTGCCTCAAAGTTATTAGTTCAGCCGCGCCCAGCAGCCGTTCTCAACAGGCCCACCTGTCCATTCAAACTCTAGACGGGCCTGCCCCAAAGTTATTAGTGCCCAGCAGCCGGCGAAAAGAGAGTTCTCAACAGTCCCGAAAATTAAGAACCGGCCCTACCTGGGCCCTTATCAAACCCTGTACACTCAAGAGAATGTCCCCGCTACCACCTTTAGTCTAGATCTCCATATACTGTATGGAGCTGACCTGTTCGGACATTCCATATGTTGATCTGACCTCATCGAACCCTGTACACTCAAGACATGCTCCTTATATGGCCAGTACAGAATAAATTCCATGTTGATCTGACCCCCCATGCAAAAGTGCCAGCGCTTGCACAGCAGTCTGCCGTCAACGAGGCGGATGCGTGCACGCGACGTCGCCCGAGGTTATATTATATTATATTATATTATATTATACAATAAACATACAGTAAGAGCTAAATGTGAATGTGGTCAACAGGAATACTGTCGTATAGATCTTACCCCACTGATGCCTGGTGGACAGGACTCGTTTCTCCAGCCACTGTGACACTCACTCTCCCAGGAACATTCACCAGAGCACCAGCCACAGCCCATGAACTCAGGGGCTGTCAGACACGTGGCGCAGGTGAGGAAGTGTTGACAGCCTGGCCCTCTTTGAGGCACCTGGATCATCTGGAACCAAGAAACAACACATTCTTATCATGATGTTCTGCGTTGTGAGCTTGTAGATCCTGTAAGGCCTGCTGTTTCCATAATGTACCTTGTCTCCAACCACAAAGAGAAGATATTCAGAGGAGTACACCGCGGAAATAGAGGATACTCTTTGGTTCTTTGCCAAAGAGTAATTGGCGAAGATAATAGGGCTTGATCGTCTCAACACATACTGCCAAAAGAAACACAACAGAGCGTCAGAGCTGACAATTAAAAGTGACAGCTGTAACATTCGTCTTTCCACATCTGATTCCTTTCATAACGCACGTACAGTATATGCAGGTTTATATGAAAATATCTATGTCTTTGTAGGTGCATTTGTGCATACACATATACACAGATATAATTGATGTCCAGCTTTTGGTGCGTGTGCACAAACTTGGTCCTACACAAACATTAAAATGCCGGACAATGAACTTTGAGTCTTTGTGTAAACACAAACATTGCGTAACACAAACATTGATGACGAAGGTGAGGACGCAAATTGTTATAAATTATGTATAATGATGTACGATGATAAGAGCGCCCTCACTTCACACATTTTTCTCCAAAATACCGTATGCTCAATTGAAAATTGAACGTACTGCATAGTGTATGTTTAATGTTATAAATACATATTTTGAGCTTGCTCTGTAGATCTTGGGCAAAACACTGTCACTCTGTTAGCGTACATAAAACACATTGTAGCACCTGCAGCAGACGTCCAGTGGAGGTGCCGATGTGGGCCACGGTCTTGTTCTCTATGGTGGTGACCAACAGGGAGGTTAGGAGGATATCATTCATCTGTCTGTTGAACAGGTCCACTCTGTAACAGGGTTTGGAAACCATGGTGGGCTGGTCCCGGCATGTAGCGTTGTTCTCTGAACTGAACTGGACATAAATAGATGATGTGAAATAAAAGGTATTGTCTTAAGAGCTCCCTTTTTGTTTGTGTCACTGCAAAATCTCCAAGCATTACTCCAAAAGCTGCTTGACAACTTTTGATTACACATGTGAATAATTGTGTGCCCTTACATTTGATTACATGTTCTAGATTTCCATAAAATATAGTGTGAAAGGTAACAGAGCAACTGGTTTTGACTTTGTCAACTGGCTGTGTTGCAGTGTAATGTACGATGTACATATGTATGTTCTGAATGAACAGAGGTGAATGTAGAGTTTACTCTACGACACCACAGGACCATGAGACCCATTTTGAATTCAATAGACTGTAGAATGTAGAATAATTGATGGTAAGCCGACACACATAAATTCTCCTTTACATCACATCTTTATTTGTGATAATGCAATGACAGACCCGGATCCAGGCATCTTGTCAGATCAGTCCTTTCAGTTATTCAAATCGACATGATTCATCGCTCGGTCCAGCACCTGCGACTTGGATAATAATTTTATTATCTACAAAAACATTTGCAGAATGTGCCACCACAGCCTCCAGGCACCGCCCTACACATAAAGTTCTATATAGAGCCTGAAGCACAACCTGAATCTGCTGACAATTTGCTGCCGACATATTTATATTTATTTATTTATATTTATACTAAAGGACTAAAAGGCTTTACTTCACCAAGATTTTGTGAATTTATAGAACATTTGTCGAAAATGATGTAAGTCGGGAATGTATTATTATTACAATTACAATTTTGAGAAAATATGCATCCTCCACCTCTTTGGTCTCCACCTTGAGCAGTGAAGAGCAGTTTTATTTTGAGGACAACATTTAACATTGTTGATTCTATTAGCAATGTAATTGACTGTTGTCACTCACGTATCCCTGGGGGGCAAAAACATGTTGTGAATTCTGTTTCCTGATCAAGCCCAAGGAAGATTACGATCAAGCCTCAGTGGTTTCTGTCCTCAGGGGAAATCTAGCTGATTAGTTAGCCGAACGGCAAATGCTGTCATTTATGCTGAAGGCTAAGGTTCAAAAGGTCAAGAGGAAGAAGGAGGAAGAGAAGGATAGAAGAGAAAAGTACATTCGTAGGCTGTGCTCAGTAAAAATGAATCTGATAAAAATAGTTTATATTTCACCATATAATCCCACAAAACCTTTTTCAACAATACTACGACGAATGTACAGTACAGTATAGAATTGTTCATAACTGTCAACTAACACAGATGGGAAATGGAAACTCTAAGGTTTCTCAACATGAGAAGAGACTGCAGCATTGGCATTTCAGCATAATCCATTCTCTACTCGAGGTCCACGTGAGTTGTGGACGATGTAAATTGGGAACGATGCAAGTTGGGAATACATGCTCAACCCGGTTATGCATTACCCATTCCTTTGTTAACTCAAGAATGATGCAAGTCGGGAACGAAGCAATTTGGAAAAGCAAAGCCCATCAGTGAATTGGCTTTGGTCAGTTTTGGCCTATCAGGGTAGCTGTGGTGGATGGTGCCCTAGTTACTATGCCCAGGATAGTACGCACACGCACACACACACACACACACACACACACACACACACACACACACACACACACACACACACACACACACACACACACACACACACACACACACACACACACACACACACACACACACACACACACACACAGTTTTGGTGACTGCAATGACAGATTCATGTTGCTGTCATGGACCCGAGATAAGTAAATATGCATGAGGCACAGTCGATAATGCAGCATTTTGTTTTTCAGAATCTGGGAGATGGAACAACCAGGATTTCAGATTCTTGGACATTCCTGTGGCAAGACACAATGCACTGAGACGAGCAGCCAAGCAGAGGTGTTGGTAGCCAGAGTTCACTGCTCCAATTGGAAGCTGCACATGCTAAAGTAACACATGTTTTTAATATAATATTACAATTGTTTATCTACTTCCAAACTTCCATCACCTGTAAGAAATAGAACAATAGAAACCAGCATGTTTCAAACCAGAAGAAAATGGTGATCAGAATAATAGAGCATCGCTATTGTCTTACTGTAGCCTATACTAGCCTTTCCGAATGGTAACAAGCATCTGTTTAGTTTCTTCTACCATTGAAAATGTACCTAATTATTTCACAAACCGCATCCATCTCCAAACTACAATTTTATGATATAATTCAATACTTAGTTTACTGCCATGTCAACACAGTTGATAGGAATTTGTTATTGGGTCTCATATTTCAAACTGACAATCATCCGACCACTGTTAGTAAAAATGTAATGTCCAGCCACCCTCTCCCCCATATATATATATATATATAGTTTTTATTAACCAATAATCTATATATATATATATATATATATATATAATGATTATTGGTTAATAAAAACAAACTCCATAAAATCATCATTGTATCCATATCTGGGGAACGTACGACTTGAGAGTAATAACAGCAATGTACATTATGAGACCTGGGTACTCGGTAAGGGAAAAGCTATAGGGATCAAAGAACGCCAAGATGATGGTACGATGCACCAATGTTGCAGGCTAGGGCTTCAAGATTATTTGTCCCCATAATTATGGACTTCTGAAGAAACAGGCCCCATCTCAGTTCTGTGCATAAAATGTAATGTAATATGGTGCTCTTGGAACAATGTCCGGTAGCCTTTTCTATTTGAGGGGTGCTAGCCCCTCCTATGCCCAGATTTGTATGTGCATGTGTACTCCATAGCGATGATTTAATTGGCTGAGGGCTTAAAAAGTGAAGATAAAAAGTGAGGACGCCAAAAGTGATTTGCTGGAATTTGATGATGTATGATGATTTATGATGATCACTTCTCACAAGTGTTCTTTTTTCCTCTGCAAGAGGAGCTGTGTAGTATTGTCTATGTATTCTATTATTGTGTATTATGTGTTGTGATTTTTTGTACCCTGATGAGATGGCTGCTTGTTACAAAATGAATTTCCGCAAGGACAATAAAGCATCTGTATATGTCTGATTTGAATTGAGTTGACTATGTGGCTCACCTCATGAGGACAGTTCTCACAGGGCTGGAAGTGACAGAGCCCTCTGGATAGTTGCTCTGGACCAGATTTGCAGCAGACATCCACACCGGCATCGATGGCTTTGTTTACATGGACCATGGGGAAGGCGCACAAGGCAGAGTCATGCTCCGTCACCCCGTTGTCATCAGTAACAGCAAAAACCCCATAAAGGATGTCACCATTCTCCTCGGCTCCCAACTCCTCTGCCAGTTCCCTGCCTGCCTTGCCAAAGTGGGCTGCCTGAACCACATTGTACACCACATCCTTATAGGGCTCAATTACCACGTTCCTTCTTCTCCGACGCTTTGGTTCAAAGCGGCACTCCAGAATCACCTCGCGATACCTCCTCATCTCCCACTCGTTCCGGGGAAGCCGGCCCAGGCGAGTCTGAAACGGAGAGAATTCCTGGTCGGGGCTCTCCCTCTGGACAGACAGGAAGTAGACAAACTCCTGGGTGAAGAAGCTGTAGACATATTCTATATTGTAGGTTCTCCGCAAGCCTGGAAGAACAGTCAGTCCGCGGACGTCTCTGTAGAACCCGTCTTCTGTCGCCAATGGACGGCGCACCGATATGGACTTTCTGCCATAGCGTTGTGTCACACTGTCATTGACTGTAGCTGCAACAAAAAAGTAGACAGTCTGACCTTCCTCCACCAAGGTCACTTTGGTACCTAAAGGGCTGGCCAGACAGTCGGGGCAGTAAGCAGCAGAGTTTGATTCCTTTCTGAATAAACATTTAGAAGGAAAAGGCGGTTTCCCATCTGTGTTAAGTTGGTGGAAATAGCACACGCCATATTGAGAACTTCCGCAAGAGTATAAATACATGAAGAAGGTATCCAGCAACAACACCTCATTGTCTGTGTTCTCTAATAGGTTTGGATCCTTGTCAGTGTCACATAAATCACATATGTTGCATTCTGGGCTTCCAACAGGTCCAGTGTGAAGCTCCCAAACCTTCTCCAGGCTCCTGTTGACGGCTTCGATCACATTCTGAGAAGCCACATACACCTCCTGATACATTGAGTTGTTGACTATGTTTTGGATGGTGCCACGGGCGTGGAAGAAGGGCATGGTGTAAACGACTGAGAAGTTGACAGAGTTGGGGGCCATTGAAGGACAGTTGGCCACAGCAAAAGCCAGCATAGTATGGAGCCAGACACATGTCCCCCATCCTACGGCCCAATGGACCATGTCCACTCTCAGGGGGAAACGGTACAGACAATAATTATGCTACCTCCAAGACCGACACCGGGACAAAACCATCCTTAAGACCTGCAGCCACTGATGATCCTGAGGAGAGATAACAAGAAAATCAGAAGGTCTCCTACAAAATTACTGTATTATTAGTTCATCAGGATTACAATCATTCTAATATAATTGGTGAAATAAATTATTATGTGTCAATACTATTGATTGAATTAAGTGACGATTGCCAGGTAGCTATCTGAGTCTAAGGATATTGTTGAATGAACAAGGTTTGAAATAATAGCTTTCTGCATAATGCAATAATGCTGAAAAACATTTCATATAACATGGCCAAAACTCTAGTAGTATTGCGTGTACTTAGATTAGCCAAATCAGAGAAAGATAAAGGGACATGCGTTCATAAAGTGCCTAAGCTTCCATTGACTCACCACAAACAGAGGGGAAATATTTAAATGTACATAATCATGGCAAATGCTCAAGTGATGTGTTGGTATTAAGCAACATAGTATCGTGTATGAAGTGGTATTATGGGTCCCTGCACAGTCTAGAATATCATCCATAACTGTGTTCCCGTGTTTTAGCAATTCCAGATGTTAATGTGTTACCCTTAATCTGCCTGTTTCTATTTCTGCCAAAGTGAGTCAAGGAAAAGGAAAGTGCTAGTCATCTATCTAGTCATTGTCCACCATTCTGTCACACACACACACACACACGTAGTGGTGGGAAATGACTTGATCTATGGTTATATAACTAATATTAGGCGCTGTCCTATCCACTTTTATTTACACAATCCATCTTGGTCAGACTCATAGCAGGAACCAAAATGAACTGTGTTCTAAAATCTGAGCATTGTGTTAGCACTATACAGAAGCTACTGGGTAGATCATTGACTATACACATCACAGTTAGGTTGCACTCAAGGGGCCCTGTCCTTTCTACTCTGCATTCTAGTCACAACCACTACGTGCCTTTCTGGTGAAAAGATGCACACGCACTGGTGGTCATACACTCTGAATCGCCTCTTAAAGTCAGGAGAAGAATCAACTGCTTTGATGTACGTGTGTCACATCATATATTTAATCAATGATCTTAAAGATGAATAGAAAAGGGGTTTTAAATTAAACTGGATTTTTACGTAAACATGACAAAACTTTTCACTCTATATGAGCAGTCTTGCAAGATAGCCAAGTGTCTTGAATCAATAATTCATAGAATCCGACCAATGGCGTGTTACATTTTAACATTTGCAGTTGCATGTCAAACCAATTCAAGGTTAGAGTTTAAAAGCAGCACGGACATGGGTACACATAGTAATGGCACTGATTGACTTTCTTCATGTTCAAGGTTAATAAAGCTTAGTTTGAAACGTTTCAAAGTGATTTTCCATTCATTATCCTATTGTGCTATTTACAGCATGCAAGTATAGTTTGGACATTTAACACTGAAGTTCACTTTTATAATGGCAAATAGCCTAGTTTTAGCAATAGACCTAGTCTATCAAATTACTTCCCAGATTTTCTCACTGATTCAATTTAGCAATAAATGCAAAATGAATGATCTAGCCCTTTTTTCTTTTTGCCTTTATTGATAGATACACAGTAAGTTGACAGGAAATGGGTAGAGAGATAGGGGGAAGACACGGGGATCGGGACTCGAACCCGCAACACACTGTCAGACTGGATTACCAGCCTACTTGGACCAGGCCCATGCCCCTGCATGCTTTTTAATGAAATTAATTGAGATTATGTGAAATTGTTACCACTGTCCACACCACCACTAAAGAGAATGTTGGATTTTCTTTATTAGTATGTTCTTTATTTGATACTGCATGTTTGTTGATGGTGATGATTATATTATGTGTTTTTTATGCGTCTTTCATCTTCAAAGAGACTATAGTCTGTGTGTGTAGTCATATCTAACAGTTGGATAAGTTTGAACGCAGTTGAGTGCAGTATTTATGGAATTGGAAACTATGAATGATACTATACTACTATATAATTTCACTGTCAGTACTGTGCACGTTATTCTAACTGTCGCCACTCGCCAGGATAAAGCTGCCCTGAACGGATACAGGGCAACAATTACAGCACCTATGTATTTAGCATAGCAGCACTTTCATGTACACATTTTAACTATTCATAAACTACAGTTTTTACTTTTTAGACAGCTCATAAATTATTTGGCACAGCACAGCCCAATGCAAACGAAGCACGTATGGCAATTGCTTGTGTGACACACACGGCATAGATAGACTATTAAGTGTTGCTTACCTGTACAGGTCAACGGGATAGTATGCCTACTTAATTTATCCAGTGCAAGGTCGATTTGGTTGTAGAATCGTGTAAATTAGGTCGGATTTTCTATCTAGGACATAAACTAAAATATCACCAGTGTTTGAAATTAGCGTATACGCATCTCTTCTTCTCTCAGTCTCAGGTCTAACTTCAACTGTACCTTGGAAGTCGCATTCGCATCTCTGGCTGGTCAGAGCGTGACTGCATGGTGCTCCTTTGCTCCTCCCCATGGCGTATTTCCGCATGTGTTCTCAAGTTCCTATTGCTACAGATATAAATAATATTAATAACATATCATAATTTTCATAATAATAATTACACTACTACTAGGCTACTATAGAAACAATAAGGTTGTATAGATCACTTATAAAGCTTAAGAATAAAACAATTTTTTTTTTTAAGAATTTAAAAGACAGGAGCCTGGTACCACCTCAAATCAGGTTCCTGTCACAAAGCTTGTCAGGGGTTAACTGAAATGTAATTAGGGCCTAGAAGTTCTAGGCCCTAATTACATTTCAGTTAACCCCTGACAATCAATCAAAACATGTTCTAGGCTAGAACATGTTTTGATTGATTTATTGACACGCATGTGTACAAAAAGATTTGTCAAAAAGATCAGCAGCAAAAAATTAAATACAAAGTATTTGAATACTTTAGTGCCTTATTTTTAACAATCCTGTGAACCATACACATTTTCATGAACAACACTCTGTTAGTCTGTTTCACACAGACAACCAAGGCTACCAACATGAGTCGGAAGGAGATGAGTTCTGGGGTGCAGTGTCTAAATAAAACACAAGTGTCCAAAAGCAAAAAGTTAAAGCTTTAAAACTATCCAAAAATCGACAAGTCAACCAGTGTAAGGAAGTGAACATAGTAAAGTTCTATACATTTATTGAAAGCATCAAAGACCAACACAGCAACAATTTCCAGCTGTTACACACCTAGAACAAGTCACGACATGGTCATTGCAGCCAAATACAGTATGCGAATGTTAATTTATCTTAGCAAACAACAAACTTCTATAATTAGTAACTTGTGTATTTCCACATTATAACTATAAATATAAACACTAAGAAATAGAATGTCAAAATGTTCCAATCATCATTAATGTGCAAGGAAATAAGGCTAGGAATATCATTACCACCAGTAAACCACCATCAAAGAGGTTAGTACTTTTGCATAGCAATTAAGATATATGGCGCATAACCATTAATTGAAAAGTGCTGTGACAAGACATAACCTTGCATCACCAGACTTGGACAAGACATAGCAACAGGTGATTATGTTTTTGTGGAATTCATACATTCTCCCCAAGAGTGCATTATTGGCAACAAACTGAGGCAAGAAATTATGGCGTTAACTTAAAACACAATATTTTAACTCATAACATAACAAAATAAAGTAAATACAGGATCTTTAGAGAATTCCAGTCATTTTGTTTTCAAAATATTTTGCCGTATTCTAAATAACTAGAATGATGGCATTAATAAAATGTGAAAGACAGCATTTTTGATTTCCAGAAACAAGATGGAAAAACTACATTACGAATGTTTTGATGCAATTTAAACAGCATCATGGTTATGGTCATTGTGCTTTCATCTAAAGCAGCGTGCCGTGCATCAGTGCATCAACCGGAAAATGTAATGAAAAGTCTACTACTTTTGTCAAATCATTTTGGCCCAGATGAATAGCATCATTATTCCATATAAAGATGCCCGATTGGGTAGTACCATACAATATTTTGCCTCGCATACCACACATCCAGAAGGTGTTAGCTGAAAGGAGCTTTAAAAAATAACAGTTGGTATTGCACGTTAGCTCATTAACTACGACTCACAATATATTTCCAAAGAAGTCATTTCAGTACAGTACATAAATAGCTGCTGAACTCTACGATAGCCTCATAGCCATGCAGCCATCCTTGACCATGTCACATTGAACAACGCAAGATTCAAAATAGTTTTGCCACATGTATGCCTTGATGTGGAAATTGTATCTGGGAGTACATTAAGACGAACAGTGTGGGTGAGGTCACCTAAAATCAGTAGGGTTCATTCCCCAGGGAACATGAATGTGCTACTCAGCAAATATCATTGCAATTACAATTTCAGACATCTAGATCCGAGCGCAGGAATCAGCTCATGACGGGGCTCACGTGATTTATTAAACGGTCAAATTGACACACTGCCAATAACAACGTAAGAATGGTCAATGATCAATATGTAAGCCCTGTATTTCCAATTACCTTTTGATGTTGGGGTTATGTTAGATATTAGATGTCAGGTTACATTAATTTAAGTTAATAGCGGCTGCTGCATATGTTTAGAGTGACGCTTGTCAGATTTTCAGACTCTATACGGTTGTGACTATACGTGTACCAAGTATACCATACAAGCTGAGACCTGACATGAGATTTGAGTGTTGGCTACAATCACATCATACTGACGACAGATTTATAGTATACCGTTGAGATGAGCGGTCTACGCAAGTTCGATAAATTAAGGCTCTAGTGTCTGAGTGAACATTTTGGTCTAACATTGGCACTAGAGGTAAGGCCAGGAAACAAGAACATCAGCAGGTTGGACAGGGGGTGTACACTGTACACTATCCTAATAATTTGACAATCCAGCCTTCAAGTGACAAATAAAGATTGAAGTGGCAAAATGGCACAACAAACAATAGTGCAATCTGGTATTTTTTCCCAAAACGAAAAAATGTCCGTATTCTTTGGTATTCTCATGAGTAGGGCTGTAACTATCCATTATTCTCTTTCCGAGCGGTTCTATCCTGGGTTTAAGTTATGTACCGTATAACATTGCTGTTAGGTAGAACTTTGTGTTTTTTCATACATCAACGTTCTACTTGATCATATTATAGCGGCATACAAAAGTATCAAAGGTCCGCGCTGCGTTTAGAGCCTATAGATCTGCTATTTGTTTATTTGAATCCTGAAAAGTTACAGTTTTCAGACATATGAGGTTTCCACCCGGAAGAGACGATATCCTGGATTTAAGTTATATTGTGTTCAAATGTAATCGAATCTGTGTATTTTTTTTATATTTTATTTGTATTATTAATTTGTATCAATGAATCTAGAAGATTTTATTTTCTTCAGTGATATCCTTTTGGACGTGTGTTTGACTGTACTCTACCAATAAAGTATTTAATCAATTATTTGTATAATCAATAGGTTTGATTAACTTTTGCATCCCTACTCATTAGTCCTAATTAATGGGTTGAGCATGCAATTCCATCGGTATCTCAGCGGTGAGCTGTGTAGAGGGCTCAGTATAAGCAGTGAGCTGTGTAGAGGGCTCAGTATGTGAAGGGACTAAGGATGAAGAGGCGGTCCTCTTCCTTCCTGATCCACTTCAGCAGTTTGTTAACAGCCGATACAGCCATGGCTTTGGTCCCCAGGGGACTGAAGCAAAGGTAAAGCTCAAAGCCACTTGTCACCTGCGGAAAGAAGCGGTGCACAAGGACATGATGAGGGATGATACATGGGCTAAAACAAGCATTTTGGAGGGGAAATAAGAATACTCACAGACAGAACTAATTAAATACAAATACATTTTAGTAGCGAGTATAAAATCCGATGTCAGACCAAATGAGCAGTGCTGAGAAGGATGCTGCATACATTTTGGTAGATTAATGCAGCATCTCATCTCACACACGGTACAGAGCAGCAAATTTACCCATGTCATTAGGTTTTCAGTCTCCCCACAGCGATAGTAATTACGGAGCGGCCTGGTTGTGTGGTGTAGCCGGCCATGAAGCTCCTGGTACAACTCCATCAGCCTTTCATGCTCTTCTTCAGACTGGTAGACAATGGGCAATTCAGGGCTTCCATGGAAGACACAGACAAAGACAAAGAGAAATATGATCATTCCCGTTCGCTGTGCCCCAAAATCAACAAGACACTAGTCCAGAATTTGCAGCCTATGCGAAAACTAATAATTGTAAAGTAACATCAAAGAAGCAAGTAGCAAATTCCTGGTGTTGAAAATCCTATTAACATGTAATAAAGGTAATTGCATTTGCAACTGTTCAGGCAAGGTTACTTGTAAACCAATAGTTGTCCTACCAAACACCAGGATCTAAATGTCTTAACGGAGTATAGAGTCCTACAGTAACTAGCCCTGCAGATGTGCTAGTTACATTGTATACTCTACCATACAGATTGGTTAAAATAATGTTTTATCCATTACAATTCATCCTAGATTTTAGCTTTATATCAAATGAAGAATAAGCAGTAAGTAAGCACATTTTTGTTTTATATCCTACTCACCTGGTGTACAATCCAGAGCTTTTGGATTTATAAAGAAAGTGCCTGAGCTCTGGGATGCCAACCTGGTCCACCGAATAGCTTGGACATTTAAGCGCCTCCTTCAGGGTCTGGTAGGCACTGCGCTTGCTCAGTCTCTCCAGGAAGCGACGCTTGCAGTCAGACAAGTTAAAAAAGTCCTCGCGATCAGTGGAGACCAGGATGAGACAGAGGTCCGATCCAGGTTCAAGGTAAGAGATGTGAGCGTGGAAGAAGCCTGCGGTATTGAACTTTGGCAGGCAGATGGGCGTCCAGCCCTCACCCTCTCGAAACGACGAAGATGAGCCCACAAGGTTGACGACCAGGTGCAGGTCCATGTGATGCAGGTATTGGTCCTTTTTCCTTACCAGGGTTACCAAGCGGTCACCTGCCAGCAGGATGGAGAAGACCAGGCTCTTGGCTTTAGCAGCTTGCAGGCTAGAAGACACCACATCCCTGGCAGAGCTATTCAGAGGGAGGCAGGTGACAGCACTGAGGAGCAGGCCAGGGTCGCGGTCCAGGCGACGCAGCAGGTTATCAGTGAGGTGCTCAGAGCCGGCCAGCAGGCGTCGAAGGTCATAGTTCTGCTTGTGCTGGAAGAGGTGGATGAGCTGGGTGAGGGTGAACAGGCTGACGATCTGGTAGTAGATGTAATGCAGTTCACGCAACAGCTCCTTTTCTGACTGACAGGTACGAGACGCACCCACCAAGACCAGGGGACTTTTGCTGAGGAACACCACCTTGTATCCATCTGAGACAGTATCGTGGAAAGGCAACAATTCAAAACATTAGCCATGGTATGATGTAGTAAATATTACTACATAATGTGTAAGAGCCATGAATTGGAAATGATGTGCGATGAGTTCAATGAGTGGGCTGTCACGGGTGATTGATGTGGTTGATTGACAGGCAGAGGGGAGGACCTGTTTCATGGAGTACTTTACCCATAGTTCACCTGTTTCACACACAGTGAGAGAGAGGGGGTGTGTGGGAAGCCGCACTTTTGTTGACCGCTTTATTTGCTTTATTTATTTACTTTATCTAAGTTGGATCGCTGTGACTTATTTTCTTTATGTTTGAGCACCGTTTCAGTTATGTACCTACCTTCAATAAAAACACATTTAACGCATTATTTTGGACCCAGCGAGATCCCTTTGTTTGGAGCGCGTCTGACAACCCGGCCCATCCCATCGCCTCTCAGCGACTTATTTATACATCGATATCTCTCATAGTCGCTCAACATTGTCAACAAAAACGGTATTGTCAACGGCGGCATTACACAGCAGAAGATTTAGGATCAAGTGGACAAGAAGGAAAGACGGTCGGAGTCGAGACAAGGACGGAGGATCCGGCTGACACAAACATTCCGAGTCACGTTCAAAGTCAACCACTAAAGTCAGGTATGAGTGTAAACTGCATAATGGAAGGAACGCGACGAGTGATCAGCCTACCTGTCCTAATCCTGGTTTGAGTTGACGCTCAGAATAAAGTTCATATATAAGGATCCTCCCGTAGCATGTCAATAAAGGAATCCGTTGTCCGCTTGTCATGTTTAAACTGCTGCGCGGCATATGAAAAGTACTGAATACTAAATGGATGATGATGTCTGAATAGCCTACGTTTCCTTTCAATGGGTGGATTGTGGATGTGTTGATGGCACAAATAATTTGAATGGAAAAGTAAGAGGAAAAATGAGTTTAATAAATGCGGGGGAGGTCACCAGTTCTGAGTCTGAAATGGAGCGTGGAAAGCGAGAAATTGTGCTCACTGCTAAAGCTGCGCTTAATAAAATTGACAAGCATGAACGGGAGCGCCGCCTTCATGTGAATAAAATGAAATCCATTATACCACAAATGAAATCATTGATGAAAAAAAAGGGAAATGTTTTGACAGTGGAGTCTTTGTTGGTTACATTGAATGAACATCATGCACATGCCACAATGTCTCACGACACATTGTTGCCTTTACTGCCTGACGATGAGGAAAGGCAAAGACAAAACGAATGGTTTTGCAGCATTGCAAAATACAGCAATACGTTTAAAGGTGATGTGGAAAATTGGCTGAATGAGCCAGAGGAAATGGTTCATGTTGAGAGTATCGATCAAACTGAATTTGAAGTGAGTTCGCAATTGCACGTGGACGCTCCTCCCACAGTGTATAAATCTCCCTCGGTGACGCAAGCGGCATCAATAAGTATGTCCATAACACATGACATTCTAGATGATGTGCAACCAAGTGACAGTGTGTCAAACGTGGGAAGAAAATCTGGTACACAAAACTCCATCACTTCTAGGGTTTCCTCTGCATGTCTGTTAGCTCAATTGGACTTGGCAGCCATGCAAGTCAAACAGAAACACTTAAAGGACAAACATGAACTTGAAGCTCAGGAGGAAGCGTTGCGCAAGAGAAAGGAGCAATGGAAATTAGATGAGGACATTGCCGCACAAATAGCAAAATTAAATGTATTAAAATCTCAAAGTGTCGTAAGTGGAAGATCCTCAAACCCAAAGACTGTGGATGGCATGAATTCTTATGTGGAAAAGGCACAAGGAAAACTACCAACTCTCAATGTTGATGCCAATCCATTCATACCCACAATACAAAATCAGGGGGATACAGGAACAAGGCCTAAAGACAAAAACAACACTCAATTCATTCATTTACAATCCCAGCCTCTGTCCGTTATGCACCAGGAATCTATTCAACCAACGCAATATGTTTTCAATGGTTCAAATGCAACTAATCATGACAATACAAGGGCTCATTCTCAAAATCCAACTGCTCATTCTGAAAATGCAAATGCTCATTTTGAAAATGTTAACTGTGGAAATACAAACGCAAATGACTGTCAAAGGGAGATGCTTGGCATCATGAGAAAGCAAAACGAAATAACCACATTGTTGATCCAGCAGCATTGCCTCTCCTCTTTGCCAAAAAGAGAGGTGCCAATCTTTAATGGGGATCCATTGAAATACCATTCTTTCGTGAAGGCTTTTGAAAATGGAGTAGAAAATAATTCTCAAAGGGACAGTGATCGTCTTTATTACCTGGAGCAGCATACAACGGGCCTCCCTAGGGAACTGGTCAGGAGCTGCCAGCACTTAGACCCAGAGAGGGGGTATGCTAAGGCCAAGGCTCTGTTAAAAGAGGAGTTTGGAAACGAGCAGAAAATAGCATCCGCCTACATGGACAAGGCTCTTTCATGGCCGCTCATTAAAATCGAAGATGTCAAATCGCTTCAAGAGTACAGTCTTTTCCTCAAAGGCTGCTGTAACGCCATGGAGGAAGTCCAATATTTACATGAGCTAGACATGCCCACAAATATGATGATCATCATACGAAAGTTGCCATACAAGTTCAGAGACACGTGGAGAAATGTAGCCTGTGAACTACAGGAAAAGTTCAAACGTAGAGCTACATTTACAGACATTACCGCTTTTATTGGGAAACAGGTGCGAATTTTAACTGACCCAATATTTGGAAACATACAGGATGCCCCGCCACCAACTACACCTAAAGGCGTGAGCAAATACCCATACCCATCTGGACTGAGAGGAACTAGCTATGCCACCACTGTGACCCCCGTGGAAACCATGACCCAGGTTGGACTTGAAGAGGAACATGTTCAAGAAGCAATTAAAACATGTCTGTGCTGTGGAGAAGAACACCCATTGGATATGTGTCCCCAGTTGGAGAAAAGACCCCATGAAGAGAAGATAGGCTTCTTAAGAGAAAATGGAGTCTGTTTCGGATGCCTGAGTGTTGGACATGTCAATAAATTCTGTAGACAAAAGATTACCTGTCAAACTTGTGGTCGGAAACATCCAACTGTACTTCACATCACTCAGAGAGAATGGAACAAAGGGTCTGACCTATCGGATCGGAAGTCAAGGGTATCAGTGGATGGCACAGTGATATCTAGTGGCCTTACTGGGGCTGGTGACGACTGTAAACTGCCCATCGTTCCAGTGCAGGTTAAGTCCAAAAGGGGGAGCAAGATTATTACCACCTACGCTTTCTTGGACCCGGGAAGCTCTGCCGTGTTCTGCACTGAAGCCTTGATGCACAAACTGGACCTCACAGGGAGGAAGACAAACATTATGTTAAGGACGATGGGCCAAGAGAAAGCGGTTTCTAGCTACAGTGTGTCCGGACTGGAAGTGGCTGGTTTGAATGAGGAGCACTTCTGTAACCTTCCCAATGCTTACACACAGAAGTGCATGCCTGTCCGCAAGCAGAATATTCCAAAACAAAAGGATCTCCTGAGATGGCCTCATTTAAGACACGTTCAACTGCCTGAGATCGATGGGGACATTGAGCTGTTGATAGGGACTAATGTTCCTGAGGCATTAGAACCATTGCAGGTCATTCGCAGTGTAAATAGTGGTCCCTATGCCATCAGGACGATGCTTGGCTGGACTGTGAACGGACCGCTTAAAGGGGAGAGCAACAATGCAATGGATTGTCGGCAGCCAAAGTTGTTGGTGAACAGGGTGTCTGTCGTGAACTTAGATGAACAGAGGCAGAAACAGCCGTTGAACAGAAGACCGGTCGTTCGGACGACCAAGGAAGCAGTGACAGACTGTGGCAAAGACCCAGAAAGAGACTTCTTTGACATTTGGGGAGGAGAGTTTAAAGAGACGGAGGACAAAGGGGACCAATGGTACCTTCAGCGAACTGGCAAGAAACGTGTCAAGCGTCCAGAGAAGATTAATGCGGAGCCCTCTGGTCTCCCCGCAGTAGAAGTGATCACTCCTGAAGGTTCTTACAACCCAGACTTCTTCGACAATCAGGCCCTGCTAAAGGAGGCTCATGAAGTCGAGGTGAAAAAGGAAAAGGTGGCGACAAGATTAAAACAGTTGGCTGTGGACAGGGACAGCAAAGCCACAGAGGAGTCCAGGCTTCAGGAGCAGGTGGAAGGACGGGTAGAGGACGAGGAAGAGGAGGCAAAGGATGAAGAGTCGTCTTCTAGGCAGAGAAAAAGACTGAGAAACAGGAAAAAAAGGAGAAGGCACTGAAGTTCAATGCACAGCGGCGGAGAATGGCCCAGCAGGTGTCGGGACGACGGCAGCAGCTGTTCCCGCTGGAAAAAGGATTACAATGACTTTTCCTTGGATTACAATGACTTTTCCTTGGATTACAAATACAGTCACTTGAGTGTTTTTCATCTCTACTGTTTTTGGCTTTGGATATTGACTTAACGAGCGTGTTACCCGGAAAATGACTTTGCGCAGAAACAATTACTCGTGTTTTGCGTTCGGTTGAAGAAAGACTTTCATACAATGCATGAAGAAAAGTTTGGGAATTTGAGTACTGTTATTTCATGCCTCCTATTACGTTGATTTAATTATTATGTGATAACCTAATAATTAGGGGCTGGCGTGTAAGAGCCATGAATTGGAAATGATGTGCGATGAGTTCAATGAGTGGGCTGTCACGGGTGATTGATGTGGTTGATTGACAGGCAGAGGGGAGGACCTGTTTCATGGAGTACTTTACCCATAGTTCACCTGTTTCACACACAGTGAGAGAGAGGGGGTGTGTGGGAAGCCGCACTTTTGTTGACCGCTTTATTTGCTTTATTTATTTACTTTATCTAAGTTGGATCGCTGTGACTTATTTTCTTTATGTTTGAGCACCGTTTCAGTTATGTACCTACCTTCAATAAAAACACATTTAACGCATTATTTTGGACCCAGCGAGATCCCTTTGTTTGGAGCGCGTCTGACAACCCGGCCCATCCCATCGCCTCTCAGCGACTTATTTATACATCGATATCTCTCATAGTCGCTCAACATAATGTGATTGTCACATATGGAAATCACTGCAGTTTAGGGCAAAGAACCACACCAACAGTTTTACATCTTCTGCTTCCTCTTCCACGCTTCTCTTGGTTTCGCTCTCTTTAGATTACTCATATGGCTTGTGGGGGATTGCAAGCCAAATAGTTCAAAGTTAACTGCTCATTCCAACAAACAAACTGACTGACCAGCCAACTAACCTAAATCTTGTACAAAGTTACATATTCTCTATTGCTGATCACTTTTCCAGCCCATTCTGTACTATTGGTCAGTTTTTCATCCTATTCTGTACTACTGACCATTGTTCACTATTCTTTTACATCAGTAAACGGTCTCAAGTAATAAGTCAACACATGCACAGTCACACTTAAAACTGTTTGATGCACAACATCGCCCCAAAAATATTTTCTGACCTGCGTGAATGGAGCGGATGATGTTTTTGTCAGCCTCAAGAACTGAGACGAGGGCCATCATCACCCCCATGGTGCTGGACAGGGCCTCTTCTGTACCATAGCGGGAATAAATGGGCTTACCCGCCTCGCTAAGTACAAACACGTGTTTCCGGTGGCTACGCCATGCCTCACTGGAGATATCCTCATCTTTGGACTTGCTTTCTGTCCAAGACGCTCCTTGCTGTTCCTTCGCTGCAGGGTTCTCCCCGATCACCACGCAGAGCTCCTCTGCAGACTCTCCAGAGATCCCCAGCTCAGGGTCTACCTTGGCCTGCTCTTCAGCGTCGGCAGTGAGGTCCTCAAAGGACTGGGTATGGACAAACATGGCACTCTTCTGGCCAGCACCTGCAGAAACAACACGTCAAAAACACACACACACACACACACACACACTTTCTTTTATTTTTATGTCACAAACATGATGCTGTGTACTGCTCTGTGTACTGGCCATAATGATGTCACACAGATTTATTTAGTAAAGGTCCTTGCAGACTGAGACTTTACAGGAAAAAACAAATGCATCAAATGCATTTAAGGACCTTAAATATTACTTTACGAAGAGTTCTATTCATAAAGGTTGCATGGTAAAAGAAGCCATATCAAACTGGTTAGTCTACATGGAATGGGGAACTAATCAAATGGCACATGACAAGGCATTTTGTTCCTCTTTTATGTGTTACATACCAAACACTTAAGGTGGCTTTACCATGACAGGGAGCTCTAGTTATTGTTGTCCAATATCTGTAGATCCAAGCTTATATTTGATGTCCAGAGTAAGGCTTTCAAAGTTAGTTGAAATAGCTTGACAAATTATACACCTACCTACTAGTATACATTTACAAAAATAGCTTACTGGAAGCACTTTCAACTTCCACTTTCATTGTGAAAGGCACTTCTAGTACAACAAACAATGCATCTGTTTCACAGACTGAGACTGCAATGGAGTTTAGGAAATTCTAAACTTTTCAGGTGACTGTGTGATCCCAGGTCCTGCCAAAGGCATATTTTGTCATCAACGGCTACATCAGTCTCTCTCACCTGGCTCGGTCCCTTCCACCATGCCTGGTGTGGGACTGTCTGCCCTTGTGGGACTGTCAGACCGGTCTATGCGAAGGTGCTCCATAGAGGCCAGGGTACCATTCGGGACCTCCCATGATACTCTTGCCTTTTGGACGTCTCCGTCCATCACTGCTACTCAAGACAGGGGACAGCACCTGAAAGTAAACATTGGGATCCAAAGGTCAGCTGTTTCTAAAGGTAATTTGTTGAAGTGAACAGCTTTATTATATGGCATTGCCTGCCCAGCTCTAAACGTTGCAGCATGACTGTTTTTAACGTCAAAGGTAGATTTTAATTCGAACTGTATAATATCTGACACAATCACTCAGTGAGTGCAAGGGGTCCTGCACAGGCTCCACATAATCATTTGTATGTTGAATGATAAAACATAATGACAGTTCTCTCAGCGAAAGCCAGATGAGTTTCTTTTAGGCATAGAAATGTACAATAACTTTGTTTCTCTCTCATCTCGGTGCCCCGTCAGCGTCAATCAAGTGCTATGCACACTATGCATGCAGCTGCAGTAGCCCTGGTCCAGGGTTTACAGCGAGCCCTGGACTAGGGCTACAGCTGCAGGCAGCAGCAGAACTATGGCTTGCTAACTTTATCTGATTTACTTATAGCTATTTGTTTATTTATCAAACTTCGCCCTCCTAAAAAACGAACCGATTTCGGTTGCATTTCCCCTCCAAAGACATACCTTTCATTTCCGCAACAGGTATTCAGCATTCGTGGTCCGCAAATGACTTTTTTCGGCTAGCTCGCTAACAGTAAAAAGAGGAATAGTTTTGTCTTGTCAGACGTCACCCTGTGACCCTTGGCCTGTCACAAGTTGGAAATGAATTGTGGGAAATGAAGTTTTCTTTTAGTGAACGGTTGTTGATTTTATTTGGGGAATGAATTATGTTGATTGTTGAATATCCCATTCCCGATATACACAGTGGATCAGTGGATCCACACAAACTGGAAAGAGAAAAAGATCAGCCTTTAGTTCCTAAAACAATTTTACATGTACATTTCTGAAAGTTCTGATTCAAGCCAATTAAGGTCAAAGGTCTCCTGATAGATGATTTTTAAGGCTAGTTTGGAAAGAAACCAGATCTTTTTAATGGATCTGGTGTCAGGGCATTCCACATTTTGGTGACAGTATAAACCTGTCTTCTATAGTAACCTAGCAGCAGACAAACACATAAGTGACCCTATAAATCAATACAGGTCAGTATAGTCAGTTTTTGATTGATTGAAATCTTTATTAACAGTTTGCAGAATTACAGTACATTTCAAGCACAAACTCAATACAAAGACTGTTAACTGTGAGTGGACGACCCAATTAAGCCTTACACTTGTTTACAACAGGGTCCACATTGTTCAATTCATCAAAACATTTAGAGACAAACAAATAGACACTTCTATGTAGTTAAAGAACAGAACAGGAATTCATCATATAGGAAGCGAAAAGGGAAAAAAAGTATATATACAGTGAGGGGAACAGGGGGATAAAAGAAAAGAAAACGAAAGACAGAGTGTAGGGCGCCTGCACACAACACCATGCGTTGATGCCATGTGTGCATATGTGCAGGCACCCAACACCACGTCCATACAAAAACATAGTACAATCCATAGTACAAAGACAGAGTGTAGGGCGCCTGCACACAACACCATGCGTTGATGCCATGTGTGCATATGTGCAGGCACCCAACACCACGTCCATACAAAAACATAGTACAATCCAGATACAAATTCAGCTTTTACAGAGGCCAGTTTCGAATTGCAGCCATCCGTAGGTGCCCTTTGAGAGCAGTTTTGAAGGAGCCAAGGGATTCACATGTCTTAATGACTGTTGGTAGGGCGTTCCACATTTTGGTCGCATAGGAGCGAAAAGAATTTAGTCCCTTGTTTGTGCCGAATCTGGGTTGTACATGGTTTGTTGCACTCCCTCTGGTGTTGTGGGTGTGGACTTCGTTTACATTAAGGAAGTATTTAGACAGGTACATGGGTATCTTGGTGGTGTATCTAATCTTGTGGACCAGACCCATTGCAAGATGCTGTACTCTGTCGTCGACCCTAAGCCATCCCAGCCTGTCAAAGTGGGCAGGGGTGAGGTGGGTTCGGGGGGTGAGGCCAAGTAGGAGCCTGACCAGTTTGTTTTGGGAGGTCTGGAGCCTTGTTTTAAGGGCCTTTGAGGTGCTGTGGTACCAGGAGGTGGATGCATAGTCAAAGAAACCTTGTACAAGGGCTCCTGTTAAGGTCTTCAAGGTGTTTTTGTCGACCAGTGAGGAGATCCTGTAGAGGAATCTTGTTCTTTGATTGACTTTTTTGATTACGTTGGTGGCCATCTTATCACCGGAAAGATTGGCCTCCAGGATGGAACCTAGGTAGGTAATTTGATCCTTCCGTGTGATAATATCATCACCAACTCTAACCAAGAAGCCATCTGCCTTTTTGAGATTACTATTTGATCCGAAGAGAATGGATTCAGTTTTTCCCAGGTGTAAGGATAGTTTGTTATCAGCGAGCCAGGTGCAGATTCTACCGAGTTCAGAGCTGAGGGTCTTTTCAACCTGCAGTTTGTTCCTGTCCGAGACCAGCAGTGCTGAGTCGTCTGCGAACAGGAACAAGTTGCAGTCACAAGCTGAAGTCATGTCGTTTACATATATTAGGAACAGTAAAGGCCCTAGTATGCTTCCTTGTGGGACGCCACAGCTCACTGGGAGGGGGGGGGACAGTGTTCCGTTCACTTCCACCATCTGTTCTCTCCCCTCCAGGTAGGATTGCATCCAGCTCACTGATGTGCTATCAAAACCAATAGCTTTAAGCTTGTTAACCAGTATGGAGTGGTTCACGGTGTCAAAAGCCTTTTGGAGGTCCAGCATGACCATGCCGCAGTATTTTCCAGCATCCACCTCGTGTTTGATGTGGTCGCTCAAATAGAGAAGGCATGTGTCAGTGGAGTGGGATGTTCTGAAACCAGATTGGAACTCGTACAACAATTTATTAGTGGCAAGATACTTTTCAACCTGTTCATAGACTATTTTTTCCATCACTTTCGAGATGGAGCTTAGAATAGAAATAGGGCGGTAGTTGCCGGGTTCTAATTTGCTCCCTTTTTTGTACAGGGGGGTTACTTTGGCCAGTTTAAAATCTCTGGGGACCAGTCAGTACACATTTGTACACTCGATCAGTTATGGAAATTAAACGTTTTAGAACAACTGTCCAGTGGACTCATAATGAGCCATAGCATAGCCCAGACTACTGAGACTATTGGAATTAGGTGTGCGTGCGTATGGGCTTTAGCTTTAGGCAGAGAAGTAGTCGAATCAGTTTATTTTGGGAGGTCACCGTCTGAAGCTTAGTTTTTAGTGACACTGACAATTAAATGTTGTAGACAGAGTATAGAGTGGCATTGAATTTGTACAAATGGACCCATATGGATCCATTTGTACACTCTCAGAGTTATGGGGGTACTAAAATGTTTGAGTCTTGACTTGAGAACTATCCATCTGGCATAAAATGTAATTATGTCCTCCGAGAGGCGAGCTAAACAGAAGGTGGCAGTAATGCAACAATACTGGATACCAACCGAGAAGAAGGAGCGGGTCTATTAATTTTTCGAACACGCGCAGCGCGGAAACCCCGGAAACAGTAGCCCTGCAACAGAAAGAAACACAAACAGCTGTATTTGGAGAAAAACAATTCTAATGTCATCGATTTTCATTTGATTTTATTTGGGTAGTATATTATGAAGCACTATAGAGATGCATAACATTAATATTACGCATTCAAGGGTTTCATCATTTTCATGATTGTAGTAACGTTCGGTAAGTACTAAGTACTACTCGATGGTTTATATAGTACAAAAGAAGCAGTAGCAATCTGCTAACGCTAGCCAGAGCCACGTAACGTTCATGATGTAATGCTGTGACTGTACGAATGTATTTACTTTCATCATTTTACAATTGGGTTTTTTTGCAGAGCGAGAGATTCCAAAATGCCCATCCGAGCGTATTGCACGATTTGCTCGGATTTCTTTGATCACAACAGAGATGTTGCTGCTATCCACTGCGGGCATACCTTCCACTATGAATGGTGACTGAAAAATGAATGACTATTATGACTATGTTGTTGATCAAAAATGCCACTCCTGATTATAAGCCACATATATTCACTGGGTATTGTTTTCTTTCAGTCTTCTTCAGTGGTTCCAGACAGCTCCCACCAAAACCTGCCCACAATGTCGAAAACAGGTGCAGTACTGTACAGTACATAGTATGTGTGACTGCACTAAGCAAGCCGTGGCCACTATAATTCAACTACAGCTTATAAGGATCATGTAAACAATGTTTTTCTCGTCTATAGGTCAGCACCCGACACATTATCAACAAGCTGTTCTTTGACATCGGTGGAGAAGAGGAAGGGTCAGCAGCTGACCCAGAGAGTTTGCAGGTAAGAAATGGAAGACCTAGACCGTCACCTGACCTTGTTAACCCTACTGGGGACATTCAGTTTAACATTTTCTTTTTCTTGTTTTTTTTTATTTGCAGAATGAAATTGATCGAATGAAAGCCGCTTTAAGTTGTAAAGGTAAGAGTATTTTTAGGACATGACATTAAATGCGACTGCCAGTGTGTGCAGCTGGCAGGTCGCTCAAAATGAGAGCGATTACCACAAATATATCTGGGGATTTTGATTTAAAAGCTGGAAGCATTGTGTGTGTTGAATTTACAGAAAGAGATTGGCGGGACAAACAGAAGTTGATGGACACCTTTAAGGACACTATGGATAGACAGAAGAGAGACCTGGGCAATTTGCTGAAGGACACTGCAGAAAAGGAGATGGTCAATTCTGCTCTCAGAGTAAGATGAATATGCTACACAATTTAAATCCAAATATTGAAGATTGTCTCCACTTGGTTGATGCTGTGTGTATGTTGATGCTGTGTGTGCGTTTTATTAATTTTTCTTTATAGAAACAGATGAATTACCTGGAGAAAAAAAATTATGATGCTGAGATTGACAAGGAGGAGGTTCGGAAACTCAGGACCAAAGTGAAAACCTACGAAACGTAGGTTCCACCATTTGTATTTGTAATATTAAGCCACATTTTTATTTCAGTGTATTTAATTTGTCTAGATTTCGCTGCCTTACCTCAATTCCAGCCACACTTTGCAGTCCACTAACATTGTTGTCTGTGTTGGCCCAGTCTTCATGTCCTGTTAGAGGGCCAACAAGCTGAGGTAGAGTCCATGGTCACTGACATGGGCATCGGCCAGGCTGCTGTGGAGCAGCTCTCCATCTACTGCATCTCCCTCAAAAAGTAAGGTACAACCCATGCACTCCCATCACTTGCTCACCCAAATGACTCTTTGTATTTTGTCCAGATTTCAGACCAGTGGTGTTAAAACCTTCTTGTGCTCAAGGCACAACAAAAGGCAAGTCGTAATTCCTAGGCACAGCTATTGTAGTGCCCAGGTCCTATACTCTGCCACTACTGGTTGCCGACGGCTAATTATTTTTGTACATACGCCAACATGGATAAAAATTCTGTCTACTCATATGTTCTCTATCCTGATTGGATACAATTGGTATCACAACCCCTTTCTGTTTTATTAAGAGCTGAAGAAACATAGAGACTCCTTATTGAACCAACATACAGAATATAGAGCTATTTAACAGTTATTTTAGCCTAAGAAAACCACTTGTAACTTGCCCTAGCTTTTTAAATATTTTACGAAACGCCATTACAACTCACGATTTAATGAGAATGGAAAAAATCACTTGTATCCCCAAAGGGAGAAATGTGTCTTGTGATATCTCTAAGGCTTCAAAATCCTTCCACAATCAACCTCAGTGACGGCATTTCACGCAAAGCCTCGTGGAATGCGTGACATCTGGAATGACCCATATCTATCTATTTAATAAATTAAAAGATAATTCATAACATTTTGTATAGTTATATTGCAACAGGGCAGGCACATTAACCCATTCTGAACGGGAACCCATTTTGGGGTTTAGCATCATGTTATGCTTTAGCTATTGAAAAACAGCAGATCTACAAGCTCATAGCGTGCCACCGAGTGGCGCGCTACGAGCTTGTAGGTCTGCTATTTTTGAAAAATCGAAGGAACGACTGACATTTTTAGAATCTGATCTCAGGTCAGAATGGGTTAATCAGACCAGTGTGTGTCCAGTGGAAACCTTGTATGAATCTGATCTCAGGTCAGAATGGGTTATGTCACTGTGCTACACCCTCTGCCTTCACAAATGCATTTCCCTCATGAGCTACTGCCTGACCTACTGTCCCATGGTTCTTTTTATAGAGAATATGAGAAATTGAAATTAAAGGAAAGGTCTTCAAATGAAATGTGTGAAAAGTTGAAGAAGGAGGTTTTTGCCACAATCAACAAGGTAACTACTTTCGAAGCTTTTATGCTATTAACTGGCAGAGAACATGTGCTAAATACGGAGAAAAATATGTTAACTTATGCACTGTTGAATTAAGTTTAAAAAAAAAAGGTTTTGGTGTCATTGCAGTTACAGAAAGCCTCAGTGGAGATGAATAGGACCAAGGATGACATGAGGTCTCTACAGAAGGACCTGGCCAATGCTGACAAAGAAATCACTGTAAGAATCTGTTTTGCTCACTTTGCCCTTTAAAAGGTTTTGTATTATTATTGCTGTTACAAGAAGGTACATTTAAACAATACCATTCATTGTCAAACAGCACGATTACAAAAGGAGATTACAATTGAAAGATCACAATCAAAATTTGGGATGCATTAATTAGAATCAAAAATACTTTTGCCAAGTAAGGCATTGCATGTAAGGAAATTGCTTCTTCATGTGATGCAATAAACAACAAGCAACACAACCGAACATAAATTAATGATTTCATGATTATGCATGAAATATGGGTCATATAAAATGTTTGCATGCAGGACTTCGATTAGTGCAACAACACATTGCAGATTGTACATTATTTTCACAGAGTCTGAAGAAGAAGGTTGAGATTCTTCAGAGGACATTGAGCACGCCAACACGCACAAATGAAGCCCTGAGTCGCCTAGTCTTTGAAAGGTTGACAAAGCTGCCACACTAGATTCTCCTTAAGTTCACTGATATTCAATAAAGGTACACCATGTTTCTATGTGTGATCCACTGATGAGTTTTCTCTACCTCCCTTTCAGCCCCGCTCCAATGGAGCTAAAGCATCCCCGTCTCCACCAGCCTTCACATAGTGAGGACATTGACCTCAACATTACCTACGACATCTCCACACCTGATGAGTTAAACAAAAAGCAAATGTCACGAGTCCCATCCAAGAAAATGCGCCTGGATTCTGCTACGTGAGTCTACGTATCATTCTTTATGCAGTGGTTCTCAAACTTTTTAGAGCTCAGAGTTTAGAAATGTCAAAACTCTTGAGTCTGTGAAAACTATGGATCACCACAACCTTTCGGACAGATAACGAGCTACTACAACATTGTAGAAAACACTATTAAAATGCCTAGAGGGTTGGTAGATTGAAAAAACATCCTGCAAGGCGCACAGTTGCTCCGATCCACACCAAACTTGGTTCAAGGGTCTGCAATCAGAATACTCATATAGTCAATAGGCCACAGTCACAAAATGCTGTCCAGGGGCTTGCATTGACAATATAAATTTGTTTTGGGATGCTTTGATGTCACACTGAATCCTTGTTTATCTTACAGGTCACCTTCAAAAAGAGACATCGAGAAGAACACCTCCAAGGTAGTTAAGAAATATTTAATAATGCCAGAGGAAGTTTGGTGTTCATGCTGTGTGTTTGCATATTGGAAAATTATGTATGCCTTTCCGTAGGCCCTAGATGGGGATCCCTTCTTCCCGAACTCGATCCTTTTTAGGAAGAAGGCTTTCGGCAGCATGTTGGATCCTCAGAGCAGCAAACCAGGAGCTGTATGTACAAAATCACCAATCTAGCATGGTTTAATCTCACATGATTTAACTAAAGATCAAAAATATACTGTTATGAAAAATCTCACTGCAATACAGCCTTGTTCTGTTTTTCTTGTTTCAACTTTCTTATGTATTTATATAATTTATATATTCCTGCTGGCCTGAGGTATATGCATTTCTCTTTTTTTGAGCTGGGAAGCCGATGAGATCCTTGTTACAGAACCAACACTATAGCGAACAACGAACATTACCATCAGAATGTAGAGCTTTAACTTCAAAATAGTATTGCTTACAGCACCTTTTAATTATTGGCCCAAGTTTGGTCAAGCACAGCTAACAATATTTACCTTTTACTCAAATTTCTCAATAACAAGGTCTCATTTCTAATCTGGCTATTTGTTTTGTCATTTCAGATGAGAAGTGGCTATGACGGATTAGGAGGACGTACTAAATTCTTCCAGCCTGTATCCTTTACTCACTGCCTTTGGACAAGTTGTTTATAGGAAATCTGACATGTTGCAGGCTTTCAATTACATACAAGTATAGCTTCAGTTCTGACAGGATACAACGGTGCCCCGTTTGAAATATTTTGGGGCTGTGGAGATCCCACAGAGCCATGCCACCAAACATAAATCTCTAGAGACCTCTAGAGAGTCCTGAACTGAGCTCATGCTTCCTTCAATGCGTGAGGAGTGTACATGCCGCTTCGGCAGTAGAGACCATGATTACTGAATGTTTTCTTTCGATTACCTTCCCTAGGGGACTCGGGGAGAACATGCAAACTCCACACAGAAAGGCCCTTTTGCCAACCCCACTGAGGTGCCCATACCCATACACCCTTTATTTTGATGTAAAAATAAATAAAGCTAACAACAACAAAGAGGCAGACAAATGCCTATTGTGGACAATGCCTATATCCATAGTTGTGAAAAGGTGGTGGCATGGCATCATTCTCAGAAGCTTGGCTAATGGGATAATAACATTTCCAGTGTAAATTGTGGTGTCATTCCTTAACCCTTCCATCCACTCCAGTCTCCCTTGTCAGAGATTCGTCCCCTGATGAAGGCTAAAAGGAAAAAAGTGACCAGGCCTCCTTCTAAAATGTCTACTACTTTCACGTTGGACAATTACTTTGACTGAGCATTGGCTTTTTAAGCAGAACTTAGGGAGACGAAAAGTCACGTGCGGTACTGCCGTGTACCGCACGGCAGTACCAAACAGCACTGTACTTTGAATCATATTGTAATTTACCTTTTCTAAATTAAGTAAATTTGGTAGTGTGACCAGTTGGTTTGTCTTCATGAGAGCTCTATTTCATCCTGAGGTAAAAGCTACATTTTGTTGGGATGGAATGCCAGTGTGTATACATTGTATTAGTGTCCTGCATCATGTCATTGAGCAGCAGTCATTTTTGCATTTAGCAACAGCTGTTTGTCCTAAATCTATCTGGTAGTCACCAGTTTTTCAGTGTTTTTTTTTTATAAAGCCTCATTTAGTTATTTGTTTTCAAAGTATTGGACAATAACTACATAGATCTACTTTCTTTTTGCACCTGCTTATGGTTGTGATGATTTCAGATTTTAAGCTTAAATAATAAACTATTTTGTAATAAATCTTTGTGTTTGATATAAACTAAAGTGTGTTCTTCAGTTCTTTTTCTATGCTTTGATTCATGGTGAGGTATCCTCTCCTCCTGAAGAGGGCAGTATTGGCCATGTGATGACCTGAAGGAGTTGAATAGACCTGGTTCAGTTAGCTTTGAAAAGGCTGTAAAGACAGAATTGGTAAAAATATTTATTTGTATGACTTTCTGTAACACCTGAGTTGTACATTGATCAAGTTTGTAAAATTATACTTATATAAGTAAGTTCCAGTTTGAAAAGAATGTGTGGCCAGGCTAAACTAGGATAAAAAATAGGGTGATTTTCTTGGAATAAAGTATTGTAATTTAGGCAGACCTTTACTATTATGGCACATTATGAGGAGCAGACGGATGAGCTTTCTGACAATGATTCCAAGAATATCAAAGTATTACGATAGCTTTCGTCAGTGGTGGACAGTATGTAAAGTACATTTGTTTGTTTCTTTGCAACCTGATTACTTTAACTAGGCTACATTTAAAATAATATTTTTTCATCATACTATACATACTACATGTATAGCGCGCCGTTTTTCATCATTTTTGAAGATTTGAAAAAAATGACGAAATGACAAAAACGATGGGTTATAGCCCATGTTTTTTGAAATTTTGGAAAAAAAAGTTAGCCTCGTTTCTCATCATTTTGGACCATGGGCTATAGCCCATATCGTACGGCATACTATAGCGCGCCGTTTTTCATAATTTTTAAGGGATTTGAAAAAAATGGGAAAAAAATTCCGCAATTTCCGCAATTACCATTTTCCGCAATTACCATTTTCGCAATTTCCACACTTTCCGCAATTCCGCAATTTGACAAAAACGATGTATTTAAATAATATTTCGAAATATTGTACTTTAGATTACGCTACATTTCTAGGAAGGGACTCTTGGGACCAAAACATACAAAAATATTATGAATGAACCACTTAAGCCCCATTTCAAATATAGTGAAAATAGCGATCTACAAGCACATGGCAATTTTTACTATTTGACAGTTTCTGAAAATGTACTAATTGTACATTTGAATACTTGAGTAAATACTTTGTTCCACCACTGGCTTTTGTTACCACACAAATAAGTAGGGCAGCTTGGTAGACATTACTATTTAACAATATGGGGAAATGCCACCCATTGTTCTCCAAAGTACTTTACCATTCTAGCAAAGTAAAAATCATGTAGAACAGGATACCATTCTAGCAAAGTAAAAATCATGTAGAACACAAATATCCTGTTCAAAATCACTTGTATCCTGTTCACACCCATGTAATCTGTTGACGCAGTCAGTACCGTGGTGATTACATACATGTACATATACCATGAGGCTGTGATCTAATTAAAATAAAATGCTATATTTGTGTTATCGATTGGTGAGCTAGTGACATTGTTGTGTTAAGTGATTATACGTTAAAATTGTCTTCCCACAGGACTTCAGTTATAATAACAGGTGGACAAGGATCGAGGTGATACAAAAGTCAGTTCCTTCCACAGTAATCAGCAGAAATAGGTCTCAATCACAACAACCCATACAAACAATACAGTAGAAACATTCATGTACACATACAACACAATCCATGCAGTGCCGTGGGACCCATTGAACAACAAAGCTTCACTGGTCCCAAGAGGTTCCACTATACAGTACGTGAAGTTCCTGGAGGGGAAAGCAAGTGCCAACGTGTTTTTAAATCAAGTACTTTATAGGAAATGAAGCAAACTGTTCATTTGTTCATTTGAGATATTTAATGACTTGACATTATCTAAAAACAGTCCAATATGTCCCTTGTAGTCCACTCAGGAGAACTCGGCATCCTTTAGGTTCCTTGTGCAATGGAGAAGTTTACAAATTGTCCAACTCTTGTCTGTTCTGGACACAATGAGTTCAGTTGACACTAGGCAGGTGGGCAGTACAGTCTGTGTTCCATTCCATATTTTACAGCCCAGCTGGGTTGAGAGTTGATCTCGTGAGCATTCTCCCTGTGCTTACAAAGAATGATCCTCCCAGAAGAATCACAACTCTCTGAACTTAACTGGTTTCATGATCCATGTTTCTTGTTTATCTACAATTGTGGAGGAGAAAAACAGTCAGTGCCTTAAAAGTATTAAAGTCTTTGTTTACACTGGGCCATTATAAAACATGTAGGCCTAATGAACGTTTCTCCCATGGAAATAAACGTGATCTGATCTTACTCACTGTGATCTGTCCGGCACTATTCCACTCGGTTTGGACTCTCCATTCGGTTTGTCATTGGCCTTTACGGACACAGTGGCTGCTACCGGCTTCCCTGCGCGTTTCTGGACATTCTGCTCTGGGTGGAATATAATGGTATACACCTTGGGAATGTAGAGCATTCCGAGAGAAACCGTGGCACTCAGACTCATGGATACGGTCAGTGTCATGGTTTGAATATACATCTGAAACAAAGAACAGGATGGAGGTGTTCTCAGTCAGTTACCTGTGTGATTTATTGATTTGTATTCTTCCCCAAGCCTACATTGGATTAGGGTTATTGATTAATATCCGTCATTGTGCAAGTACATTTGTACATCTGTGGTATTCGTCTATTTATGCTTTCATTATACACAGGTTTAAGAAAATCCTCAAAGGTACTTGAATGCATTTCTTTTACATTCATTCATTTGAAAGCACAGAAGGTAGTGTTTGTTGCCTGCAGTGAATGATTTATGTAAACCTGAGTATGTGCACTCAGGAGTTGGGTCTATTTCTGGACTTTGATAATGTCTACCATTCACTGCTCTTCATGTACTTTAAGCCCTGCAATAATAATAAAATAATAATAATGATAATGATAATAATCAGAACTGACTTATCTGATAAATTATAAACATATTAGCTAAGCAAACTTGTGTATTACAGGAAAAGAAAAAGGCACAAGCCATTAGTCAAGACATGCTTGTGCCATGAATAAACTATTGAATGTATAAGCACAGATCCTCTGCACCAGAGTCAATGAGTACCCATCTCACAAACTACTCGTCTACATATTTTTCTTTATCATGTTTGTCAGTCTTTCACTGGACCTCTCCATTTATAAAAGGAGATACAGTGATGCATATATGCATTGTGCAAGTGGTCCAATGGCCATATACAGTATTCATGTCTGGCCCCATGCTAGTGATGATGTAGTCTAGACTCTACATCTTAAACATTTTTATGTCGAGGACCCCCAAATTGATTGATGATCAATTGATGTATTTGGCTGCAGAAAGTTCTCCATCTGAAAATACTTTGTGCCAGGGAGCCCCAATAAGAGAAGATTTGTAGGGATTTATTTTATTCAAAATGATTCCAACATTTTCACAATTTTTAAAGATTTTTCAAATATTTACTAAAGCTATTTTTGAATAGCCAATTAAAGTGTAAATTGAGTTAAAGTGGTTAAACTGACTTTAATGCTATGTATAAAATGTTTGCCTTGGACCCCGTGGAACCCCCCAGTTCTGCCTGGTAGTATGTTCCAAAACCTCCACCGGTTTTATGAGACCCATAGAAGTTACTGTTGCTATATTTAAGTCTTTTCTAAGTTGTGTTTGATTTAACAGAAGGAGGGCTCTGAGAGGCCTTGCTCATCTGACCTTAATTTTCTTCATGTCCATTAGGAGGGAAGTGAAAAGAAGTTAAAGCACTTCAGGGTTTGATCATTTCAGCATGGCTGATTCTTAATACAGCTCTACATTAGTCCTATTTTTCAACTCCTTCACATTGTCCTAGTGTTTTGTGACTGCCCAGCCTGTAAGAAAACTTGCCCTCCGCCAGAGGGGACAACAGATACCAGATGTACCAGTGTGTGTACCGGCTGAACATAAAGGCAACATACATTACTCTATAGTCTCTCTTCTGTCACATTGTTAGCTTGAAAATCAGTTATGTTTGCATTTGCATTACATAATCATCATGTGGCAGTTACGTTATTCAAGAGAATGTACTTAAAATTATGTTCATGAAAAGAAAAACCAAACCGTTTCTCACCTTAGACTCAGACTGGGCTGTGCCGAAGAAAATGGGAACAAATGCCAACCAGATGATGCATGTAGTGTACATGGCGAAACCAATGGGTTTGGCCTCATTGAAGTTCTCCGGCACTCCCCTGCTCTTTATGGCAAATGTTGTGCATGTGATCATCAGTATCAGAGCGTAACTCAGACACAGAATGAGGGACAGGTCTGACATGTCACATTTGAGGAGGCCACGGGCAAACTCTGGGTTGGGTGGTTTCTGCTCCTCATAGTCTATGATGGCATGGGGGGGCATCACGCCGAACCAGATGAACACACCAAGAAGCTGCAGCCCAGGAAGAAGCACAGAGTTACTTTTTCTCACACACACACACACAATTTACAATTTAGGCATTTAGCAGAGTACAGACTTAATCCAGAGCGATTTACATTAAGCAAGAACACACACACACACACACACACACACACACACACACACACACACACACACACACACACACACACACACACACACACACGGGTGTAAAGTAACAAAGTACTCAAGTAGGCTACTGTACTCAACTAACATTTTGATGTATCTTTACTTGATATAGGCCTAGTATAGTTACTTTGTAGATTTGGATTATGAGAAAAAAAACATGCATGAAACACTTCAGCCCTATGGCTATTTGAACCAATTTACAAGCTCACAACGCGCTGTGAGCTTGTAGATCTGCTATAAAAGATTTTGAACACTTGTGAAATGGATAATGAGTACTTTTACTTTTGGTACTTTATTAAATAATTTCATTTGCAAATACTTTTGTACTTTTACTCAAGTACATTTTTAATACCTGACCTTTACTTTTTTCCACCACTGCGCACACACACACACACACACACACACACACACACACACACACACACACACACACACACACACACACACACACACACACACACACACACACACACAATGTACCTGGACTGAAATTAGTATGAAGGTGATGATTATCTGCGATGTGGGGCTGATGAACTTTGGGGGAGTGACAGACTTCTTGCCCTGTTCAAAGATGCGATAGATGCGATTGGTCTTGGTGAGCATGGCCGAGTAGCTGATGGCCATGCCCAGCCCCAGCAGCAGCCTGCGCATGGCACACACGCCTATGCTGGGCTCGGCGATCATGAGGAAGGTGATGAAGTAGATGAGGAAGATGCCCGTCAGCAGCACGTAGCTGAGCTCCCGGCCGGAGGCGCGGACGATGGGCGTGTCATTGAAGCGAATGAAGGTGATGATGACTCCAGAGGTAGCCAGGATGCCCAGGATGGCAAGGAAGAGGGGGAACAAGGCCCACCCAGAGGCCCACTCCAGCTTGACGATGGGCGTCGGCCGGCAACCCGTGCGGTTCTTGAAGGGCCTCATGTCGTAGGGGCAGGTGTCACAGCTGAACTCGTCCAGCTGGTACTGGTAGCCGTCACACAGCTCACAGTGCCAGCAGCAGGGCACGCCCTTCACCATCCTCTTCATTTGTCCCGGGTAACACGGGTAACTGCACACCGAGTCAGGGACCGTACGTTCACCACCTGACCACTGCATGTCCTCAGGCTGGATGTGCGCACACACACACACACACACACACACACACACACACACACACACACACACACACACACACACACACACACACACACACACACACACACACACACACACACACACACACACACACACACACACACACACACACACACACACACACACACACACACACACACACACACACACACACACACACACACACACACACACACACACACACACACACACACACACACACAAATATGAGCTCACTGAAGACTCTTCAAAGCTAAATATGAAAATGAAACATGCTTAGGATTATATTGAAAATATCAGGTGGCCCGGGCAAAGCTTAGTGATATTCATAACATATGGTTAATGGTTCAGCCCACCCAGTACATACAGTATATAAGGTGTCAAAGTGTCCCTGAGCAACACATTTCACCCCTAACAGTCTCCCTGTTTGGCTGACAAAAGGCCATTTTTAAAGTGCAAGTTATGCATCAAATAAACAGGAAAAATAATTACATTGAGTCGTAGGTGGTTTGTCCACTGGCCAATGACTTTGTAGCCAGGGTTGCTCACATTAGACAGTTGATACTGGAAGATGTCATATCGACCGGGAGCATCTCCATTCTCATTGAACATCACACCAGTTCCTGCACTGCCTGTTTGATGGAGACACAACAAGGATTTAATGACAATAACTCAATCAAATATGTGTACAATAGTTGAAAAGGGATTAGTATTGTAATGGAAAAGTATTGTACTCTAATTCATACTTTATCACACAAAGCCAGGTGTTGCTTTGCCGAATGATAGTTATATTATTTTCAGTGAGCCAGAAGTCTGCGTTCCTATCTTATGGAGAAAACACCCACACATCATCATCAAACACAACCTGTATTTACTTGGTCTTACCCAACCATGTCAAAGCTGAGTGCAAGATGCTTTCTCCATGAAGGCGTATACAGTCTTCTCAGTGCTCTCTGGTCTGTTGCCCTAACATGATTGAATGTTCCTCTCAGCTCCCTTCAGGCATTCAATTTGAAAGGCTTCCCATACAAAGGTCAGCCAGCAAAAAGGGAGATGTAAATAGGAATGCCTTCATAGAAAGCTTCTTCCATTCCAAACAGAAACAGAAGAGAAGAAAAGAAAAGAAAGAAAGGCATGGACTAAAAGAGGAACAAGTACTGGGTGGATGGTAGAGAGCAGAGATGCAGCCCTAGGGAGAACGTGTGGGTACATTAGCAGCAGTAGCATCATCAAACTGACCGCTCTACCTCTCTGCCATGTGATGGAGAACTGGAGTCAAAACCAATGTAAACTTCAACTGTTATCTGCAGCTACTTACAGTACTGTTATCTTCAGCTAGTTTGATTGCTGCATTGTACTGTATACTGTACGTTATATAGTGTGTAGCTGCCATCAGAATTACATTTTTTAGTTAAGTTCATAATATTTTTGTTTTGGTCAATTTCATGTTTCTATGTTTCTCTACTTTGTTTCAATGTGTATTGAGGTGATTTATGTTGATTGATTGATTGATTGATTAAGGTCACAGTAACTAACCTCTAAACAGCTGAAGCCTGATCTGTTAATAAGCAAGGGTAGTTTGGACTTTGGATCACTGTTAATTAGCAGAGCTGGGCAGAGGCCGTTCATTCTGAACAGAGCTCCAGGTACAACAGCCATTGCTGCTGCCTCATGTAAAGTCAAGATATGCTGTTTAAGAGTCAAGATACTGATAAGTTTCCCCCCGTTTATTCCCCCCAAAGTGGATGCGGCCAATGAGGTTGTTTGTCTGTTTATTGTAACTTGTGTGAGTTGTCAGCAGCGGTTGTTGCTGTTCGTACAAGTGACCTGCTCAGAAAAGAGTTGGATATAGAAGATGTCCAGGAGTTCTTCTGGACCGACTCAAAGGTCGTCCTGGGGTATGTCAATAATGACACCAGGCGATTTCATGTTTTCATGGCAAACCGCATTACACGAATCAAGGAAAGTACCAATCCAAGTCAATGGAGACATGTAAGCTCTTAAGAAAATCCAGCGAACCATGTGTCAAGAGAACTCAAGGCAAAAGCCTCATTGCTTCCAACTGGTTTACTGGTCCAGATTTTCTCTGGTGCGACAAGCTTCCCAGCAGAGATATTAAAGTGGGAGACATAGCAGTTGAAGACCCAGAAGTTCGTAAGACCATCGTACATAAGACCTTGGCAACAGAAGTTGCTTGATCGTTTCCTGAAGTTCTCCAGCTGGACAAGTTCAGTCAAAGCCATTGCAAGACTCATGCATCGTCTCAAGGAGCTTAAAGATTTGACGTCAAGAACCAATTAATTCACAAGTCTGGAAGAGAGAAAGGATGCTGAACTTACCATCATAGGTATTGTCCTGTCCAGAGAGCAACCTTCTCTGAGGAAATCCGCAAGGATAAGACCTGCAGACTGCACCGACTGAATCCCTTCTTGGATGAGCGAGCCATCCTCAGGGTGGGAGGATGACTAGAGGATGACTGTGATCTTATCTATCTACCGGAGGGGACTACATAGTGTGTGTGTGTGTGTGTGTGTGTGTGTGTGTGTGTGTGTGTGTGTGTGTGTGTGTGTGTGTGTGTGTGCGTGTGTGTGTGCGAGCATGCGTGCGTGCGTAAAATTTACTTGACCACTCTCACCCCATATAACATAAAATGTTTCATTTCAAAAGAATGGCATAGTGCAGTGGTTCTCAAAGTGGGGTCCAGGGACCCCCAGGGGTCCTTGAGGGTGTTCCAGGGGGTCCCCAGAAATGTATCATCAAAATCATTTTAACTAAACCTTACATTTTGAAAATAAGCCATCTACAAGCTCACAACGCGTCGTGAAGATATGACGTGTTATGAGCTTGTAGAGCTGCTATTTTAGAGAAATCTTGAAGAAAATGTGAAATATCTTTACAAATACATTTGGGGGTCCTTGACATGAAGATGTTTGAGAACCACTGGCATAATGGAACCAGGAGCGTTACTCCACATTGTCAGCTCACCATTGAAATTGACACTGTGAATGTAATGGAGTAAATTCTTTCCTTCCACAGGATCCATCTTGTCACAGACACCCATGTAGCCAGGACACAGGTCTATGTGCATGCTGTGCAAAGCATGGGCCATGGCATACACTGCATCAATTACAAACTGCACCTTCCCCTCTTGTTCGTACTGGGATTCTTGACTGATTCGTTCCTCACCTGAAGGACAAATGGATTGATTGGTAAATATGAAATATAAAACTATGAATATTGTACTATGTATGTGTGTGTGTGTGTGTGTGTGTGTGTAGTAGTAGTATATTTTCTGACATACAGGTTAATAACCAGCACTGACCTGTACATTTTCTTCTACTAAGGTCTTCACCACCCCGAGTTAATTTACATTTGAAGTCATCCTCCCAGAACTCTCCAAACCAGATATTTCTTCTGTTGTTTTCCAGAGATCTTGAAGTGAAATACTGGTCGAAACCTGAAACAATGAATGCATCCAACGAAACATGTCACAAAGGCAAGGCAAGGCAGGTTTATCTACTGTGTTGTGTACAGTACATACACAAAGACAATGCTTTACATAAGGCATGAAAAGTCATCTCTTTATGAATGTGAAGAAGAATAGAAGAACAAAAAATAAATAAGAGAGGCACAGAGTAATGGTCAAAGCACATTTATAGTTGTAGATTTTCTACTCTACAACCTTTTTCGTGAATAAAACATTATTTTGACCAATCATTATGGTAGAGTAGGCTATATGTTAATAAAACAACTGCAGTGGATGTAGTTGGTATACTGTACGTCTGTACGTGCTCTTCGATTGAGAAATTTAGATCCTGTGGTCAGGTGGGATCACTACTGGTTGACAAGTGGTATTGCATCAAGGTCAAAATGCAATTTATTTCTGCATTTATTTCTGAGATAGAATTCCCAGCATGCCTCAGGTAGCACATACATGTTTAGTGTTTTATTTCTTTATTGTGTCATTGTTTGCTATGAGGAATGCATTGGGAGATCTATTATGAATGCAGTGGGAGAACGATTATGATCGATGTTTGTGTGAGTAATGCCATTGACTTGACTTTATTTAATATATAGGTGATTATATGTGTATTCATTTTGGGGAAAATGTGTGTGATGTGAGGGTGAGGATTAGCCAACACCAACTCCCCCTATCCAGCATGCAGGCTTCAGAGCTCTGCAGTATTACTGGCTCCGCTGTCACACCCCCTTTCCCCTCAGCTGTGCCTTTGGTTGGCTCCCATACTGTCAGTGGACCTTCAGATCCTGTTCTGTCAAGGCAGTCTGGGCACCAAGTCATCAACTACCTCAAGCACCATCCTGTTGGCAATGGTTCTGACCTCTGTGTTGAATGACATTTGTTTTTGTTTTCTTGGCATTGAGCTTGAGGCCGATCTTTCTACACTAGAATTCTACTGGTAGAATTGGTAGTTCTCTTCCTTTCTCTGCTGTGTCCGAGACTAGGGCCATGTCATCTACATAGTCGAGGTCAGTGATTGTGATGGGATGTCCTCGTTGACTCTTCCTCTGTAAACAGCGTTAAACACAATGTCTCCTCCCTGCCACTGATTGCAAGTCTCAGGGCATGGTCCATCGCCACAATACACAGGAAGGGGAACAGCTAGGATATCACCCTGTAGGAATGCCTTGAATATCTTAAAGTCTCCATCATGGGTCAGAGCTTGGCTCGAGTCTGACTAATAGCTTGCCACCACTATCATCCATTTATTTGTGGGTCGCGGATCCATTTTCTTGGATCACGACTCACGAGTGAATATCCCTTTGTTTTTTGTTTTCTATTATAATTTTAAAAGATTTTCTAAAGATTTGTATGACAAATTCACACATTTTCATGAGTTCAGTTCAGACTATCCAGCATGTATTTTCCACCTCGGAGGAAACTCTGGTAAGGCCAGCAGTGTCGGTAGGCCAATCAGAGGCAGGCGGGGCGTTACCATGTCTATGCTCGGACGTAGAAAAGATGTACGCCTGGGGACCCCAGAGCCTCCGAGCCCTGAGAAGAGAAGGAGGTGTCTGCCTCGGCACCTTTGTGCTGTATTAAGAAGGGTTACTGGGACGGTAAAACCCATTAGGTGGAGGCTGTGTAGCAGCCCCTGGGGTGCATATAGGACGTGAGAGGAACTCCCAAGCATGCCTTGGGCTTGGGGCACACACACATGCTATATTGTTCTGTTATTGTATTTTCTTCGCTATGGGGAACGCATTGGGGGGGATTTACGTGTTTGGGATGTGATGTCGCTGTTTTTATTTTATTTAACCCATTCGGGAATGCCTTTTGGCGTTTTAAGCATTATGTTATACCTTAGCTATTGAAAAATAGCAGATCGGTGCCGCGCTACGAGCGTGTAGATCTGCCATTTTAGAAAAATCTTGAAAATGTGGCACAAATCTTTGAATACCGGTACAGTATATATTCTTACACAGTGAACGTTTTTAACTCAAAGCTTTGCTTCCGGGGAGGCCCCTGGAACAACATTTTCAGATGGGAGTCCGTGACCAAATGCAGATAATTCTGGGGTCCTTGACATGAAAAGGGTTGAGCACCACTGACATAGAAACATAGGGTTTTTCAGAAAACTGTCAGGATTTAGAAGCCATTTAAAAAAAATCTAAATGGGTTATTAGAGGGTATGCACATGTATACAGTAAAGTGAGTGGCAAAGTGAGTTTAATGTCGTTTAACGTCGTTTAATGCAATCAGATAGGACTTTTCTGTTTGGATGTATGCAAGTAGTTTTTTGCCACTCAGTAGGCATTCCCGCATAACTCATCAACTAATCAAATGATTCCCGAGCGCAGTATGGCTGCAGCTCACCGCTCCTTGGCTGCGGCTCACCGTTCCAAGAGAGATGTGTTCAAATGCGGAGAACAAATCTCACTGTGGTAACGTGTGTGACACATACGACTTTGACTTGACTTTGAACTTCCGGGTATGATGATGTCACGTTACATAACGACCGTTACGCAACACTGGTCACGTGCATACCCTCTAATTCTATTGTTTATATGTGTTGAGTTGAGATGGTTTGGTTTGGTAATGATCAAGCATGCTTGATCATTACAACATTGATCAGAAAATATGCTACAGGTACCGCTGTAGAGGCTCCACTGGGCACCGCTCTAGTATCTATAAAGGTAACGGGTACGCTCGCCCCTTTTCCATCTCACCCCACTACTCTACCTAGCTGTAAATAACAAACATAATGCATGTTTGTGATTATTTAAAAGGTATTATCATATTCATTTATCATTGTTAAGTTCACTCTGTATATCCACGGGCATAATAGCATGATGTTGCCATTACAAAACATGGGCTGCATGGAAGAAATGTGATTAATAAAACGAAATGAACTGCTAGACGGTCCTAAATTAACTTAATTAAGCAGTCACCGTCTCTGTGACATGTTGTTCTTTCTAAATTTTACAGAGTATATCGATCGACTACTATGCAATCAAATAAATCTGTATACAAGAGAATTTCAGATTTCAGAGAGGGAGGGAAATACTATTTAACTGTTAACTACATTTAGAAAAATGGCGGGGGGCGAGTTGGTAAAGGGGCGAGCAGTCTCGTATTCTCTATAAATGCACAAAGTCTGCACGTCTGTACGTCTGTACGTACGTACGTCTGTACGTCTGTAATCCACGTAACTCGAGAACCGTTCGCCCCACCGATTGCAAATTCGACACACGCGTTCCACCCCACCACAGGGGGTGCAGTGCCCGGTGTCAAGTTGGTCGGACCCACGGTTGTCCAGAACCGCCCCAAAAAGGCCTCTGCCCGGGCTCTGGACAGGGCCCCTGCCCATGGTCCATATATAGAGCTGACCTGTTCTGACATCACATCACTCAATATTTGGACATCCATAAGCTGGCCTGCCCTGTTCTGACACCCCATATTTGGGTGTGCCTGACAGAGAGACACATACAGAAATATCCATATATGGGCATAAAAGGGACACAGACAGATGGGTGGAAAGGATACTCTGCATTTCCAGTTGTCCAGAACCAGCACAAAAGCCTCATTTGACACGCTTGACAACTTGACTCCATATATGGGCATAATAGGGAGTAGGGACACGTACATAATAACTGGGTGGGGCATTCATTTTCGGTTGTCCAGAACCAGCACAAAAGCCTCTGGCCTGTTCTGACATCACAACACGGGCACCGCTCTAGTTGATATTAAACAAAAGAATGTGTATAAACTTCTGGATCTCCTAAATATGAATTAGATCTTCATATAGTTAGTCTTACCATCGATGGAAGCTCTTTTAGGCAGGATTGTGACAGCGCCCTCTGCCACGTCTTCCTGGTCTAGAATGGGTGAACTTTTGGCCCCCCAGCTGTCAGAGCCCACAAATAGGAAGTGACCCGTTAGGTTGGCCTTCTTCGCTGCCTCCAGCACCCGTCTGGAAGACGACAGAATATGGCTTAGAACAAACAGTACACAAGGTCCGCTTTGTTCTTCAGCATAACAATAACAGCTGAATGTACAAATGAGAAATCCAGGTGGTTCGGTACTTAATTAAGTTGAGGAAATAATGCATTAATTTTAATTTATACTACGCCGTCTGATGGTGTCGTGTTCTGGAAATAGCAGGTCTATACAATCATAAGACAAAGTGTTATTTAAAGCAGGCTTCTGGAAATCACTGGCTGTATGTCATAGTAGCTTACAATAAAACATATTTTGTATAATTGTAAAAGAGGCACATTTCAATATATGTGACCTGCTCTACTAAATTCAGTCAAATGTGGATGAAAGCATATTTTGATATTAATTATTGCATACGTTTTTAACTCCCACTTAATTATTTAGATATATATTACAGCATCTCTGGCTTTTTAAGAAAAAACAAATCTGGTTCATGTCTGTCCTCTGGCGCTAAGTGAAACAGAGTGTGACTCACTTGATGTCATCCTCATTGGCAAATATTATAACCCCACGAGCATTGGAAGTCTCCATCAGTCTCTTGACAACCTTATCAAATTCCCCTGGCCTGGGTTCTCTGGGAATCTTTATGGACTGTGCTATACACAGCCCTCCTGTGGAGCACACATAGAAAATCCGTCATCACTTCACATAATATTCTGCATCATAACTGAGGGAATGTCATGCAATGCAGTGGACTAAATAATATGCATCAACTGCTTTTGTAAAGCTTTTTGAGTTGAGTGTTGACAAGGACTACTACTACTACTACTACTACTACAATATAGTTACTGCAAGAGTGAGGTCTAGCCAACACCAACTCAGTAAACCGGGCTCACAGTTGGCCCGGGCGGTTAGCTCAACCGTCTGGGCACCTAGGCTGCTGAGCCAGCCTGACTGTGTGCCGCGGGTTCGACTCCCGATCCCGGCGGCCTTTGCCGTGTGTCTTCCCCCCATCTCTCTCCCCATTTCCTCTCAATCTACTTAAGTTATAACCAATCAATAAAGGCAAAAGAAATAGACCAACCTGCTTCTCTGCATATCTGCTGGAAAGCATCAACACCACTCTCTCCGTAGTTGCCCTCAGAAGCTATGGTGGAAACATAGTTCCAGTCCATGGCCTTGACGATGTCATACATGGCTTGGGCCTGGTAGGAGTCAGGAGGCACTACCCTGGTGAAGAACTCATAGCGGCTTTTGTCACTCAGCTCTGGAGCCGTGGAAGCATAGCTGATTTGGGGGATCTGCAGTAATAGAGGGTCAAGTGGAAAATCAGCTAATGGGTGATTTTTAGGTCAATAATGGAATACAGAATAAGAGAACATCAACAACAAGGACAGGCATTGAAGCATATGGGTGGGTTCCGGGTGCCAGTGTAGCAGAGTAGGCGAGATTTGTCTTTGGATGAGTGGGACCTGGGAGATGGGTTTGAATCCAGGTGGTTACATTAACATGCAGCACCAGGCCACTGGTCTAGGGTGGGCTGTATTGCAATCCAATTCAAGTGAGATTTGTGTTTAGTACTGACATTTTCGTGTCGCATGGCCATAAGGGCCCGGGGCCTAAAAAATTACTCTAGCCCAGGGGCCTCATATAAATCCGGCACTGACCAGGCTCCATTCATTCCATTCTATTCATCGCATTGTCTAGAGACAAAGAAACAGCGTGTTAACATAATGCTCACACATAATACCTTTTAGATGACAAGTTGTCAGACATTAAAAAAAGAAAAGAAAAAACTGCACTATCATGAGGGAATGTTCATCTCTTGCATGACCACTGTTCTCAGTGTTCTGTATAATCCACACAGGATGGGGGCAACCTTGCAGTGTGATCTGATTCTTTCCCGAGCTGGTTTGTACTGAGGATACAGCCAACATCATAGTGAAATACAGATGGTACAGACCTCTGCTGTAAAAGCATTTGTTTAAAAAAATGGATGAGAAGATTAATTTAGTGGTGCGTTACTTCCTTAATGACACAGTTTATGTCGACAGGCTCAACCCTGACCCTGTTAATGCCAGGACTCGTGGCTTAACGGTAGGCCCTCTAGAGAGGAGGACAGAAAGGTAGACACAAGGGGTTGTGGGAGAAGGAGAGAAGGAGAGAGGAACGAGAGAACCATTTCACAGATTATCAGGAAGGATTATGGGGTTTTTAGTCAAATTACGTTAAGCACAGTGGGAGAGAAATAGAGATCAGGAGACTAGAGAAAGGTTAGCATTTCTCAGCTGTAAGCCATACAATATATTTAATTCTGATGGCCACGTGCAGCTTAATTTTTCCTCTCTGCGTTAACCCCGTCCTGTCGAGCTCAAATGTCGCGGCCGGCCTACACATTATGAACCATATGATGTTCTAGTATCGAGGAAAGTCCATGTCAGATATGGCCCTCCCTCATTGTGAAACACATACATTTAAAGAGCAATGACGTCAACTATGTCAGGCAGAGTCATCACACCATTTAAATGTACCGAATGCAGACACAATCGTGACAAGACAACACATCCTCCCAAAATTAATCCTACAGATGAGATAGCAGCTTTTCTCATTTATCTTTAGAAATCAACAAGCTAGATCTGCTATTTTCACTATTTCATATATATATATATATATATATATATATATATATATATATATATATATATATATATATATGGTTCTGTGGCCCATTGTTTGGAAAACACTGCCCTAGAGCCTAGATTATATGAACTGTCAAACAAAGCAAACTAAATTGCAACCCAAGAGCAAGCATTATGTCACAGTCTAGCACAGTATCTCCTTATATCAAACAATGCCAAACAAAAGAAAAATTGACAAACTTATTTTGTTCATTAAAAATAAAATAACACTTTGGGGGAGTGTTAATGGTTCACTTTTAAGGGAGGGGGTTTTGTGCAAGTGGCACTAAATAGTGTTAAGTAGTTGTTTATTCCCAGTTTTGTTTGAACTGTTTTGCTTTAAATTCCTAATATAAATCTAATAAAATCAACAGTAAACTCATTCTTATTATTTGTATTAGTTTATAAAATTTGGTCATTAAAAGAGGAAAAAACTTTTTTTTTTAAAGAAAAGAAACATGGACCGAAAAAGGTGTAGGCTGAAGCCTTAGTTTATTGTGCTCATCACCACATAGTTAACTAGATAAAGTGCCCCTCGGGGCACAGGTCTCCACCAGGGCAGGTCAGGTTGTGGCCTCCTGGTGGTGCTATAATAGGCCAATGTGAAAAGGGTGCCATTTCTTCTTACGGCAATTGGATGATTTGGCATTTTGTTCCAAAAATGTGTTTTGCAAAAATACACCTGTTGGTGGCGCTATAACAGGCCAATGTGAAAAGGGTGGGATATATTCCTCAGCCTAGTAGGAAAGTCAGTGAAAGATTTCACGTAAATTGCATGCTGCGTTCATGATTTGAGGCTTTTTGTTCAAAACAGGCCAATCCTGCAAATTTTGAAAGCCAATGTTAGCCAATTAGGATGGAATATGAAATATCGGACAGATCCAGCGTGATCACATGGCTATAGAGATAGTGTGTAACGATTTGCGGGATTTTTGGACATAATCTGGATGAGTAATATCAAGAAATGTGTTTTTCAAAAGTCGGCCTCCTGGTGGCACTATAACAGGTCGTTCTGGAAATGTTGGCTTTTACGGTGCCAGAGATTAGCTGGTAACAGACGGACGGACACACGGACGGAGTGCAAAACATACTTGAACCTGGTTTCCTACGCTAGTGCTATTGAGCTAATAGAGCCTGCCTTTTTGCTCAGGGGATAAATAGAATCTTTACCATCAGGTCAAAATTTGTGTCAGATCCTAATCTGTATTCTGTAACATGACCTTTGACACAATCTAAATGTCTCAATATAAGAGCAGGGAGACAAAATACAACCACCCGAATTGTATAAGTTATATTGTATGAACATATTCTACGATAGAGTGGACTATCTGTATAAAATTACATTGTTCATTCAAAAGAAAAAGTTACTTAGTGCCGCTTTAACCCGTCAAACAATATCATAGACTGTCATGCCAAAATGACATGAATACAATCAAAGCTGCACATTTTCAAATTATAATTTTCAAAATTCTCTAAATTATAATTCAATAATATTGAACAGTAGACTGATCATTTTGAAGGTGTGGGTGTGTGGCTGCAGTAAATTGAGTTTGTGCTCTCTAGCAGTGATCCACATTAAAGTCAACATTGACTAAATTACTAACTGGTTGTTAGAGTAATTCATCCAATCTTAAATTGTTACCGTTGCATATTTGTTTACAATGACAAACAGCAGTGTGTGAATGGTGATATTTAGAACATTTATTTCAAATCTCCTGTCACACCAAAAGTTGCCAGTGTCAGATTTTTTTTTTTATGCTACTCATGTTTGAGATATGAACTCTGACTCAGTCATAACTAGATCAAGTTGGAGTCGGATGCAGATGCTCTGCACAAGGTCAATAGGAAGTTGAGGAATTGAGAATCATCCACAGTCCGGAGTAGCACATATGGACCCTACCATTTAGTATAAATCTGCCTCACACCAGCTAGCCTACAAGTTACTGATATCCTCAAACCGATGTCATTCCTCTGCTCTGATGCTCTATTTTCAGCCCTGGGTCCTGAGCTGCTGAGAGGGGCTTAATGGAGGATGGTAACTCTAATTCTGTAGTTAACATCTGCCCCATGTGTAAGCCACCTCCTTCTCAACTAATATCCACACCATAAAGAATATTGCAACAACTACAGCCCTGGAACGTAGGAAAGGGGGATGACCAGTTCAACCCACTTTGGACCATTCATTTTTCAACCAGAAACATTACTATGGGGCCATGTTGCTAATTCATGCAGTGAGAACATGACATTATGAGGGATTTACACCGTGTCCTATCACTGAATAAGCTGTGCAATCAATTATCACAGGTCAATCATCTCTGATCTCTCCAACAGAATACTGAATGCATGATGGATGTTGTTACGGATTGTGAGTCCATTATCAACAGTATCAACATCCATCAACATAACTGAAGTGTTGCTGACAAAGTGTCTATTTTGTTATGCTAAATAACTGTAGAGGTACTTTCCTCTTATTTGTAATTGTCCATTATGTGAAAATTTAAAGTACAAGCAGTATACTGTACGTACATTTGAAGCCAATATATGCATGCATTGTATGTGGTTGTATACAGTGGAGGTTAGCAGGACTGTGGTGTACTGTGTAGTTCCTTGGCCTATCCTATATGAAATAGCCAATTTACAAGCTCATAACGTGTTGCAATGCATAGTGAGCTCGTAGATTTTGCCAAATATTCACCTATTATGACATGCCCAGAATAAGGATACCAGGATTCATATGGTTAAGAGAGGTGAATGATAGGAGAGCAGGGCAGCTCGCAAGCAAAGTCATCATCAAACCACAAGGATAGCTTCATGTGAAATGTTCTATTTATAAAGCCTTAAAGCTGATGTTTTGGGAGCATTTTTGTAAATAGAAATATTTGCTATAGACTTACAGTATTTACATAACACCTATAGGGCTGTATTTTGCGTGTCTTAAGCACCAGGTCTTATTCCCTAACTTGAGTAAACTAAAGACCTGGAGGCGTGATCAATGCCATTTGGCTATTCTGAGTGGCCAAAGAGCATTGATCACGCCTCCAGGTCTTTAGTTTACTCAAGTTAGGGAATAAGACCTGGTACTTAAGACACGCAAAATACAGCCCTATATAATGTCCAAATTTCCACATGTTTGACAACTGGTTCTATTCTGTTCTACAATATTCTAAAGAGTGTGTGTGTGTGTGTGTGTGTGTGTGTGTGTGTGTGTGTGTGTGTGTGTGTGTGTGTGTGTGTGTGTGTGTATGTGTATGTGTATGTGTGTGTGTGTGTGTGTGTAACACATTTCTCACCGCAAATAGTCGGAGGACATTGGCCACCATGATGGACACAGAGCTGCCAGACGCCCCAATGACCCCAACCACCCTCTCTGGTTTGGGGATGATGGGGGGCTCTCCATTGGAGCAGCGTACATCAGAGTTGTCCTTCTGGATGAGGGCCTGGACAAACGTGAGAGACTGCTCCAGGGCATAGGTATCTCTAGAGCAGGTGTCCAGGATGCGGGCCCCCAGAGTAATATTGGGCAACAGGTCAGGGTCACTGTTGATCTGGTCCAGGGCATACAGCATGGCCTCCATGCGGTGAACTCCCTTCTCCCTCTTGATCTCTCCACAGGGCACACCAGCCGGCCCCCGAGAGTGCACAGGGAACAGGCCGCCCACTATGATGTCTCCCTCGATCTTGATGGAGTGCGGCTGGGTGCCCTGGGTAGCCGTCGAGCAGGTATCTAGACCAAGGAGCAGCATCCACAGAACCCAAAGCCACGTCTTCAAGTGAAACATTGCACCATGTCGACAGCACGGCATGGGCAACTGGGTCCGTAGGGTTGTCATGGCAATATTCACCAGAGGTAACTGCATTACAGCACCAGGCTTCCCCCTTATTTACCTTGGACCCCTAGTGACAATCACATAATATTATGTAAATACATTTAATTATAATTATACATGGGATAAGTATTTAGTTAAAGCCTCACTATTTCACTTTTTATGAATAAAATGTAATTGTGTCCAACCTGTATCATAAGAGCATGTTAATAAAACTATAACTTAATAAAACTATAACTATAACTGCATTTTGTCTCCCTGCTTTTCTATTGAGACATTTAGATCTTTTACATCTTTTAGCGCAACGGTAATAATGTCAGCGCTTCAGCAGGAAACCAGGTTCAAAACTGGGGTAGAAGAGGAAAGTTACATAGTGCTGCTTTAATAATTTAGCTAATTTAGTTTAATTAATATAATTAATTATGAATTATAGAAATCAATAAATGATGTGATGACAGAGTGCATCAATTCACAAGTGCACTCTTTAACATGATTTCTTATTAAAGATTGTTTCTATAGATGTAAAACATTATCTACCCTTTAGAAGTTATTAGACATAAGTGCAAATGTGGAACACATTTTGGCGCACCAGAAAGCACCAGCAAATGTAATATATATAATAAAGAAATAAATATAAAAGAGAGACAAAACAAAATATTAAATATTAAATAGAGCTGTCCAGCTGAGGCTAATAAAAGAGAATATTTCACACAGCATGCAGGATGACACAGAATAAATATTTCAAAGCAGACATCAAGTGATGAGACATATATATCAGCTACAAATGGTTATACCCATAATTAAGAGTAACAATCCAGCTCATTACAGTCTAATATTCCCTGGTTTTGCAGAGATTAAATAATGTTTGGAAAGACCGAATTAGTCAAACCCCAAGCAGTATTAGTAAATGATATACCATATGTGTGTGTGTGTGTGTGTGTGTGTGTGTGTGTGTGTGTGTGTGTGTGTGTGTGTGTGTGTGTGTGTGTGTGTGTGTGTGTGTGTGTGTGTGTGTGGTGGGGATTAAAACTCTTACTGTGTAAAATAATACATTTTTTTTAGTGTTTCCTGGAAGAGATAAAACAAAATTCTTACCTTCCCGTCCCACACTTACTGGTCCCGATGTCATCCATGTGATGAGCACTCACTCTGATACAGGCCTTTATCCACAGTCCAATAGTTGAACCCATTTAGAGGCAATGCTCTCCTCTCCTTTGGAATAGTAAGTCCTCTGTCATGTCAGGGCGGTATATGGGCTTTCTCAAAAAAAGTGAAAATTGTCTAAAAAGTATGAAAATGTTATTTAAACATCCTTGGTTAAGTTTAGTTCATGAAAACAAAATTAAAATGCTGAGGTATAGCATCATGGCAGAATCACGGACAAGTGGAAGAAAAGCACAACATTATAGCAGTGAGATTCTACAAATTGCTGCCAAATCCCTTAAAAGCCCCCCCTCACTCACTCACTCACTCTCTCTCTCTCTCTGTCTCTCTATGACACTCCCCCTCTCTCTTTCCCTCTGTCTGTCTAGTGGAACCTCTCTCGCTCTCTCTCAGTGCACTAATGGCCACAGATTGGGATTATCATGTGGCCGTCTGTGAAGAAAGCTCTAGGTGGACTAGCCCATATTTTTTTCATACAGTGACATCAAACACAGAGCCACAGACCCCCCCCCAACACACACACACACACACAGAGAGATTAGATGAGCAGTGATTTGATTCACGCTGGAACACACACACACACACACACACACACACACACACACACACACACACACACACACACACACACACACACACACACACACACACACACACGTTAAGGTTGTTGTACACACTATCAGAGCAGCAGAAATGTTTCAGAACAGTAGGCCTATATATAAAAATGGCTCAGTCAGCCAATTATTCAGAAATGTGTGTACATGCACTACAAAATACCATGTGTTCATCTAACCCTGGATTTGAGAATTTAAACATTTAAAACACATTTATCAATATGAATTGTTCAAATCAATCTGCTACTGACACCCACTGGATGAATGTATAAATAACATCACAGCTCCTTCAATCTATAGTAAGTGATAGCAGACATATTGTACTAATATAAATTAATACAAACATATAGACAGTTAAATTGGTGAATATATTATTACATAATTGGCATAAGTACTGACTTCTTGCCTTAAATCGTAAGTGATAATCTTTTTTTTTTTTTTTTTTACAAAAACTGAATTCACATTACAAAGCTATATATTGTATTGATAAATCTAAATCCTTTGTTTGTTAAATATTTTAATAATTTGGCATTCTATGACACACAAATCCCACAAAATAAGCTACCGGTACTTGATAAGAATCCTTTTTGCCCCAAGAAGACCTTTATTCCATCTTCTGTTCTTACAGAATGCCTTGGTTTTAGTGGATACATTTGTGTTCTCTATGTTCAGTACTAGATATCCAACTGTTTTGTAAGTGGATGTTGTGTAAGGGATGTCCCGATCACCTTCATTTGCTCCCGATTACGATTATTTTATTTTATTTTGAGTATCTGCCGATAGCGATTTTTCCCGATCCAATATTTATATTTCTATAGAACACTTGTGCCATATCACAATAGTACAATATCCAAACATCACAGACAATATCCAGTCTAATATTGATAATGGATATAATATTGATACTAAGGGTGTCCCGATCACGTTTTTTTCCTCCCGATCTGATTCTGATTCTGATCGGCCCAGATTTCTGATTACGGGATCGGGACAACCCTATATACTGTATATCCCCTTCTAAATAAAGCACACACAACACGAGTGATGTTTTTTCCAATACATTTTTTACTGTCTGTGTTATGCTTTATACAAATGCAAAAAGGGGAGTTTTCCCCATCCAAATTGGTCTAAATTACCCAGTTTAACAAGACAGAAAATGCAATGTTCACTTTCAGTTGAGTCGTCATAAACTGAGGAGTGACAATATTTCTTTAGCTACCCTAAGAAAACAGACTTCTCCAAGCCATCCTCTACTTTGGTGTACTCCAGGTGAGCTTTGAAGTAGCGGCTTTCATAGCGTGGGGATCCTCGGACGTACGCCAGATAGTCAGGTGTTCCTGGGCAAATGACGTTGTCTGCCAATAGCACACTACCCTCCCTGAGTAGACCAGACTCCTGGGGTAATGGAAAGTTGGTGTCACAAAATGTATGTGGGTGAAAAGTGAAGAGTTCAATATAATATAAGCTTTTAGACTTGCCTCCAGCAATTTGGTGTCAGGAAGGTAGCGATCCTTCCAGTGATCGATGAACACCAAGTCAAGCGTGTCGATTCCAAAGTGTTCTTTCATCCTAGGGATCCAATCTCCAGATGCCCCTTCAATTAAATGGACCTGTAGTATAAACAAATTGGTAGGTTTACTTTACAACAGTGGTATTATAAAGTCAACGTTGAAAGTCAAATACAGTCTATTCTATGGAATATGAAGACATGTAGACTATTCAGTGTGCACTGTGCATGCAAGCTATTTCTGTTCTGAAAGTTTTCGTGTATTCAAAGTTAAGCCCAAATCAAGTCACAAGCCATTAAATCCATATCAAGTATCAAATAATTGTATTCATAGTAAAGTTTCACAATTCATAGTAAAGTTTCAATTGTGAAACCAAAAAATCAATACAAAAAAAAGTCATTTTACTCACTCCCCACATCTCTCTGCATTGAAAATGCATTACAGTATAGGCTGTAGGCACTAGGCAATAGCATATACTTTAAAGGACCACTTCACCACTTTTCAACCCATCTTCATATAATTGGTCCTCACTAATAATCATGATAAAATGGCACCATTTTTTTCTACTCTGCTTCTCATAGGAGGACTGTGGGCAGTTCAGAAACCCGTCCACCAGTGACATCATCTTTAGGCAGCTTTTTTTAAAACAATATTCTTTTACAAAAATGTTTAGATTTTTATTATCGTGAGAACGATGGCTTCCATTTTCGCATTGCAACTTTTCAGGACTAGAAAGCCTGCCGTTTCTAATAGCTTGGATTCCCCATCGATGATGTCACTGGTGGACGGGTTTCTGAACTGCCCACAGTCCTCCTATGAGACACAGACTGAGTAGAAAAAAATGGTAGCCATTTTTATCATGATTATTAGTGAGGACTAGTAAATGAAGATAGGTTTAAAAGTGTTGAAGTGGTCCTTTCACTTAATTCACAATTGATTTAGTAACGTAGGCCACATCAGCTTCTTTTACCCTTTCCTCCAGTCCTGCCCAAGCAATGACTTGACGAGCAACAGCAGCGTAGTTAGGGTTAAATTCAACAGTCAACAGCCTGGCATCAGGGGGAAGCTGGCTGGCTATACGAACTGTCGAGTAGCCACAATAGGTTCCCAGTTCCAACACTGTGTTAGGAGCCACCTCGCACACCACAGAGTCTAGAATGGACCCTGTGCCAAACAACACACACAAAACAATTAAGGGTGAAGACATTAAAACATGAAAATGACTGAGGAAAAAAAACTTTAGAGGCAAATCAAATAGTAAACATGACAATACCTTTCTCATCCCCCACGTTCATGGCCCATTCTGTATGTTTGCAGTAATGGTCAATGGTATTTATCACACTCCGAGGGTCACCTCTAGTGGCATTCTTCTGTACTGCATGCAGGATCCTCTGAATGAAGCACATGTGGAAAGAATGGTGTCGTTTTTTATAGAAAGTGTGTAGGGGTAGGGGTAGTGTGCCCTATGAACCTATGTACCAGAATTCTTTACTTTTACTAGTAGAAATAGTAGTATTTTTGGCTTTTTGCACATTCAAGAAATTAGATGGTAGTGAACAGCAACAAATATTAGTGATATTCACTGTGTGCATCTATAGACAAACAAGACTCATGTGCCTTATTTAGATGATGTAACATGCATCTGGGTGCTAAAGGTCGGCCGGTGTACGGCACAAAGGGGTTGTATTTATTTATAGACTCTGAATTACTCATGGTTGTGTTTTGGGTGTTACATTAATTAAACCAGGAGTGTGGCTCCCATTTCCATTAAAAAGCAGCTGCGTCCTCATCATAGTGTGCTGTTAATTAAATGACTATTTAGCAAGTTGGAGGAGACACAAACTGCTGAGAAAAATTGCATGCCAACATGTGAATACCAATAATCCCTGGAAAGAAGATGGAAAAATACAGTGGCCGTGCTGCTGGAGGATGATTTGGTATTTAGACAACGTGGACGCTTAGTTTAAACGACGACTGCGTCAGTGGAAACTGCATCCAGTGCTGCTTTGCACCTGACAGAAGTCTCCAAAAGAGAGACTTCTTGCAGAATAAAAAGCCACGAGGCTACCAACATCTATAGGTTTTATCCAGCAAGCCTATTCAAATATGCAATATCTTGGGTGAAAACGTGAAAGTTGATTTGGCCTGAGGGCCACACAAGAAGAATGGTCAGGGGGTCATCCAAATAGTTCCTTCAGGGAGCTTGAATGCACTCAACAAGTTTCATGGCAATCCACCCCTAAGAATATTGTGTGCGGTTTGGTGGAATTTGTAGGGTTCATCCATGCTGAGCATTCTGCCCATTTCATTTTGAGGTTTTGGCCTGATAAGGCACTAAAACAAAGGCCACAGTGTCACCATAATCACTAGGGTCATCATCCTGAGCTTCATGACGCTGCAAGATTTAGTGAGAATCCCACCAGTATAGTTTTCAAGAAACGTTGTTTGGAACCAGCTGGATTTAGGGACTAACCGACTTTACCAACTCACAATAATGAAAGTGTTCACCAAATGTAAGTTAAATGTTTTCCATCTGGTTCCCTCTGTGAACTGGTCTTGTGATAGTTTACAGAGCTAATTTGAAGCATCCATGGCATGCACTCTTCTTTCAAAATGTCAAAATTAAATTACGCAGAATTCTAAAATGGACAAAGAAACATAGCACATAAATTACGTAGTAAATCAAATTCTGATTATAATTAACTACACAAAATGTTTAATTTCACAATGAAGAAAATATTGTATCAGGAAAATAGGTTGCCAAAATCTTCGGCAGTTCTCTCAGAAGTCGAATTTCTATAAAGATTTAGGAATATAGTTCACCCAAAAAAAGCTCACCCCATGGAGAATTTTAAGCCAATAATTAGATGAAGATATCTAAGCCAATAAGTCAATGACCAGCAGTGGTCATCAAATTATTGGCTTAGGAATGCGACAAAAACATTAATTTAAGACATAGTCAAACAGTGCTCAATTGCAAAAAGATTAAGACAGGGCAACAGATATTTTAAACGCTGGAAATTCAATTACTACTACTACCTAGTGTCTGACCCTCGAAGTTTAAGGTGTGGGTGAATTGTGTGTTTTTTTTTTATTTTTTTAAGTATTTTCAAAACCCACCTGTGGACGCGTCGTTCGGGTCACAGTGTCAAGCACTCGTTCGACGATGACATCGTGCCACATGAGTGCTAATCCTGCATGATGCTGTACAGCCGCGGGAATCACCCAGCGGTAGAGGGCATACAGCACGAGTGCCCCTCCAGCACAGCATTTAAGAAGAGTCAGCCACATCCTAGACAGAGTAAACAGCCACCATTCATTAGGTCATGAACATAGATACAGTTCAGCCAGGACAACTCAAGAATGGGTGGAATATATATTTATTGAATATAAGATGAGCAATACATTTATTATGGTTTGGCGATGTATTGGATCTGCTTTTTAGGTACTCAGATCAAGCGCATCAGTCCTGACTATAGGGACTCTGAATCCCCCGTATAGACAGTAGATCCAAAACGACAGGTGGTAGCTGGGGTGGAGGTGGGTGAGCAGCAAGTTTGTATACAGCGGCACGCTGATACGGCAGCAGCAGCAAGCAACCAGGCAGAGGAATGCAAACCTCCGGTTAAAGTAGCCGGTATGAAGATGGAGTGAGTGTGTGATTGGCTGAGTGAATCATGTGAATGAGAGTGTGATGCTGAGGCGGCCCAATTAACGGCCGGCAGCGACTGCACTGAGGTTCACTGACTGAACTTGCTCTGCGCATGTCTACGACAGGCACAAATGCTCATTACAGATGTATACTGTCATTTTCTTCCAAGATGCATCAATGTACAAAATAGAAACAGCAACAAAGAAATCTACATAAAGAGACAGCAGCTCCATTGCTACATTCATTGCTCCTTTTGTGCAGAGATAATGAGATGGGTGTTTACTATGCAGCATGACACTCATAGTGCTCTCCTGGTAATTATCATTCACTGCCAGAACTACTCAAAGCTTCAAACCACACACACCCCAACCGCAAACTCATCAATATCACATCATATCAACCTGCAACAGAATGCCATTTGTCAGCAAGAAATGAAACAAATTGTAGACAAACAGCAGATTGTTATCAGCAGATTCCAATAAACTGTGCCACAACGAGACTGTCTACCATTTTTAGAATTTACCATGCATGGTTTGAAGAGAGCAGGACATGGATCATTATCTCTGACCAAGTTACTGAGGTACTCTGAGGTCTGGACTTTGAGTTGCATGGCATGAACTGCCTGAGGGTATGCCAGTGGCAATGTCACAATTTTGTCTCTACAGGAAATAGAGACATCACTTGTGACAAAGACCACCTTCTTTATGAAGTTCGTTCAAATTAAGCTCCTAACAGAACTGTGGTTGGTTAACTAAAGAGTCATATCTACAAATTCCATAACTGCATTCTCTTAACCCTTCATCATAAAGCAAGGGGAGGCAGGGTGGCCAAGAGTCAAGGTAAAGAGGCTGGCCATGTAACCGAAGGTCAATGGTTCAATCCCCAGGACTGACAGGAGGGTGTATTTCAGTTATGAACTGGTTGCTGAAGAGTGGAATCTACTGTACCCACCATGTCTGACTAAATGCCCTTGAGCAAGGCACTGAATGAATGAACCCCCAAAATGCTCCAGGGGAACCAGGGGGACTGTGTATGTATACATGATAAGACAATACAGTACAATATTCTAAAGCGAAGTACCATCATGCCCAACTTCATGCCTCATACTTTCTTCATGATCAAGGAGAACATAATAAGAGACTAATAGAATTAGAAGTTTGCATGATTGCTAACTTGATGTCGCATGATGTGCATCTGAATTTAGACCACAAACCACATCATCACAGTAGAAGGCAACCATCAAATAAAAGTAGGGGGAAAGAATAGAGCATAGTAGCATACATGGTCAGCATTGAATGGTTTGAAAAGTAAACAAATCCCCCAAAGGGAGGTTTTGTGTAGCCTACTGTGGGGAAAAGTGGAGGGTTACAAAAGCTAACACTCGTGACTCATGTGTGGAGAAAAGAAATACAAGCATACAAATACAGGCTTGTGAAATTTCACAGAACCAACTTTTTCTTAATGAAACTGAACTGAAAGTTAGTGAAAAGCCTTTACCACATTACCAACACGAGACCATGTTGTCAATACTCAAGTTATAGTCTAACCAGATTTGCACTTTGGATTCTTTGCATAAAGGATAGGTTTTTAAACGTTTTCACGGGAAAATATAAGACAGGGCTTACATGTATAGGGAGGTGGCGGTCTCTGTCCTGTTCACACCCTCCTCGTGTTGCTGGTAGCCGTTTCCACAAATACAGGCACTGAGAGTTTCTAACACACCAACATATGCTCCTATTTGCATGGCACAGACTCCTCCTCCCTCCCTCCCCCTCTAGCTCTCTCTCTCTCCCTCTCTCTCTCTCTCTGTCTGCACTGCTGATTTAATATGAGCATGAAAGGAATGCGTAACAAACCAGATCTGACTGGTGAACAAGTGATCAAGATACATTGCACACCGTCAAAAGACACCAAATCTCTCACACACACACACACACACACACACACACACACAGTACACGTACACACACACACACACACACACACACACACACACACACACACACACACACACACACACACACACACACACACACACACACACACACACACACACACACACACACACACACACACACACACACTCTCTTAAGTTAAATCACAAGGGGCTGCAAACTGTGCAAAGTAGGGAGTACATTTTGGATGTTTGCCTAGACTTTAGTTTGGGTGCTTGTATTTTGCCTTTTTTTCCTACTGGTTATTCAACTTCACTGACCTGCAGCTATATGTACTGCTATAGTTGCCACCGTTACATGTTGCAATCATTACACATTTGTTCAGATCATGATCTCCTACACTGTTCGTTTTCAATTTAGTTTTGTTTCTAAAAAGCATCTGAAATAAGATTACTGTCTGCATAACAGTTAGGCTTATCTAGTGTTGTGATTAGATTATCTTGTTAACCCCCTTTCAATCCAATCCAATTACTTAGACACTTTAGAGGTACAATGCCTCAACATTTTCAAACCCTGGTCTCTACCCTTTTCAGAAATGTTAAAGGATAAAAGCACAAAAATAAAATCACATGTTGATTTATTGAGACTCAAGAAATAAGTACTTGTGACATTGTCAATGGACGTGTTCCAATAATGTTTACCTTTGTTTTTGGTCATTGGCGTGCTTCAACACGAGACTGACTGCATTAGAATATCTCAAGAACAAATTACATAATTTTTAGTGTCTTACTTGCATGAATCAAATTAAAAATAACTATGTACACGAAGTCGCCATCTGAATTCATCTCAAATCCAACATCAAGCCACACAGTAAAATCCTCTTAACTAAAAGTTGCGAAATGAGCACTGAGGATTTTACCATGCCCACTTTTGTCAGCTGCGACACGTTCGACTGAGGACTAAGCAGCTCTAGAGAGTCTTGTCTGTCTAGGTCTAGGATGTGATCCAGGGATGCTTCAGGCACTGGGCCGCTGTGGCTCGCTTCCCTGGTAGTAGCTCCAGCATTGTCTGGAGGAAAGAGCTAAACTGGACAGCCTGTTCGCGTGGCCACTCGTACTTATCCAGCAGAATCTCACACAAACTCCAAGGCTTTAGCTTTGCGATGTGCCGCAATTGTCCTGAAGAAAGTCATAAGCAGATACAGTACGATAAGCTGATGCTATCAAACTTTAGGTAAACTGATTCATGAATTAAAATTGCTCAGAGCCATCAAAGAGCTGTGAGGAATGAGGAAGGAATTACCTTTACGGTTGAAATATAATTTGGAATTTCTTGCTGAGAGTGCAAATTGGGTTGGAAGGGATCCCAGCAGCTCAATAATGTGGGCAATGTGATCTGGTGAGACACAGATCAAGAGATATGTGTTAAGTACATTTAGTTCAGTTAGAGAGGGAGGAGAACAACAAAGTAGGAAAAGTAGGAAACATAATTTACAAACCTTCCTCTCTGGAGAAGTTGTCTCCCGATTGGGGGTCAAATAGATACTCCCCTGTGGCTAGCTCAAAAGCCTACAAAAAATAAACCAGAATGACTCAGTCAGACTCATAATTGCCAGCTGCAGCAAACTCTCGTTTATGAACATCATCAGTTTGTATGCCGCAGCCTCTGCTCAGAGCTTCACGTTGCAGTGTTCAGAGTATGGGTTTTATGCCGTTCAGACTATGGGTTTTATGGGTAAGTGACAGTGAGGATGTTCACTGGGAAGACCTAACGCATGCAAAGGAACACACTAGTCTAACCTAACCCAGTTCAGCTTCCCAATGAACAGGCAAACCGGGCCAACCTGAGACTAGGAGTAGGTTGTGCAGCGAGAGAGAGATCGTCAATTGTATTCTTATGGACGCTCAGCCAAGCCAGATAATTCTAACCCTCTAATAATCTAATCCTAACCTAGTCTCCGCAGTAGCGGGCAGGAACTTTACCCCTGCGCTCAAATGCATATGTCCATTTGTCAATGAACTAGTACTAGCAGCATGCTCCTCCTTACCATGCAGGCAGTGCTCCAGATGTCAGCAGGTGTGCCATAGTCAGCGCCAATAAGGACCTCCACAGAGCGGTACTGACAAGTCTGGATGTCTTCAGTAAAATGCTTGTGCTAATGGAGAACAGCAACCAATGCTTCACAACATCATCAATTGCAACATCCACAATGGGAAATGACTTAAAATGGGAATTCTACTACAAAACATATATAACGTTTATATATTCACCTGGTCAAGAGTGAATGCCCAAGTCTGTTTATTTTATGTTTATCACATAATTCATTTTTAACATATATGTTTATTTAGTCACAAGGGCTATGCAAAATGAGAAAATTGTGTTTTCAATGTGGCCCTGCTTGAAATGCTCCTCCTGCACCCACAGTATTGCCATCCCAGAGCTAGGGCTAATAATTGTTATCAGATCTAGGTCTGATATCAGTTATTACCCTTTGTATCCAATACTCCCCTCGCCCTGGGCTGTATGGGCTTTTGTTGCAACTCTATATATTAGAAAGAAATCTATTGTAGGAAATTGTGGCTAGGGCTTGTCCATGCAGAGAACTGCAATCTGGCAGTGAATCGTCCTGGGTGCTGCAGTAATAGTAACAGTGCAAAGCTATAAAGTCAGCTAAAGCCAGTGGTGTGTGTGTTTATTAAATTATTTGTTAAGTGTGCTTTAATGCAATATTTAATCACGATAACCTGTAATATAATTGTGCTGCAGTATTGAATTTATGTCACTGGAGTAAAATCTGTGAATGTGAAAACTCCATCACATTATTTATCTGGCTGCCCACACTGTGGCCATGACATTGTTTGCCGTGTTTAGGCAAAATAGCGATTGTGACGTAAATAATATGAATCGGTGCCTGTTAAAGGCATCATCCGAGTTGTAGAAACACCATGACCGGCCGACAGAAAGTAGAATCTATGTGAAATATTGCATCATAAATGTTGTTCCTATATAGACTATAATAGTCATCAAGAAAGCACGTATTAAACATGTATGCTGGGCAATTCTAGTTTGATTTGTCATGCTTTCATAACCAATGTTGAATATTACTTTTAAATTAGCAATCTTACCGTTTTCAAATAGCATAACATTTTGGTAGTAAACAAATCATTATTATGAGCTCAGATACTAAACTGTCACTCACCACCCAGCAGGCATTTCCCAGGTCAGCGATCTTTATGAAGATGTGATCTGCATCCTGAGGATTCAGTAGGTCCACTTGTCCACCCAAGTCTCTTGTGTCTACAATGTACAAAAAGCATCATATTAGTAAACATCTACATAACATAACCTCCCTAAATATATTGCCCTCAAAGTTAAGCTTTGAGGTTTTTCATGCTTTCATCACATACCCAGCCTTCAATTACCATGTGAGGGGCAAGGCAAGTTTTTTTGCCCGTTGGGAACCAGCCTACACAGGAACGATGCAAATATGGCACCACCTCTAAAGTCCTCAACAAACTACAACACGTGCAAAACTCCGCTGCCCGCCTGCTCACCAGTACACGCTCCAGAGACCACATTACACCCGTCCTCCACGACCTACACTGGCTTCCCGTCAAACAAAGAATTCACTACAAAATCCTGCTCAGCACCTACAAAGCTCTCAATAACCTGGCTCCCCCCTACCTCTCCGACCTTCTCGAACTATATGTCCCCCCCCCCCGCTCCCTCAGGTACACTGAAGCCAACCTCCTGAAGGTCCGCAAGGCCAAGTACCGCATCTGGGGGGACAGGGCCTTCTATGTTTCGGCCCACAAACTCTGGAATGAACTCCCTACGATCTCAGAGTTGCTCCCCCTCTCCTCTCTTTCAAAACCTCACTCAAAATCCCTTCAGGATAGCTTTCCCCAGCTGAGGTCTCGTTTATCCTTTTATCTTTTTAACCCTGTACTGTTGTATCTGTTATGTTTTGCTTTGGGGTTTTTTCTTAATAAAGTCTGTTCCTAGTGTTCCCATGTAAAGCGCTTTGGGTATTTAGAAAAGCGCTATATAAATTTGAGCTATTATTATTATTAAAACAGGGAATGCATGCCCCACCCTTTAATGCAATACCCACTATACCTGTTGTCAGGGTACCTGTTGTAACCGTCTGTGTCCCTTTTGTGCCCATATAGAAAAGTAAACGTCTGTGGAGTGTGTGTCTGTGAAGAGTGCGAACTGAATGTGAAAAGTAGATTGACTAACAAAATGGCAGGTGTGGGAAGTTGCCAAATCAATCTTAGGCTGGGCGTTGGCATGGCAATCAATTGTCTCATTTGGGCCAGAGCCTTTTGTACAATGGGCATATCAGTCGGCTCGGCGGTTCTGGACAACCTGACCTGTTCACTGTTAAAACGTTGAAATAAAACCAGATAACATTACAGTTTCAGTTCAGGAGAAATGGTTGGGGAAAAGAAACACTCAAAAGGCAGTGCAGAAATGTCTTGGCCGATGTTTGAAGGACTTAGAGATTTTTCTGGGAGTTTGTTCCAGACTTGTGATGCATAAAAACATCTGCTTCTCCACATTTAGTTACGATTCTAGGTTAAAAAGCAGACTTGTCCCAGATAAAGATGTCTGGATGGTTCATGATGTAGCATAAGCTACACATCATGAACAAATTGAAGGTTGTTCTGATTGACCAAATCACTTATATTATTATATTACACTTTAATTATCATGTTCTGTATTCTCTTCTCATCTCTAATGTGATTATCAAGTATTTTGAATGATGTTGTTGATTTTATATTTTTATACAGCAATCTTTTGGGAAAAATATAAATATATCTTGTGTCTTTATTGTATCTTATATCCTCCTGGCACTTTCTCTTTTTTAATTTATTTGTATGCTTTATTATATTACTCTATAGGCCTACTGTGCTAAATCTAAGCAAATCAAGCTCAGAAATCTATTTTCCCATTAACCGTTCAGCATTCAATGCTTTAGTATTTATTTGACATGGAGACAGTATAAAGATCTGAGAACTGGACTCTGGAGTGATATGATCCACTTTCTTGGGGGTGATAAAAGGATCAAGAAGGTGATAAGCTGGGCCTAATTGGTCAGCTGCTGTACTTTCCCATGGCAAAATGACAGTTGACCAATTAGCACATGCCAAAGTGCCACTTGGCATGTGCATGTGGTTAACTATTAAATCGCGTTAGCAGGAACTTGGCATGTCAAATATACATGGCTGATCCAGCGAACATGGTTGCTGCAGATGATTTAGTAAAATCCATAGCTGAAGAGTGGAGTTTATCCGGGTGCCCAAAACATAGGGCAGAAACAAAGAATGCAGCAGTGAGTCACAAAACTGCATTAACGAACTGACATAGGATCCTGTCACAAGTTTACAGCTTCTCACTAACCGCCACAATCTTCCAAATACCTTACTTGGTGGATAGAAGAAAATCAGATGCTGCCAGGCCCGGACTTTGGGGCAGGCGGCCCGAGGTGGGACAGTTCCCCACCTAGGGCACCAGGTCGGTAAGGACGCTGTGTCGCCCTCAAAGAAATCTGTGGTGGGTGCCCAGGCGCCACCGCCCCCTCCCCATTGAACAAATAAAAAAAGAATAAATACACTTTGCATGCCTGTTCTGTTCCTCACAACAACAATGTTTTGTTTCATCTTCTGCAATGCTGGTAGTGCCTGCTTTAAGTGGGGGATGTCGTCACACACTTGACTTAACAGGCAACCCTAAAAAAGCTGTGTTGTAGTTTTCCTCCTCCGAGGTAGAAAGCGAGTTTATGTTGTAGGTAAATAAATACAGCCTCACTTCCTGGATTTATCTCGTCTTTGATCAAAACAAGCTTTTTTTTAACAGCCCAAACTAAATAAACAACGAATGATCGCATTTCAAAAAAAAAAGTATGGATCCCTCGTCTGGTTCGACAAAAGAAAATATAAGGTAAAAACACACTGGACATGGTGAATAAATGAATACCTGGCTGTCCAGTGTCCTGGCATGCTGACTTCAACAGTGAAGAGAGATGATACTATCATACTAAGAGTATTGAACAGCACTTTTTTGTGCAACTGTACTAGTGTAACTACCAAAAAAGCATGATGGACCCCATGCTTCTAGAAAGCCTGGTGTTTCAATCACTATAAAGGTTGAGGTTCACAACATTTCTACTGTTATTTCGAATAGAAGAGTGTCCAAGACAAGGAGTGGTTTGAAGGGAGAATGCCGTTTGGTTACTGTACCTCACAGGCATCACAGCCCCCAAAAATGTGATAACAAGCTAAACCTTGCACTGTTTAACATCAGGTCACTAACAAATAAGTCCTCCTCTGTAAATGATATAATCTGTAAAGAGAAGCTAGATATAATCTTTTTAACAGAGACATGGCTTAGCTCGGATGGAGCTGTTCTCCTAGCTCCAGCCTGTCCTGCAAACTATACAGTTTCATTCACTCTGTTCATGAGGCTAAGAAAGGAGGTGGACTGGCAATTATTTTTTCAGACACTTTAAAATTCTAGCTCTGACTCTTGGCAGCTTTTCATCCTTTGAATACCATGCAGGCCACAATACTGCAGGGTCAATCCTATTCCTCTATGCCAATGATTAGCATTTATCGTCCTCCAAAGTGCAGCAAAGCAGTATTTCTAACTGAAATATCAGAACTTTTATCCATCTGTTCCACTAACTATGACAGAGCTCTTATCTCAAGTGATCTTAATCTTCACTTGGACAATGCTTCAGATGCTGTGGCTTAGAGTTATTGCACTCCTTTGAGTTTATCCAACATGTTGTTGGGCCCATAGATATATATAAAGGCTAGATGGCTCAAGGCGGAATCTCTGACGTAGTCCACCCGGCGGCCATCTTACTTCGGGGCTACAGTGCAGTATATGTTCAATGGCAGCTCAAACAAAAACAGTCATAACTCGCTCTGGACGGATTTACAAACGGGTTGGTTTATTACAAACGTTGTCAACATGGCTATGATTCAGGACGCTTCTCTGCTTAATTTTGTTTTTTATATGAACGTTGTATAAAAGCACTTCTACACTCTTGCTTTTAATTGATCTTTTAATTTGTTATTCATGTCCTCACTGTATTGCATTACTGCTCTGTAAAGCACTTTGAGCTGCATTTCATGTCATGAAAGGTGCTATACAAATAAAGTTTTATTATTATTATTATTATTATTATTATTACTAATCTCGCATTGGGTGCCGAGAGGCATCGAAGCAGCCCTGGATGCTGCATTGTCACCCAGAGATACAAAGAAATTGAGCAATGACATGTTTTTCACATAATCCCTATTGCAGATACATAGATATGATTTAATATTTGAGGATTATAGAATAAAAGAAAACAGGAAGTGACATGAAACTGACCATGTAGAGGGGACGGAGGTTGAATATCTGCAGTCGGATGTAACAATAGTGATCTAGACCCAAGGTCTGGTCGTGGGTGGATGATGCGTTGTTGGCTGCGTTCCATGTGTGGCGCTGAGCCCAGCCCATCTTCCTGCAGCAGGGTCTGCCTCCTTGCAGCATGGCCTGGCCCTGGAGGCTTAGATGAACAGGGGGAGCTAGAGGTATTAGAGGGAGCAGGAACATCATCAGAGAATGACACATGATGTGCGAGTTTGCGTCTCTGATTGCTGCCAACTACACCCTCCTCTCCTCTTCGTCGACTCTTCTTCCTTGTCAACATGTTCATCTGGATCCTGGAGGCTTTGCCCGTCTATGAGAGGGTTGACAGTTAGTTTTATGGGAAACGTTATGATGTCACATGGTAGAAATCAATCCTTAGCAAATTTCCAAGAATGTTCACTGCAACTTCATGCCTGTTGTTTTTTGGGAGTGCAGTATTAGCATATCACATTTGTAAAGAGTGTCTTGCTACAAACTTTGTTGTAGGACACAGTCATGCAACAACATATCAATTAAGTATACTGCTGCAAGACAAACATGAAACAGCAACTCAAGGGAATGCCAACAAATCAACAAATGTGCAATTACAGCAATAGTGATGTTGATGATGATGCACCATGGTTAATCGTTGAACATTCCTGTAATAAGGTTTGAAGTCAACAGTAAAATCAAGATGCTTAAAATTGAGACACATGTCAAAGAAACGCTGTCTTACCCACACACCCAGTGTCTGGAATACCCCAGTCAACTTCCCCAGCAAGTTGGGCAAAATCTAGAGAAGTCATTATGGTAGAAATTATGAAGAAAAAACATATAAAAGTTCATCCAAACATTACAAAGAGTTTGATAAAAAAAAATATTGAGATAATGGTGATTAGCAGAGCCAATCAGACTGTCGTATACGTTTTTGTTCAGTGTGTTGTAGCTCCACACCTGTTTCTCTCTTGGGCTGTTGTTCCCTGACATTGGTAAGAGGTCAAGAAGTCAAGAGTTTATAAGGGGTCAAAAAGACAACAAAATATAAGCACAACAATTAAACAAATCTAACACATTTCAATTATGTTGAGCAACATTCACTTAGAAATACTATCCCTCCATCAACCAGTTGAAATTAATTTACATACAGAAGACCAATATTAAAGTGACATGATACATGCTGTGTTGTTGCTGCTGTACTAGAGCATAGCTAACCTGAGGGACCAGTGGGAGCAGGGGAATCTGGGAGTTGCCACAACTTGGTGTCAGCTGCCTGCTCCTGGATATAAACCTCACCCACTCTCAACAGGATGTTCTCTGGCTTGATGTCTGTGTGGATAATCTTGCATTTGGTGTGCAAGTAGTCTAAGCCCTGGAGAACCTGCAGTGTTGAATAGAAACCGAGTTACTGTTACTACACTGTATGTCAATGCACAGTAAACCCCCAGTGTTCATTTAACAGTGTTATAATGGACCCAAATGGACACGTAAGTGGGGAGCAGGAAAAGAGGCTTATCCGGTCATTAAAAGCCTGCTTTTGAACAGCGAAAATTGCAGAGTAGAGGATTTAAGACGGCATGGGGTGGGGGGTCACCTGTCTGACAATGCTCTTGACACAAGGCAGCGGTAGGCCGGTGTAGTTGGACTTGATTATCCACTTCAGCAGCTGGTGGCCAAGTACTTCCAGCACCATGCACACATCTGGGAAACAGTCAAGTCAAGGACTCCTGTTTGTTTGATTGATTGATTGAATACTTTATTGGTCAATAATGGTAGTAGTAGGCTACATTGTACAGTAAGACATTAAGACTAAAAAGGATAACACAAAAAGTCATGGGGACTTGTTTCTTTTGTGGTCCTATATGTGTTCAATTCATCAACGTTGCATAAAAATTAACACACACACACACACACACACACACACATCTATATATATATATATATATATATATATATAATACATGTCATACGCATAAACAAATACAAACTATAAAGGAGATGGAAGATTACATTTTGCAGTCTCCTGAAAAGAATAATAATAAATAAATAAATGTGTTTAACATCCTCTAATGGATGGTGTCAGGGCATAGTAGAATGAGAATTTTGTTCTAAATTTGGGTGATACCAGATCATGGTATCCCTATCTAGTGTTGTGACTGTGGGTGTAACTATGAGGGTATTGATCATTTCTTAACCCTGTCTTCTACCCTGAGCCATCCCAAACTAGCAAAATGTGTTGAGATTAGGTGGGTCATGGGCTCAAGGCCAAGAAGCAGTAGTATGTTTGTTTAGGGATGTCTAAAGTTTAGTTTTTAGCGAGATGTTGGAGAACCAGGTTTAACACTTACAGCTGATTCATACTAAAGCTCACGTGTCTCAGCATGACACTTTTTGAGCTTGTAGATCTGATATTTTCAGTGTACAACACGCCACACAACTAAGTATAAATCAGGCATTAGACGGAAGTCCAAGTTAACAAACATGCAACAGGCTTGATGATCATCAATAATAGTCTAGAAAGCTTCTACCAAATCAAATTAGGAGCAAATGACTTAACTTAACTTAAGTGGTTAACTAAATTAGTTAACTGCACGTAGTGTAGTCACACACACACACACACACACACACACACACACACACACACACACACACACACACACACACACACACACACACACACACACACACACACACACACACACACACACACACACACACACACACACACACGTGATTTAACATCTTTAAGCCATTTATAATATCAATAATGTCAAAACACTGTCACAATCTGGTCATCCTTTTTTTAAGGATACGTTCTCCGTTCATTCCAGATATCTTGAAGTCATCAATGAGCTGCACAACTGTTTCCCGGTTAGGATCTTTGGGGTCACTGTCCCTGACCTGATAAACAATATAGAAAGACTATAAGCACCAATATCAACCCTTTACATCAAAATGTGAATTAATGTAACTATTAGAACTCCAACTCGGGTATTGCATAACCGGGTGGGCCCGGGGCATACATTCCCAACCTGTACCGTTTACCGACTTGCATGCATGGTCCCCGAGTGTAGTCGTAACAATGGAAGGAATGACAAAATGATCACTGATGATGAGCACTGACCTTCTCTAGCTTGAAATGAATCTAACACAATTATGACTGTAGGATCTTAAAACATATCACACAATATTTTATATCTAGGAAATCATTACGTAATTATATGACTGAACAAATTAGATTGAAATACTAACATAACATAATAATACATCTCAAGATTTAATTGCAGATTGAGTAAGGTACGGGGAAATGTAGACAATGACAGCCTCCCTTATAGGGGAAATGTAGACTCACACATTTCAAAAGTTTGATTTCATCTAGTGCAGTTTCTGTGAAGGTCGGCGCACTCTTCACTACCTTCAGTGCCACAAAACGTCTCTTCCTGCACAAAAAACATCATTGTGACACGACAGGCAATTTGTGATTTCAATGCATGTACTATATTACCGTAATATACAAGTGGACCATGCAATAATTATGAAAATACCGCTGCTGATGCTACACTTACTCTATATCCCAGCAGAGCCATACAGTAGAGAAATGGCCCCATCCCAACTTCTTGACCACTTGGTAACGGTCAATGTAAATCTCTCCTATTTCCACAGGGCAGTACCCACCTTTGGGACGAAGATTATCCCCACATGTCAAAGTGCACGTTTAAACCTGTGAGGTGATATTTGGAATTGCAGCACTGCTTGCCTTACCCACACAGTATTCCGCAGCATTTTCCTGCTGCTCATCATCAGGTGAAAAATGTTCAGGTGTAGAAAGTGGCAGATCAGCAACTGGTGGGTTACAACTGGGTGTGATTGGGGCGAGACATGGTTTGGGACTACCATCTGAGGTAGAGGGAGGGTTACCGTTGGACTTCACACAGATTGGACTACCATCTGAGGTAGAGGCAGGGTTGGACTTCACACAGATTGGACTACCATCTGAGGTAGAGGGAGGAGGGTTGGACTTCACAGGTGAATTAGGAGTACTTGCTGAACTAAGGGCTGATATTGCAGCAGCATAGGAAGACATATTCTAATCATGGACCCTGTAGTACTTCTTGCACAACTGAAGAAGGGGGTCCTGATGATGATTGTAATCTCGCTGAAACATGTGAAGGGAAATGTAGTCCTTTTAGTAGGGTAGCAAAATCACGACATTAAACCAAGTAGCATCATAAATAAAATGGCACTCTCTTCACTATAACTCTGAGATCTCTTAAAATATTATCAGATATAGGCAACCATAATTTCACCATTTGTATAGTATTCCAGCAGGCGGTTTGCTATGATATTTCAAAGGGACCAGTTGATGTGTAGGCCTGAGTTTATTTTTAGCTGTTTGAATGGCATGTAAAAACGTAAATAGCCCCTGAGACCAGTCTTACTGCAACTGCACTCTCCCTAGAAGTGGACAAACTGGACATGGACAGCCCTACAATGATCAAGCCATGATTGTATTGATGTGCCCCTGACAGTGTCGTCACTGCACAAGAATATGAAAGGAGCGATTATTTGTAAACAACGTGAAAGACAATTAAAGCGTGAATGTCTTGCGCTATTATGATATGTTGTTTGTGACATATTTCACTTACTGAAGTTGTAACTGCCTAACTGGCAAAGTTATCTCAGTTTTCGTGTACATGGTAGTACTATAAACACAACTTGAACAGCTGTGGAGTTTGTTAGACGTGCGTCAGTTTTTTTTTTAAGCCAATGGGCAGATTCAAACAATAAACTTGAACACTATTATATTAGGTCTCGACTTACTTACCCTCGTGTAGGCTACGATATTGAGTCCTGTCCTGACTGAGAGTTGACTCAGCAGGCATTTGACAGCGGAAAACGTCGCAGAGCATTTCTCTCCCCAGCTTGTCCTGTGCGCGTGCGTGAGCGACTGAAAGTAGTAGTACGCGCCGCGGCTGTGATCTCTGTAACGCTACATGCAGTTTCTCACCAACTATTATTCCAAGACAATTACAGACAAACAAGACCTGTATCTACAAACGTTGTTGTGAATAGTACAATTTGCAATCAATCAATCAATTAGAAGTGATTAGGCAAAATAAACTGTTTTTTAAAGGGCTGAAGAAACAGTGAACATAAAATTTTAACCTTTTAACCTATTATTTTCAAGCTCTTTAAAAAACTGTTACCGGTATGTTGGTATTATATTGTTTGAATTATAGGCTACATGATTAATGTGATTAATGTTTAGGTCAATGAAATCTTAAGGTTTTAGTTTAGTGCTTTCAAAGAGTAGGCTATAGGTTTCGGGTTTTGTTGGTAGCTGGTTTTGTTTACAATTCTTATCAAGATTACAGATTTGTGTAAATTGTATTGATTGATTGATTGATTCAGTGCTTTCTTCACGGCCCTGTCAAAAGGAGAACACACAGAAGCTTTATTGAGATCTGATTTCCATTGTGGTGCCATCCATGGTGGTCCCATGCATGTATTTCCATACAATTCCACAATTCAGTGTAATTTAGTATCCAGATCTAACCAAATTTTACCCATATATGGGCTTGTCAATAGGCCTATATAGTGTATGCACATCCAATGACATCAGGGATCTCCATATATGGGCATAACAGGGACACAGGTAGACAGGCAGATACAGAGATCTCCTTATAATCTGGCACAAAAGAGACAGACGGGTATAATGGGTCCTAGCTCTGACAAAGCCCCCGACAGTATATGACTCAGAGACAAGACATATTGGTTGGATCAGCATTGTGATAGCTCACAAAATAAACATTTTTTTTTAATCGCAAAACGAAGCCCAGGGGAACCCCACAAGTACATTCAGTATTTGTGATTTGAATTTATTCATGTGGACAGAATGGTGCCTCAGGAGAGTGCTATGGCCCTTTAAGATTTAGTCTCAGTCCACATATCTTGATTATTAGAAAAAATCACACCCGTGTGAACTGAGTGTGGAGGTCCCCAGGCAGTCCCCAGAACTTCCAGACCCACAGGAACCGGGCCGTCCAGGGTGCCGGCCCGGTTCCGGCGAGCCGCCCCGCGTCCGAAACGGTCGAGAAATGACAGAGTTACTGTGTGGGGGAATTAGATACTGTGTATGTTCTGTGTATGAATTAACTGTGTATGAATTAATTACAGCTCAATTTAGATTATTTCAACATGACACTTTATTTAATAAAATGAATGCACCATCTCATACATATAGGGCAGCCCTATTACAGCCTATTGGCCCTCATTTCATAGGCTTAATGTTGAAGGAAAAAAGGAACAAAAGTAGGGACATGAGAAAACAGCTGCAGGCTCTAAAAAGAACAACAATTTATACAATGCATATTGCATACTTTGAAATGGTACCAACTTTCTTGCTGGTTGGAATGAGCTACATATAGCTAAAAAACTTTATAGGTTTCATAAATATACAATATAGTTTGAATAGATTTTCTTTAGAGCTAAATTTATACTATTTGTTTTCAACTTACAGAGTACATTTTATGAAAAATACATTTACTGTAAGACCCCCCCAGTGCACAGCAGTTTGGTCATTGATTTCAGGTTTCACCAGCTGGAAGAACCAATGATGTTGAAAGAATGTAAAAACAACATGTAGTAGTATCAGTAGAACAGTGGTTCTCAAAGTGGGGTCCAGGGACCCTCAGGGTTCCTTGAGGGGGTTCCAAACGGACCCTTACAGGTCTGTAACTCAAAGTGTACAAATGGTTCCATTTGTACAGTTATGAAATTAAAACCACTGTAGACGATCCACCACACTAGGATAGAATGTAAAACAATATGTGGTTGAAGAATCACTCCATGGTGTGCTACAATGAATCCATCAGTAAAAAAAATAAAAAATAAAACATGTATCATTTGAGACTTAAATATGACATTCACTTCAGTCCAAGACAAAAACAAAGTAAGCTAAATAGACAAAACAAGGCTGAAGAAATATCAATGCTTCATTCGGTTTTCAAACTGACAAAACAAGGCTAAAGAAATATGAATGCTTCATTCGGTTTTCAAACTGACAAAACAAGGCTGAAGAAATATTAACGCATCATTCAGTTTTCACAACAATTAATGTAGTACACTGCACTGTTATTTTCAGTATTCTATCCTTGTTCAAAGTTCTTACTGGTATCCGTGATTCAGAATTATGAAAACTGCTCACAAATTCCAAAATATTTTAACACAGTACAGTGGCTGTTGTGAAAAAGAAAAGGATACAGAGACACAACCTAGATGTCAACATCAGACAGGATGGGATGAACTTCTTTTCAATGGTCAGGCATGAGACCTGCTCATACCATCAATCAGTCAGACCTCCAGTAGCCCTATTCTATTCACAATTTTCCAATTTAAAACAATTAAATAGTCGTTGCACTTTATACTTCAGGGGATTATGACTACATATCTCCTATTTTGGTTAGTGTATATGGTTAATTATTATTATTATTATGGCAATGCAATATTAGCTTGAAACTCATTAAAGCAATCTATATATACACATAATCAGTCAGGTGGTAGACTATCAGCAGTCATTACCAAGACAAAGCTACCCTTTCCATATTCAAACTTGTTACCCTGTCTAACCTTCCATGTCCAAATCCTCCCGCTTGGTGACAATTTCCCCGGGCATTAAGGCTTTAGATGTTCATAAAGTGCTCTGTATGACGCTGACAAATTCTCCACAGCTGAATGTGGAATAACTGAGTTTGAAGCTACTCAAGGTGTCATACAGTAATGAGCTGCTGCAATACTGTAGGTCTCATAACAGCCATCAAGTATTCTTTAAAACTGGTCTAATTACTATGTCATGTCAGGACAAGACATTTTGACTCCAAACAAGGGGAATTTGCAATAAATGACATCATACCAACTACCCTCATTCTGTGACATCATGACCTGTTTTTATCTTTTGATTGAAGGGTAGGTAAGCTTAAAAAGGCTTAATGCTAGCATCACAAGTGATTAGAAAGCACTTAAATGTTCTTTTTTAAAACAAAGGTTTAGTTTTTGTTTATTCAAACACGTAGTCGTAGGCACTCCCATCCGCTACTCAAAAACTAATGTTCATGGCCCCTTTTGTATAACAAACATGGAAAATACATCACTGGCAAATTAATGGCAGATGGAGACTAAAACATACAGTATATTTGCGGTCTATATAGTTTAGTTTACAAACACACATTCACTGGCATGTCTAAATAGTTTTTAAATGACATATGAGTTCAAATAACATTTTTGTATATCACAAGACTAATGAGCAATAAATTACCTCTTTTAATATAATTCTTCTTTATATCTCAGAAGATACAAAATAGTAATTTAGAGCTTTATATATTCTGTAAAAAAGTATACCTTGGGAGATTTGTCAGGAAGTAACGAGGGGGAGGTTTTTCTTTTCTTCTGTTTGTTTTTTACAATAATACGATATGGTATATGAAGTTACAGTAGAGCTGTAATGTTATTCGATTTTCCAAGAAGAGTTAGTCATAAATCCAGCATAAATCCTCATAAACGTATTGGGCCTGATTCACTAAGCTGTCTACACCCATATTTTGGGTGTAAAGGAATTTTTCACACTTCCCACGTTAGTAGTCTGATTCAGTAATCTTTTTTTGTCGGTGGATTTTGCGGAGGGCCGCTCTTTCTCAAGTCTGCTCGGATGCAGGCTTACATGGAACCTACATAGACAACTAAGATGAGAAGTTCGGAAAATTCCATTACACCCAAAATATGTCTGTAAACAACTTAGTGAATCGGGCCCATTGTATCTATGTTGTTCATAAACCAATTAAATCAAGGGAATTCACAGAGGCTTTTCAGAATGTACAGCTACAGTTTATTCATTTCAATCTTCCGTCTCTTCTGAGGTTTCAATGTTTTGTTTTGCTTTTGAGGTCACGTACAGTGTGTGTGTGTGTGTGTGTGTGTGTGTGTGTGTGTGTGTGTGTGTGTGTGTGTGCGTGCGTGCGTGCGTGCGTGCGTGCGTGCGTGCGTGCGTGCGTGCGTGCGTGCGTGCGTGCGTGCGTGAGTGAGTGAGTGAGTGCGTGCGCGCGTGTGTGTTTTTGTTTGTTTGTGTGTGTGCGTGTGTGCGTTCACAAGTGTGTGTGTGTGTGTGTGTGTGTAAGTGTGTGTGTACCTGTGTGTGTCTGTCTGTGTGCATGTTATCTGCTACTTCAGACCAGAGTGCCAGGGTCTGCACTGGGTTCCTTTGGGGTCACGTCTTGATTCTGCGTATGAGGAGGCTCCTGGTAGAGAGAGAACTCCATTGACCTGTTATAGAGAAAGACACAACTTTATCCAAGCTGCCCAATACAGTGGATAGAAAACAAATAAATACACTTTTCTAAACTAAATAACTTTAAATAATATATTTGGTTACAATGTTTTGGTTATGGTGATCATTATTAGTGTGTTTAATAATCAATTAAAGCAGAGAAATGCTCACCTTCCATGCAGTGGGTGACCATGGAAGCTGGCTGATTGGGGAATCTGAGATCTGTGGTTCAGTGGATCACCTTGGACAGACTGAGACTGGTGCACCAGGGGATGGGGATGCGAGAGGCGAGAGATCCCTGCTTCCTGGCCCTTTCCAGCAGCAGGAGGGTAACCCAAGGCGTTCCTCAAATACCAGTCCCTCAGACCCTCCAGTGCCAGGGCTTTGTGCAGGCTCCGTGTGGAGTCTTCTGGGGTGGGGAGAGAAAACTGCGGGGGCCTGCGGTTGAAAGAAGTACCAGACAGCTCGGTCTGGTAGGGGTGCAAGTTCGGTATGGAGGAGGTGGTGGTGTCTGAAGCCGGAAGGGAAGACTCATAAGCTGAAAGCAAGATAGTATCCTGCTGGTGTTGCTGCTGCAAGGGAATGAATGGCCCACAGGATTTGGTTCTGGTAACTTTCACCCTCCGTGGCTCAGCCTGCGACCCTCTGATCACCATGGGGCTGTAAGGGGGTGCAGCGCTGGGGAGGTGCACCTGGGAGTGAGAGAAGCCGTTAGCATGTGGTGGCACTACTGCGGTGGCATGAGGAGAGGAGACTTCCTGCCAGATCCTGCCTGTGGACTGGTACAGGTGATGCTGCACTTGCATCCTCTGTTGCTTTCCCCAGATATAATCCATTAACAGTTCATTGTAGCCTCCCCCTGCCCCTCTGCCACCCACAGATAGACGCATTTTCCCCTGTTCCACTGAGCCATCCATGTGTCTCTCTGGGCTCCCAAGGTGAATGTGCCGCAGTTTGCCATCTGTCAGAGTCTCTGAGCTCTTGTAGGGACCGCCCCTTGAGGGCATCCCATTTCTGGGGGCTGGATCATCAGGTAGGCTAGAGCGATCCAGCAGGGCCTCCGAACTATTGCTGCGCCTGGCGCGGGAGCTGTAAGGGCAGCTTCGTCTATCAGAGGCGGAGCCCTCCTGTGCCAAGGGGATCATGTGAGGTACATCCAGGCTGCCAGACCACTGCTTCAGCACGTTCCCCCCCGATGGGTCCGATCTGACAGAGCGATTGAACACAAAGACGTCTTAGTCGATAAAGCCAGATATTGTATATTCACCAAAGGATTAACACATAATAACATAGCAGCAAAGAAGCTTTAAAGGGGTAAAAAAGTAAAGGTGACATGGCAATATACGGATTATATAATGAAAAACTTTTTGAAATACAATATATATTTTCGCCATGAGGGTGGCCCCCTAGGAAAGGTCATGGGGTCACCAGTATCCCTAGGGTTCATCCGCCCACAAGACTTTGAGATATCTCGTGTGCATTTTGAAAACGATTTTGGGATTTAGTAGATGCTCTTTATTCAAAGCGACTTAAGTTACAAATTGCAATATCGGAGTAAGTGGCATGAACCCTAGTCAACAAACAACAGGTTAATTGGTCACAGAGTACAAATAAATCAATGAAGTGTTACAAAGTAACTAGGGTAGCAGGTAAACATAGAACCTAGCATCTGTCTAAACAACATGCTATCTAAATAAAATTCTGTATTTGTGGACAAGCAAAAAGGACATGTCTAATATCATACATAGCATGTGTGAATATAAGTAGCATCTTTAAAAAAATAAGGCAACAAGTGATAAAGGGAAATGAGTGCTAGGGTGGTGAGGTGGAGTCGGAAGAGGTACATTTTCACACAGTGGTGAAAAATGGGAAGTGCAGTCCTAACTTATAGGGGGAGATCATTCCACAGCTAAGACGCCTGGAGCGTTTGCCTGGGCGTCATATGGAAGGGAGGGAACAGACATCCTCCTGATCTGTGTGCGGGAATTTGGGAAAGGGTGTAGGGGCGGATCATGTCCTGGAGGTAGGGGGTGCCATGCCCTTGATTACCTTGTAGGTCATCACCAGTCTAAGAGTGGCGCTATAGCAGAAAGGTCATTGGGTCACCAAAATCAGTAGGGTTCATCCTGCACAGCAAATTCCATGAAAGTTTTCAAGATACATTGTTTGGGACCAAAGCGATCCAACATTGCCATCTGTGAGACCAACCACTAGCAGGGCTAAAAACACAAAACTATGTTTCACAGAAAATCAACTGGACTGTCTGTACATCACGTTGTTTCTATGATCGATGATGATGAATGCCAAAATATAATTTCAAAATACCACAATGATATTTGTTACATACAGTAAAATAATGCATCCATTCTGAACAGAAAACAATCCTCAGTGTTAACATATATACTGTGTGCTAGCCTCCACCACAGCTACAGTTGTGTTCTGTACATGAGTCAGAGGCAGATTACCTGACAAGAACGCTGATGGGGGCAGTTCGGGCCAGCATAGGAGTGGCAGGAACACTTCTTCCTTCAACATTAGATGCACTCCTTGGTAAAGAATGACTCGGGCTATAAAAGAAAAATTGAGTTCAATAAGTCAGACATGACACCACAAGGTTGTATTTATCATTTGTCAGCTATAAATAGACAAACACGCGCACGCGCACACGCACGCACGCACACGCACACACACACACACACACACACACACACACACACACACACACACACACACACACACACACACACATACACACACAAATTGTGTGACATGAAAGACGAACAGCACCTAACAGAGCTGGTGACAGAGTTGCGGCGTGTCCTCATCTCATAGTAGATCTCTACCGGTGAGAGCTTCCTGCTGATCCTGTGGTCAGGACTACCAAGGGTGAGGCGAGGTTGAGACAGAGAGCGTTTATCACCAGCCACACTGGGAGAGGACTCTTATGGGAGAACACAAAAGAAGAGATGCACAGTTCACACACAAGCAGATGACACATTAATCAGAATGAGAACGCCTTTTATTGTCAGGTTTGCTTGCACATACAGTAAAGTAGTTTGTCTCTGACAGGTTTGTGCATTAACCCATTTTGACCTGAGATCAGATTCTACAAATGTCTTCCTGACAGTTTTCTGAAAAAGTTATGTTTCTATGTCAGTCGTTCTTAGATTTTTCAATAGCTAAAGCATAACATAATGCTAACACCAACAGTGGTTCCCGCCCAAAATGGCTTAAACTGAAAGCATATAGAAACATTTGAATTATTTAATTAGTATATATATATAGTAAGCAGAACATGGTAGAAACTAGAAAAATCACACCTGTGTCTCATCATCTCATTCTGGCAATTATCACAATTTGCGTCTTCACTTTTCTGTCCTCACATTTTGCTCAGCCAATCAAATCATCGCTACGGGGTAGGGGGTACACACAAACACACAAAGCTGGGCATAGGAGGGGCTAGCGCCTCTCAAAAAGAGCTCCTTGCAGCCAGGACCTACCAGGTCAGGCAGGTTAGGTCAGGTGGGCCAGAAATGTTCAGACAATCAGGATGGATTATGAAATATCAGACTGTCTTCATCACTTGACTATGCAAATATTGGGCCCGATTCACTACGGTAATTTACACCCAGGTATAAATAAAGTGACCAAAGGAGGGTGTATTTTCTACACGCAAAAACCAACGTGCAATTCATATAGTTTGCGGATCACGGGTGTATTTGTGTATTTATCTGTATGTACACTGCGATGTAAACTAGAGGTTGGTATAATAGCATAGATAGAATACATGATAATATAAATTCACTATTACACCCTTTTACAATTACAATTGTTAATGGCACCTACAATCCTACAATTCAGTTAGTGCGAGTGATGAAATATTAATCATTAATATTTAATGAAATATATTCTTTGATTGGGTTCAGGCAAGGCTTTACTCACCATTTTCATGTGATGTTGAATCAGATATGGAGCTCGTGCTTTCTGACATTACAGTGTCCTCTACAAGTCAACAGAAGAGAACAGATAGGATCAATTCAATTCAAACCAATTCAGACTTTATTCCAGACACACAGGGGGTACATAAGAGTACTTACAAATCATCGAAAAATAAATAAAAACAGGGAAACATAAATAGAGGCTGACTCTCCAGTGTTTACGCAGCGTGCACAAGTACCGGAGACAGCTCTTCCCAGGATTGACTTTATCCTCAATAATACTGTTCCGGGACTCATCCAGGCGAGACATGAGTACATTACAAAGAAGTGGTTGGCACTGTGCCATCTAGGGATCATAAGTGTGTGTGTGTGTGTGTGTGTGTGTGTGTGTGTGTGTGTGTGTGTGTGAAGAACAATAGTCTGCTAGATGGTACAATCTTTGTCAAGTAGTACATGTATGACACCAATCACATCGTCATGAATGGAATACGTTTGTGCATATTATTTGAACCTAGGGCCATTACCGAGAAGTGCGTTTCAGTTACACAAACATAAAGCAGTCATGTTATGTATCCCCTGTGACTGTGAGTCACAGGCTGCCGTGACGCAACGTTAATGAGAGATAGGCTGGCAAGGCACTAAGGCAGTCATAATGTGAACGTTTATGGAGTGAATGACTTTAGTTGTTATTGTACAATACTTTAAATACTTTAAAACAGTTGTCATGTTGCACAGTGCACACATGCCTAAAGTTGCTCTTATTTGCGCCGCCCTCGTTGAAAACAAATTAAACAATGTATTTCCAACTCCAGCTTGTCCCAGTTCAGGCTGCATGAACAGTGCTCGAGCACTGAGTTTTCTGCCCCCTCAATGTCGTAACTCTGTCTTACTCTATGGCTGTGCTTTTCACCGGACAGCTTTTCACTAGGAGAGCATAATACATGTGGAGGTTCATGCTATTTCCCCCACGTCCCCTCCCTGCTAAACAGGCTCAGCAACCACCTAGCAGGGTTTGCAAACAAGGGCATGATCCCATAACAGCTTCCAACCAAAAACACTTGCCAATTGTATTCGTTGGAGCTGCTGCTTTTTATGAACCATTTATACTCGACATAAAATACGCATGTCTGTCATGGGTCTCGCGCTGTTCCGTTGTGTTGTTGTTTTTAACATGGTGCGTGACTGCATGCACCTGGTGGTGCACAAAGCCACACTGACTAGTCAAGACTGAGCGCTTTCTTTCCCAAATGAAATCAGTGTGTCGCAGGTCCCAGCCAATATTACCTACCACTCCAGGGTCATAGCTCCTTGCTGTAGGCTTGCAGGTAGCAGGTGATTCGGTGTTCAGTACAAAGAAAGTCACGACTGAGCTACTGTACATTGGGGGTGTCAATTCACATCTGTGTGTGGAATTTATTGCATTTGGAAAGTTCCAGTTGATTATTATTATTATTATTAATTATTGAAATTATACCAACTACACCAGACGCATGAATAGCATGAGCTCCACGCGCAAAGTGGCTAGCTGCAGCGACAATGACACACATTAATCCAGACATGATAAACAGTACTCAAATTTTTTTTTTTGTAACCACTTGGACCCTTGAATCTCACACAACGTGTCGCAGTTGCAGTTTTAGATCAGCAATTTTGGGCAAAGAGAATTGGTGTAGACAAAAGCAGTCCAAGTACACAATTCAGGTCCAGTTTACCAATTCCAGAGGATTTAAGTGGTTAACATGTGGCCTTACCTGTATGGCACCCCCGATGGACTGTCCTCTTGCTGTTTGGCACATATCGGTCTGATTCAGCATGTCTGTATAAAGCACCAGTGAAGAGGGCTTTCATCTGTCTTCTTTGGCCACATTCATCCTGTGCAGAACAGCATACACAGTGAGGAGGAATTATAAACGATACTATATTGTATTATGGCTGTTTATATCTAACCTTTATATTTTACCATCAATTATAGTACTTATATAATACATTATGATATGACAGGATATTTGCTACAGATTAAGTAATAATACCTGGGCACTTCAGGAGAGACTACCTAGAATAGATGAAATATACTGGAGCACTCGACTGGTCTGCACGTATTTGTTTTTTAATCTGAAGAAGACACAATTCGAAATGTCAATTACCCCGGCAACAATAAAACACGTGCAGAGACCAGTCGAGCTTTGGGTAGTCTCTCCTGAAGTGCCCAGGTGCTATTATTTTCTCTGATGCAAGTTGTCACTGTTGAGCACCGATGAGACCTTTATACCTTTTTCTGGCGGAAGCGCACAGGACTTCTCGCTTATAGGGGCCAAGATGTCTCTACTAGGCCTGATAGCTATTGTTTTTGGTACAGCGTCTACAGCCTGTCTGTTCTGGTTCAGCTTGTAGCTGCTAGTATAACTATGGTCTGAGCCCTATGCTCGTTGGCAGAACTACCTTACCACCGATCTGTGCCAGACTGTGTGTCTAACGTACTCGTCCTCCCCATGATATCATGTACATTAAAGCATATCCATCACCATCTAGCATATTGTCTCGCATTACACTAGTGACCCTAGTTCACTCTTACTTCTGCCTTGGTGTTGGGTGACAGGCAAGCCCTGCGCTGCACCACTGGGGGTCTCTCTCCTGTTTCCAGAGGGAAAGCATGTGGTAGCTTCCCTGTCAGCTCCTGTCGAGGACACACATTTATATATTCCAAGGTGGATATTTAGCTTTCTGGGGAGAGGGGGGGGGGGGGGGGCACATGTGAATATGGTCATATCTTCCTATAATTGAGATTCATTCATGTATTGCAAAAACGCTACATGATACGTTAATTATAACCGTAAACGGGTTACTATAAAGGCTCAAACACGTGTTTGCAATTTAGCTGCATTTACTGTACAGCAGGGAACAGTTAAATGCATGCAGACTTTGCAGAGACAGATTGAGAGGGACCATACTGTAAAAAATAGGGATGTGTGAGACAGCTGTCAATGAAATGCTGAGGCAGCTGCAGCCTTGTACTGTATGTATTACTGGCATGGCCTCTAGAGAAATCACACAAACATTGACATTCAGCACTAGACAATAACTTTGCTTTCCAACAAGTTGCTACATACTGTATTTCTATGGTAATATGACCACTGAGCAGCCAAGCTCAGCATCTCAGATTCCTTTGTTTGTCTACACTACAAAGGAAGCAATCACAATACAAAACACACAATGTCAATAAGCACGTCACGTTGGTCACTGATACTGTACATGATGTTGTAAGGTGTGTAGTCCTTGCCCGTAGACAGATAAACAGACAAATACTGACCGCCTCATGCAAGCAAACTTGTTTGAGCTCCCCCACTCGGCTGTTGAGGAGTGCTTCCAGGACCTGCTTCCTCTCCTGTAGCGCTGCAACACGTTCTGCCTGCAGCTTGCTGTCCTGGCAGCCATGAACATCTGCACAAGAAAAGACATCCATGAATATATATTATATATATATATATATATATATATATATATATATATATATATATATATATATATACACATATATATTGTTAATGTCATTTACGTATATTTTTCAGCTTCATGTGTTCCTCTTCAGTGAACGTGATTCAGTATTCAACTATTCACAGTCACTCACTCATCTGATATGATTATCTGTCAGCTGTGGCTGCATGAGATGAGAACAAGCACTCCTCACACATATGTTATTTCTTTCAGCTGGATGCTCCCCATCATTTCTAAACTCATTCTGAAAGAAACTGATTCTTTGTCCGGGCCATCTCGAGCTTGTCCAGGCGAAACAACTAAACAACGCTGTCTGTCCACAGGGCGTTGGTGCAAACTAAATCAAGATGTTCCCGTTGGAACGTTGCCAATACTTCAGGAAGAAATAAGCAATATTACTCACCTGGAGCCCCTAAGCCCATGGATGTGATCATGTGTCCTTTGACCTCCATGTGATGTAATTCAGGGGACTTTACAACTCAGCGCTCCCAGCACAAGCCCTCACCTGATGAGATAGATGCAGAGCTTTAGCGTTGCAGCTGGGCCAGATCAGCAGAAACCACATTAAAGTGTAAATGTGTGTGTTCCCCTAACCTTGCAGTCTCAGCCATGTGTTTTGTTGTGGTGTAGACTGGCCATTTCACTTCCAGCAAGTCAGCAGATGATATGGGTGTCTCCCAACGCAGATTATCCCAGATACCACTAGGAGGAGCTACTGCACTCCTCTTCAGAAGACACTGAAAACAATATTGTTGAATAGATATTGATATCATTGGCAAGGATATTCATAAAATATATTCCTAAGAATAGTGATAGACACTCTATACATGTAGGAAGAACGTTGATCAAAATATGGCAATTAATAGACTTTGAACTCAGAACTAACATTTAAAAAGCTTTTCATTCATTTAAAATGTTAACTTTCTATTTTCTTCTTTTTGTTTACAATAAAACAATTTTAAATATGGGAGAGCTGCCCACTTACATCTTTTAAAATATAGTGTATTGTTACACATCTTTTTTTTATGTGATAATAAAGTAAAAATAAAACATTCTTGGAAATGTGCAGTCAACCAGTCTCTCAAAACAGGACATTACTGTTCATCGAATGGTTGAATCTAATCATAATTTCTAAAATTAACATCCTATGCAATTACCAACCAGTTCATTTGGAAAATGGAAGTGAAAAGAGGAAGAGACAGGCATGGTGAATAATTTATAGAAAAAGAAAACCTAAACCATGTGTTGCGTCTCAATAGCTCAACAGGTACAAGAACAAAAGATGCAATTGAGCCACAGGATTAGCAGTAAAGAGAAAGACAATAAGGGACATTTACAGTGACAACAAGATATAAATAAATAACATAGACGGTTGATCCTCAGATTTTCTGGTGTCATAGATATCAGGGTTATCTTGTCATACAATATACTTTATATGGCCTGGCTGAAAGCAGGGTATAAATCGACGTCTATGTCTGAATTCTATTGATTACATTACTCAATTTCTGCTAATCGTGTCCACTTATCTGTGATATTTATAGTGACCAGGGAAATCAAATTACTGTCTAGGTCTAACAAACAGAACATCCCCATCATGGAAATATTTAAATATTTGACTCAATAAAGGAATGTTTTGTGCCAATCTTCAACAACAAAACACCAATCTATCTTAACTGTGTTACCTGAGCAATGTGTTTTTGTTTCAGTCACACTTTTCCCCACATTGACATTGAGGTTCATTTACAACTACACTCTTCCACTATCACTGTATAGAAACACAAGACCCAAAAATAGCAATGCTGTTTGATTTTCTCTCAGCACTACAAATTGTTGCCGTGAGGAAGTATCACATTCTCTTCTTGCTTGTCTAGTACATAATAAAACAATTCCATCTAAACCACAAACCACAAATCCATAAATGGAAAACCTCAATAGGCAAAATGTAAGCAAACCATGTAAAGACCAGAAGAAATGCCCTTCTGGGCACAGGTCTCCACCAGGAGAATATATATGGAGTGTGTCAGTGTGTGATGTTTCATGTTTGGCAAAAGGTTTAGGACTAGGAGTAATATAAACATGTTTTTGTTGTGGGTTGTTTTTTGCAACAATTTTCTTCATTTTGTTGAGGAAATGCAGAGCCTGATCACTCATAGCATCTCTGAGGATAGAATTCTGGATGAACTCCTGAAAACTTTGGAAGGCAATCTTAGCCAATCAGTGTAGAATCTGAGAAATCCAACAGACTCGTCTTGATCACATGACTACAGAGATGTGTACCGATTTGCGTGAGATTTGGATGAAATCTGTGCGACTAACATAAACAATGTGTTTTGCAGAAATCGGCCTCATGGTGGTGCTATAACCGGCAGATGTGGAGGGATGCAGGGAAAATGTTTTTCCATGGCCTCTAGGGAGTGCGCATACATAAGTTGTGTACAGATCGATGCAGTTATAGGTAAAAACAGGAATTGCCCTGTTATAGCGCCACCATGAGGCTGATTTGGAAAACAAAATGAGTGGCATGTCGTCCGCGGCCTAGTGGAAATGTGCGGAAATGGATCGGGCCAACGGTGCCGGAGATTAGCTGGTAACGGACAGAAGGAAGGACGGACGGACGGACGGACACACACACACACACACACACACACACACACACACACACACACACACACACTCTCTCTCCCCATGCCTTATTTGTAACATACTTGAACGTTTGCAGTTCTGCTCCGTTTGCAATGGGTCCTGTCTTAGAACTGAACCAGTAGCTGCTGTTTGCTCGTGTTGCCTATGAAAACCCCAGTGTGTGTGACCTCCCATTGACAGACAAGTAGGAGCCCTTTAAGCAAACAACTGCCGGTATTATGGCTCAGTGCAAGCAACTGTTGGTCAGACAAAGTCAGTCACATAAACCTCACCACACAGAGTCCCAAGTCACGGATCAAAATTCTTGATTTAATGTAATCTAATATGCCAATTAAGAATTACCTATTCAGCAGTAGGAGGCCAAGAAGCCGGCATGGCCACTGAGCAGGTCAGTCATGACAAGACAAGACAAGACAAACATAGACATTTGGTTGGCATTTGGCTTCTGTGCTACTGCTAGTCACCTGATTGCCGCATGGGGCCAATTTAAGGCAGCCATGTCTGAACTAGGTTCCAACCACAACAACAAACATTTGCGTGGCAAATGTAGTGGTTCTTTAGTCACTCGCTGAGATCTACATTGGCTTTGTGACTCCAATTGCATTTAATAACAAATACCATCTGTGCGCTAGTGAAGGTCAGAAAAACACCAATTGTACCTGTTTTCACATACTCAAGCAAACTACACACCTGATAAGATGACTGATCTAACGAGTCAATGTTGGCTAAAACATCTGGTATCCAGATGTGCGATTTACTACAGGTAGAACAACACAGAACTGCATCACATTCCAGAGAGCAGCTTCTGGGAAAGAAGGCAGGACAATGAGGAATCTGATGAACAGAATCACAGAGCACATCAGCACAACATCAAAGACATGATTATGGGGTGAAAGTGGCACCATAAATGGTTTAAGTAACGTGTAAGAAAGCAATAGAATCAAACATGTGTTGACTTAACTTATGTAGGGAATGAGAGTGGATGGTGATGTAGATAGCACTTTCGAGAGGCATGCTGATTAAAACATGAGCTGTGCAGTGAGAGCGGGCTGCCCCTGTGCAGATCGCATCACACGAATGCAAATGAGGGAGCGATTTAATATTCAGGTCCGGCGGGCTAAACACCCACGCCTTTAAGGTACTGTAGGTCCTTTCCCCTACCATGTTTTCATAAGGAACCAAAATACTCCCCTGGTTTAATAGATTGAGATATTATCCTGCCAAGATAAACCCCTGTAGGCAATACACTTCTAGTTTTCAAAGGGAGAGAATATCACTCAGACCACTTCCAGCACTTCAAGAGACACAGCTTGTCTTTTGTATTCCTTTACATGCTCCTCTCATCTCTCATCCTTAATTTATCCAACCTGTTGGAGTGGGTAGTGGATCAATTCTTGACATCCAAAGCATACTTCTGTATATGTGTTACTTTGTACGGTATTATCTATTAATCGCTTATATTCAACAGGCAGGAGAGCAGACTGGAACAGGTTTTAGACCATTTGACACATTGAAAGAGCAGCTGAAATATCACCACTACCTTGTCATACACAGGTGAGACTGCAGCCCTCTTGTTGACTGCTGGGTGTTGACACAGCTGTCACTGTTGTGAACTTACACATGGCAACTACATTAAGCCTCCAACGCTACAGATTAAGTTGGAGACACATGAGGGTTCAATAACCATTTCAAAATCTGAGAAGTCAAAAGCAGGCATCACACCACAAAAATACCAACAACTTTTCAATATACTCTACTATACTTCTCTGAGTGTTTCTTTTCAAAAAAAATTAAAGACTAGAAAACAATGGTGCTTGAGAAACTACTGCGTCCTATCCCTGTATTATCTCTCTGCCGTTCAAAGTTCAACTCCAAGAGGTTCTAGTATGGCTATGGATGAACTGTGAGTGTGATAATCACAGCATCATACACAGTGAAATCCATTGTTAATTTAAGTCTGAGTCTAAAATCAAGAGTGATATCACTTTCAACCTGGAGTCCCTATTTTGGGCATAGACATTAGACAATGTGTTCTTTTATTTCTTTCTTTCAAAAAAATAAAATAAATGAAGGCTGTTGAGCTTGTAGATCAGCAAGTTTGACTACTTTTGCACAAATGTGTCATACACTGAAGTGTAGAATGTGTGTCTAAACACCTGAAAACATAATGGAGGGTTTCTCCATTAAGGGATCAGTTAGGTCCATGGGGCATATGAAGCCTATATACAGTGCTGAGGATTTACTACTTGTGCTCCCTCCAACTCCAACTGCCCAATCAGCAGCAGAGAATGGCAGGGGGCTTATGGGAGGTCAGGTGACCTTTCATAACCCCCCAGCCCCACCTCCTCCTCACTAATATAATCTCCTCTCAGCGCATCCCTGAAATACTGGTTTATAACATGTACAGTATATCAGTACAGACCACAGGGGCACTTGCCTTGTGCTGTGGGCAGGATAACTGTCCTGAACCTCTTTCTCACCTTCCCCTTGACACTCACCTTTGCAGGTTTGACATGATGACTACCACCGGGTGAAACAAAGCAATCTTGGTGAATGCTATCCACCTGGACTCTGCTAAACTGGTGTGTGTGTGTGTGTGTGTGTGTGTGTGTGTGTGTGCGTGCGCGCACGCGTGCGTGTGTGCGTGCGCGTGTGTGTGTGTGTGTGTGTGTGTGTGTGTGTGTGTGTGTGTGTGTGTGTGTGTGTGTCTCCAATAAAGAATGGAATGTGGTTCTAATGTCCATGGGATTATACCTATACTGTTTCCCTTTGCTCTGTAACACCTGGAGGGATTTCTGTATGTGTTCCAAAGGCTTTCCCTGTTCCAGCCATTCAAAACCCTATTGCACTGTGGTTGTAATCCGCACTGTTGATTTTGGAGGGAGTCTATGTTTGTGCAACCACAGACAGTTCGACAACTATAGACCTTATTATATTGTTATATTGTAATATAATTAAATGTATAAATATCCAGGTGCATATTGTATCAATTCAATATTTTGTTTTTTCAAAACATTCTGTCAGTCCAGATGTTACACACAGAATTGTAATAGTTTCTGCCTTTGTTTGTTCTTGTTTATACTTTCTGAATGTCTTGTGTTGTATGTTCCTCCTTGTTATACTTTTCTAACTTGATTTTATACTGTATAGTGTCCTTGGGTTCCTAGACAGGTATTTCAAATGAAATGTAGAATTATTATTACATGTTCATCCCTTTGAATTAATTAAAAAGAATGCAATTCTGTGTAGTGAATCCTCTATCCTCTATCAACTGCTATTTCTTGCATGATTACATTGGTCAAATTTGGGGCCAGGCTAGCTGGGTTCACCAGCACTTCAAATCTTCACTTCGAATTTAACCGTAGACTACATGTACAATACAGTACAATCTGGTATATACTGTTATGCTTTAGTTCCATGGTGATGATGGCATGGGGGAGAAAGTCCATAGAAATGTCACCTGGGGCAAACATGGACATACACAGCACTTTGTGAACTTGCTAGGTGTCTATCAACAGGGCAGGTGTGTTTTTCTGTGGCACTGAGCCAGCTGCTCACATCATGTCAATCCATATCTAAAAGGCATGGTGTCACCTTGGCCAATAGAATACTAGCATGTTTGGCCCATTTAGGTCTAGATCCAATCCCATGGTGTTTCAATTGAAATGTAACGCTCATAGTAGCATGAAAACTATGGGGAATGCTTTATAGAAAAGTAGAGCACAGAGCAGCCTATTTGAAGACTGGGAAATGAAAGAACAGGACAAAACAATGCCATGTTCAATTCTATGACCAAAATGAAACTGGCCAGTGGCCATGAATGGTCTTGCTAAGGCCCAAACAGCACCAATGATTAGCCACAAAACTCCTTCAACATGCAACTACCATTATCCCCAATGGCAGTTGCAAGGAGTTACATTGGTGTCGGTGTGACATGCCCTTAAACTGTTTTGTTGCAAGGAGTTGCTACTAGTTGCAAGGAGTTGCAACTGGTGTGGTTTGGGCCTAAGTACCACAAACATTTTACTTGGAATAACTGTGATGCCAACTCTGTTTTCTCTGACTACTAGCCCTGTTGCCTGTGAACTTCGAAATCGCTCTAAATATAGTAGCCTAATATACAATATGAGCATTGCAGCAAAAATACAAAAGTTATCAAGCCTGGCAAAAGGAAACAACTGCATGGCAACAAAGTGGAACATCCTCTTTTAAGGTGTTTCCCATATAGAGGAAAGCTGCACTAGCAGTGAATCACCCTGAGGCGCTGTCCGGGAGTACACATAGCATTTTGGAAAAGTCCCTTATATGCTGGCAGCTCTGGGTATCCTTGTTCAAGAATGTGTTCATAATCGTGTCTGGATTGGTGCATGTCTCCGTGGGAATAGGTTAGGCAAGAATACTCTGCGGACTGCATATTATAGGCTAATGAGAAGAGACAGCTTTATTTGGAAATGAGGACATTATAATCAATGATTGGTCTATAAGGAGTGAGTATAGCCTACAATTGCAGCAACATTAGGGAAGTTGTAGAAGCATGACATATTTTCAGCTATTCTATTTTAAGTAGGCTAACTACATGAATTCTAGTGGATAGAATACTGAATTGCTGGTCCCGTTATTAATCCGTTAATAACTATGCAACACAAAACCACACGTTGCTCTGATTGTACGTTTAGAAGTTGATGTTGATCCATAAATATATAGGCCTATTAAAACATAGTAGCTATAAGCCTATTTCATAAACACCCTATAAAAATAGCACAATATACACAATACTGCTTTTATTAACCAAACAGCGAGCGTAAAGCATGCATGCTCCTAACATTGAACCTGCTCTGCAAGACCGCAACAAGCCATCTGCATAGACACTGCAGGCGGAAACACAGTCTGATGCTGGGGGAAAAAACATTGGACTAATTAATGTAATGCATCGCATCACATATGTCATACAGACACCACGTTTTAAATGTAACAGATTAGAAAATGTGGAATTACGCTAGCCTACTGGTAAATATCCAACACCGACTTGTAGATGTAGGCCAAGCTATATTTTCTGACAGAATACACTAGATTCTGTTCACATAGCCTCCAATAATTTACACGCCCAGTGGCACGTTATTATAATATACGAGAGAGAGAAGGACATCTTTACAAAGTAGAATCCCTTACCAGCTGAGAGCATGACCGATGTCTATGGAGGTCTCCGTTGGTAGTGGTACTGTACGGAAATGCTACACTGAAAATAATTTCAACGTCGGCTACTTTCGCTAAAACCCTTTCGAAAAGACCGATTCATTTTAAAAATTATCATAATGACCATAGAGCAGAAAAACGAACTGATCCGCCAATGTAATTCAGCAGCAGCGCGTCGTGGATGCCTTGCGCATCATCACACAGGCAGAGCAAACGTGTGTTCAAACGGAAGCAAGGTTTATACTCCTGCATCGCTCAGCACTGGCGCACACACATGCAGACAAATGTTATGGCTCACATGGGGCAATAATGGCAATTAGTCCACTTTACCACTTAATGTAGCCTACCACTCGTTCATTCACATTAGTACGCACGCGCGCGCACACGCACGCGCACACACACACACACGCACACGCACGCACACAGACACACACAGACACACACACACACACACACACACACACACACACACATTTCATAATAATGTTATAATAATAATGATCCATCACATGGATCATTATGAAATGCAATAATGATCACTTATTCAGATACAAAAATCTCTATAGTAAAACATTTACTACTCAAAAATATAATAAATTAAAGGTTTGTTTACTTTATTATCCCAGCAACTTAAACTGTAATTGACACAACAGCAATTGACAGGCCACAGACAGGAATATAAAACATATTACCAAATTTAAGAAATTACACAGAAATAACCCCTTTCCTGAACAAATTCTGCTCTTAACAAAATACAAAACCTTTATTTCAACATAAACGCTTTGTCCATGCGAACATTCTAACTATATTTATAAACCAAGCTGTAGAACGACAGCAACTCTGTAATCTAACAACACACCCATCAGCCCATCTTCAAAATTACAGGCTACTGGTAGAACATGGAAGACTTGAGCATGATAAAATATAGGCTCACCAGATGTATAATTCAAATCAAGGCGTTGGCTGTGGTTCCTATTGAAACATTGATTAAAGTTGTCATGGGCAGGGATAACCTCCTTTCTCAGCTCTGTTCAAGTCCTTCTTCGCACTGACTAAACGGTTTAGTAAAGCAATAGTTTAATGGTCAGAGTTTCAGATTGACTGAAATAGAAATCACAAGTTTCCACTGTACCAATAATCCAATAGGTACTTTGGGGACGTATCAAGACAGTGCAATGTATTCAATGCATTATAAAAGAGAACCATTCGTGATGACTGACACAGATTTCATATGTACGTAGTTTGGTGTCTGTCAATGCCCAAATGAAGTGAAAAGATCACAAAGCAAGTATCCTATATTTGCAAATAGTTTTAAGCAGAAACGATAGTGAAGAAATGAGAAACTACACTCCCCAGTAAAAGTTAGTTGTGTAAGTACCGGTATGCCATTTTGGATGACTTTCTATTTGGGGCACATGCACAGAATGCCTCATTTTACCTTTTAAGACCATTATCCATCCAGGGTACATTTAGGAATCTAGAGAGAAAACCAACCACTAGCCTTGACATCACCAATATAAATTAAAACTTTGCCTCAAAACATATTCCATGAAAGAAATGTTGGCACAAGCCAAATCATTTCATGTATATGGCCAATGCTGTGAATTTGCTAAATGTGATTTCGCATGATGTAAATAGTCTTTCTCAGGTATTATTCTTAAATTACAAAATGTGTTTCTGCATATAGGAGAGTGCTGCTGTTGTCTTGGCTAGGTCACAGGCCTATGTTCTCATTTAATATGCAATTCCGTGTATACCTGTATGCATATAAGAATATTAACCATTTGAGAAAGTTTGTAGGCAGAAGAAAATATGCCTCACCAGGAGCTGGTAGTGGAACGACGTCACAGTAAGGGAGATTTATGGATTACCTCAAGGTTGCTCTTTGTTATTGAAATTATTACCCAACGTACATTTTGTTCACAACTTCATCTGGGTCTTCAGATGATCAATTTGTGGGTGACCAGGTCTGAAATGATTGTTTCCAAACTTTTAACCCACTTAGACCTAAAGCTGATTCTAAAAACGCCTTTTCAATCCTAATTCCAGGTTTGGGGGGGGAGTTGCTAATAAAGTATATAGCAACTACTAATCTGACACTGATGCTGTCCCAAGATTGAAAGGTAAAAAGACAGAGGTTACAACAGCTCTAAATTGTGTTTTAATGAATCAATGGCTGACATTCATATTTTTCTTTTTTAATATAGCCCATAAGGTATGCAATGTCATACTAGGCTTGTATTTTACATTAAGTATCCTACATTTTGCACAAAGCTTTACAACCTCATGTACATCATGATAGTGCTTTCTTTTCTATTTAAATTGTATTTGTGGAGGCATTATTACAGCCAGGGTTAGAAATTTTCATTTGAAACAAAATCATTGAATTTAGTGAGGGAATCAATATTAGAAGGAATTGGAAAGCAAATCAAAATAACTTACAAAAAACTAGGCACACTTCTCAAAACAGACAAAAGTAACCAAAGTCCAATTTTGCACTTTTAGCTAAACTAGCTAAACAGAGATAAGTAATGGGGTTGTTTAATGGACGCCCCCCCGAAGCTCAGTCTTGATGTAGTCTTGAATAAATTGGATGCAGATTCTGATAATACGTAAACGGAAGAAACATCCACACTTTTTTTTAATGTTAATTAATGTTTAAGATCCGCAGCAGCAGAAAAAGACCAAAGCACCAAAAAGACGCATATCGGCACACAAGACTTCCTTTGCGTTGCTAGTTGCATACGAGCAAAAGTGACATATAGCTCATGGACAATTCAAATCAAACAGCTGTGTCTCATTATTAAATGACATCTATAACCAAAAAAAATACAATCTCTGTATTATCTCTCAATACATTAGAATAAGTGTCATATGTTACATATGTAAGGAACACTGAGGAAGGCCTATGTGCGTTTGTTTGTTTGTTTGGTTGACTGCTGCTGCGGATCTTCAACATTATTTAAAAGAAACTCAGACCCGTCTGAACTGAGTGGTACTGTAGTACTGTTTGTGTTAGGCTGCGCAACAGTGACACTTGGTAGTCAACAAACGCTATTTCTGTGCTCGGACGGACAGACGGACACAGTCAGGGACACTCATAGCTGTCTATAGGAGTGGCTAGCACCACTCAAAAAGAGTGCAGATATTTCTTACTTTTAAAGTAAATTACCCCTTTAAGCCAACATAACAGAACGTAAAAATACACAGAGAGTATAACTGAAAATGGTATCATAAGTGCTTCTGGAAAGCCTTTGGTGAGTCACTAAATGATTAAATCATATTATTTCAGTGCAGAGGTAAATGTGTACATGTAATCCAGTTTGTGCATCCCCATCAAAATCAGACCCCATTGCGGTCAAAGGGCTTTATGATGGTCCAACTCTGCTGAGGTTAACAGTTTGATTACCCACATAATGCTTTGCAGTTTACACAGCTCTCCACATTCTTCTTAACCAGAAAGTCACATGTTGAAGCCCGCTCAAAAACTATTAGCCCCTTTTGGGATAGTTGGTCCGACAAGGGCAGGCCCTGGCACACCCTGTACTTCTCCAAGTCCAGTAGGAGATTCACCACCTCGGTTGGAGTGTTCATGCGTGATTGGTGGTCATTATAGAGAGGGTGTGTGAGCAGCAGTGGTTGCTTCTGGACAGTGACCTGATAGCAAAAGCCTGGGTCAATCAGCACCATGGTGTCAGTCATGTTGGACTGTTTGGCACACTGGATGAGCTGCAGTTGAGGCCCCTCTGTCAAGACGATGTGCCAAAGATGGGGCAGGGCGCTAATGCGCAATGCCTGCAGAAGCTCTAGGAGCTGGTCGTCCATGTTTGGTCCGTTATCTTCAGCCATGCTGTAGATCTGAGTGATCTGCGATGATTCAAACGCGAGAAAGGTACACACCCAGAAATCCATTAGCTTCGCTTAACCAGTGAACTGATGAAAAAACTCTCAAATGGGATAATCTGGTATAGCACCAATGTACTTACCTGGGGTACCATGGGTCCCTCCAATTCTATAGAATGATTTTCTGCAACTCTGTCAGTGTTCGATCGATCTGCATCCCACCTGCTTAACTGGTCCTAGGATATTAAAGGTAAACTCACATGTTATGTACTCAGCTATAATATATTTAATTAATTACCTTTCCCCCCAACCTTTTAATGAATCAATGCCTGAAATTCCTATTTGTCTATTTAATATAGCCCGTAACTATTGTTTGCCGCCATTTACATTTTAAGTGTTAAACACTTCTGTAGTGGAGCATGTGGCAAGTTGTTGACAGGGCCCCTGGATACAACACATGGCTCCTGTTGTGACAATAGTCATTGCAGGCACCAGAACCGTGTGCCAAGTTTAAAGGTGCAATGGCAGACTCCCAGACAATGTCTGTGGCAAGTTTGGTGAAAATTGGTGGCCCCTGGTGTTGACTATTGTTATGGCAGATGACTGAACAGTGTTCGTGCCAGGTTTGGTGTGGATTGGCGCAACATTGCGCTTTGCAAGTTCAGATGTTCTGTTTGTGACATCCACCCATTAAGCAATTTTAGTAGATTACAAACTTTACTCCCATGTTCAGACGAGCATGCTCACAAGATCTTAACATACCTTTTGGGGGATGGCATTGTTGCTGATTTTCGAGACGCTGTTGTGGAGACCATTGCTCTGTCTGCTATCCAAATGATTCACCTTATGAACAATAAAATACATTTTTAATTCAGATTTTCTATATTGTGATAGATGTATGAGAAATATGTATGTGGGTGTTTGGCACAGTGGTGGAGGCTTGAGATGAGCATTTCAAAACAAACCTGCATACTTGATTGGTGGTCAATGTAGTTCAGTTCTGAGTACTTGCCATCACTGGTATTTTCATAGCTCCAACTCATCTACAACAAGAGCATGTGGAAACTATAATGAAGCCAATTAAGTAGTTTATGTTTGTTCAATCTACAGCAAGGCAATATTGGGGGAAAAAGGGGGGGGGGGGGGGGATCAAGTCAATAACAATCTTAAGAGCATAACTTTTTCTCATTACTCACTGTTGGATGGTTACCATCTTCATCCTCATTGTCAGTCCAGTCCAGACCACTTATTCGCCCTTTTTTTGTCTTTGGGTTCATCTTGCGACTGTATGTGTACTGAGGTTTAGGCCTACCCATCATCATTAAACGCTCTTCATGCTGGCTGAAGCCGGGCAACAAGTGTCTCTGTCAAACATGAAAATCTGTATGAGTGTATCTGAAGGGTCATCAGGTTTTCCATTTTCTTTTTTAACCACTTAAAACTTTACTTTGTTTACCAGTCTATACTAGGCCCACTCCTTCCTCCAAAAATATCACCAAAAATAGCTGATCTACAAACTTGTAGAGCCAGAATCAATCACATCACAAATCTATGCCATCTTCAAATGTACAACTGAATTAGCACCGGGACTTGTACAACACCTACCATTGCCTGTCTCTGACATTGACGCAGACGACACTTCTGCCTCTTCTTATTGCTGCCTCCAAACTTGGGCTTGTCTATACAGAAGTCGCAAGTGCCACAGTCTTTCCTGCACAGGCAAGCCTTGCAAGTTCCACAGGCACGCCGCTTCCGTTTCTTATGCCACTGAAACATAGAGACAATTCATCCCCAAATTAGGTGCTATACACACAAACAAAGTGAAGTCATGATATATGCCTAATGCTCGACCTCTTTTTCGATGGCAGCTTCATCTTTGTAGTTTGGACATTGCAATTAACTCTCAGTTGGGAGAGGGAGACAAATTATGGCTTGCAATTTCATTGACCTGAAATATCCACACTTTGGTCTGTGAGCAGTGTACTATTAGAGAACTCATTTTAGGGAGCCTGATGGAGGGGAAAGCAACTGTTTGGAATAACGTGTTCCTTCCACGCGCTACGTCCAACCAAGGAAACTCCCCCCCCGTCAGGTGTAAAGGAGCAACTTGGACACTCATGCATGAAGTCCGTTGCTCTCCCCAGGTTGGCGGAGGGTGTGTAGAGCCCAGGATCACATTATATAATTGACACAGGGGTGAAAAATGGGTTACAAAATCGTGGGATAATTCTTTTTTTTTAAAGAACTAATTTTAGCTTAATGTCGCCACCCAACCCTTTTTCTCCTGGCACTGGAAAAACTCCTAAGGTCTCACATTATCATCGTCATCAGTTGAATCGTCATCATCATCAAAATCCTCAAAAGGGTTCACTGAGAAATCCTCTGTATCGCTGTTTTGATAGCTTGATTGCTGTGGGGATAAACATTGATGAGTGGGGTGAGTATAAAAATATAAAAACCACGTCTTTTAATTTAATTAAAGGTAGTTGTTCTCTTTAAAACAAAACACTTACCTGTGGTGCTACACTTTCATTCTGTGAAATAAATCATACATTAATAAATAATGTTATTCGGGTGTAAATGTTTACAAAAGGTAGTCACTAATAACTATAATATAATTTGCATTGCAATCAGCCACAGACACACAGCATATAATATATTTATAGGAATTCTACTTTTATGTTGACATCTTACTTTCTTGGGGGGGAAAAAGTGCATGTTTTTCGCACAATTGTGGATAGTTTTTCATTGCTGAATATTTAAATTAGGGATATCAAAGCATTAGTATACCGTATTCTTGCTGCTTAATTTAAACTTGTATGATGGTGTCGCTTGTTGCCAAGAGCTGATCAACAAGCTAACTGCTACTGTATATGCTCTTGTTGGCAAGCGACACTGTTGTACAATGAAAACTTGGATCCAATTACTCTGCTCATTGGAAAATTATAAATGAAATAAGATATATATATAGTTTAAAGGATGACATCAATTTAATTACCTGATACATACTGTACTTGTATGTCTCTGGAACATCAATGTGAGGACTCTGCTGTGTTCCCATCCCAGGGCTCTATTTTACCATAAAGTATACACAGGTTAATGTTAGAGAATGCAAGTAACGACAAATAACTGATGTTCCTCTTTCAGCCTACCTTGCGAATGGGACATATGCATTTACGTTTCCTACAAATGCGTTTTCGGGCTTCTGGACTCTCAATTCCATGCTTGCAGTTGGCACACTGCCCACAATTAATTGCGTTACGACAAGCCACACACTGGCCACAAGGAATCCACTAAAGGAGACAAAACATGATCCCTGTGATTTAAATGTGATTAAAGGAAATGTATCATTTTAAGTTAACATCTCATTAATATAGATAACATATCCTAATAGTGACCAACTGTGTCTGTGCACTGGGATATTGCCATCCTAGATATCATCACATTCTGAACTTGTTGTAAATAATGTTATGCATATCCTTAGCTGAAGGTATGCATAGATACCTGGATATATAAATGCACCATTTACATATACTTGTTAAATGGTACTTCTCTTGGGTGGTCTAATTATAGAGGGATTAGATGAATACTACCACCATTCATGACAAATTACAACTTTAGTTTTTTTTCAACCAAGGTTCATGTTTTAGGTTGTCGCCAAGTTATTTGACACACAGTATGGCAGCCCCCCAGTAGGCCTCCTTCACATTCAGTAGATCTTGCGATCTTCTGTGGCCAGATGTAATTTCTTGGGGTCTATAGTAAATAATTAAATAATAAATTACCATAATATTTTGTAAAATAATACATATTTAGCCCCATGTCAAAAACAGCTAAAATCCCTAAAACGAAAGAAAGCAGCAAAAGAAAAAGAGCCTTGGTTGAAAAAAACTAAAGTTGTCCTTTAAGGTGCTGCTGTTAAGTGATTTCTTGGTTAAAACAAAAGGATTGTTTAAAAAAATGTAAGCTCTGTATCCTGATAGTAATCATTGCTATAGAATGTTTGTTCAGTAACAGGTTCAGTAGCAGGACAGACACAGCCACGGTATTGATACACAGACTTACACTGCTTGCCATGCTGTGGTACTAGATGAAGCTACTGCATAGCTACCAAGGACATTGTTGCAAGGGAGAGCAGATGTTATCTTCTGTATGGACAGTGGATGACTGATATATCCTGTATGCATTCATAACCTCTGTGTACAAGTGTGCAGCCGCAGTAGGCCGGGTGTGACCGCTTAAATTGGCCATCCCTCATCACACCTGCAGTCCGCACATGGACATAAATAGGAGAGGTAGAGGACTCATTGGCCACTGGGCCTCACAATAACTGCATGAGTGAGTGACACCCACAATACTAGAGGGAGCGACAACGGTCTGGTACTACCCAAATATAGAACAAACATAGGAAAATTCTCATTCTACTACTCTGCCACCAATCACTGGCTTCTTTCTAAACAGGCTTCATCTATCAGGAGACCACAAGGGGAGGACGGAGGTAAATGCAATGCCAATTTTCCAATAGAAAGGATGTGTCATTCAATACAGTTTTATACTATGTTGATTGATGAAATGAACATAGGACCACAATGAATGGAAACAAGTGTCCAGGACTTTTTTGTGTTATCCTTTCAGAATCAATGCTGGCAGTATGTCTGACTGTACCTCGTGCCATTTACATTTCTGTCTAATGAAGTGTACAATCAATGAACAATGATGCATCTACAAAAATAAATGTTCAGGTGGGTCACCAGTTTTATGCACCCGTTTCAGTTTAAAATGTAGTGTTCCCGTTCCAGTTGTCTGCCTATTCTTTTTTTTTCCCATCACTCCCAATTTTACTTGTTTCTCCTGTATGTTTATCTCTTCTGATTGGATCAAATTGATGTCATGAACTTTCAATTTACTAAAGAGATGGAAATGTGGAGATCCCCGTTACTGAAAAAATGGTTTATAGCAATAATTGATATACTATCAGAAATTAATACAGAGCTATTTTAGCCACTGGCATGGCTAAAATAGCTGTCATGAGTGCCAATTATTGATTTTAACATCACAAAACCTAATGAGAGCATTACCTTTCTGAAACGAATTACGGGGTGTTCCCTCGTTTTCGAGCCTGTTTGAATCATTAAAAAAAAGAAAGGAAGGTTAGTCTAAGGAGCTAGTGTCTTTACACATATCTGTTCACTTCCACTTCATACTCCATACTGCATACACTGCAGTCCAAAAGTCTAAAGGTATGTTACCATCGAAAGATAAAATATTTGTTAAATATTTAGAATTACACATTTATGTGTAAGTACTACTGCTCACAAAGCCAAAGTGCCGTTTTTTGACACCGACTTATTTGTGCATCCCAGAAGTCAAATAAGCCTCCGTAATTTTTGGAGATGAACAATCACCTCATGAACAGATATACAATTAGCGTAATAACATTTATATGCCGATATCTCATTTGACTGACCGGTTGGAACACTTTTAAACCCATTTTTCAGTTGACTTTTTGTTCGTAGTTACTTCACTTTGGCTTTGTAGGGCAATATACACTTATTGACATACCCCAACACCTGGGACACCAAGGCTTCTTTCGCTGTTTATCATACGACGTCCCTACAAACGATATGCCACACTGGGAGCAGATGCTGCAGAGAAAAGACAATATGTGAGAGAAATGCATCCACGTGTGGCAGGATCACAAATCAACTTGGGCAAGCCCAACCATATGCCCATACCCAACAACATGCCAAAATTCATGGCAGGCATCGTGGACACCATCTTGAAAATGATTCCTTTCCAGTAGTGATTTTTCCGAACTTTTTAGTATGTCATTTAAAATAACCAATAGTAACAGACTCCATTGACAAGTCTCTTCTATCTTTTGGGGTTTCAACCATATACTTGACACATCCTATATTGGATTCATTGCAAGCAGACCATTAAGGCGCAAGCCCAACTAGTTTGCAATGGTTTTTGAAAACCTTATACCCATAACAAACACCATGCCAAAAATCTAAAACTAGTCACCAAGTGCACAGACCTTGTGATTTTTGAAAAGTTCTGTCCAAGCTATGAAGGCTTGCAAGTGAAAGTACTGAACAACTGTGTCATTAATATCATATGACCACCTTACTGTCACTTTGAGAATTGCAACCAGCAGCGACCAATCTGAATTTCATGGACTGCTATTTCCCAGTGGCAACTCTTGCAAACTGCCATTGTGGATAATGGTTGCAAGTAGTTGCATGTTGCAAGGAGTTGCATGGTGAATCATTAGTGTGGTTTGGGCTAAAAAAAAGGAGAGTTAACTCACAGAACAGTGTCCTCTGGGTCAACTAGCCCATTGACCCATTGGAGTGGTTTTGATGAAAAGGCATTGGGAAGTTTAATTCGATCGTCCTTCACATCATCCTCATCTTTGACTCTGGTGTGGCCCAAGAGGTAGGGACTCATCTGGGCTAATTTGGCACCTGGGTTGAGTCTGTGGAGGGAGTCGGGAGTCTCTGCCCCTTCTCCTCTGTCCAACCAGCTGGATTCTGAGGAAGAGTGGTCTTGAACCTCTCGCTTCCTCTGAATAAAGAGAAATCATGGAAAATCATATATTAAACAAATGCTTTCATTTAAATACAGTTTACAGTTAAATTAATATTTTGGCGAGTGACTGTACCCTCACTCTCTTCGGCTTCAGTGGCACTTCACCAATGTCGAGGAACCTTCCCGTTTTGAACTCAAATTGTGTCAAATCAATACGGCCTTCACACAATGTCATCAATTCCACACGGCTTCTCAGTCGCTCACCATTTGGACTGTATGGAGAGAAAAAAATATTAAGACTGAATCTGGCATATTGCAATCAAGAAAAATAAACATCTCATGAATACTGATTGTAGAGCACAAAACTAATTGTGATATCATCAATAGTTGAATTGCAGAAGAGTGTACTCTAACACTTTCAGATAACAGCCGACCTTTAACGTTGTGGCAGTTATTAGCCTACATTTAATAGCTTCAAGCTATCCTTAAAAACAACATGGATTTCATATAACTTTAAAAACATTTCAACACATTGGAAACGAGACTGCGTCACACGGCTCATTGTTGATTATCCCTTACTACATCAACTGGGCACTGAGACAATAGACAGCATTTACCTGAGGTAATAAACGTCCTTGTGGCCAATACTAGTACCCGAGCGACGAGTCACTTCTCTGCGTTTCCAGCCTTCTCCAAGCGCCGGGCAGTCATCCCATCCCTCATCGGGTAGGGTTCTCCTACCCCGGGACTGGTTTATCCTAATCATTTTGGAAGTAACATATTCATAGTAAATAAAAAGGCACAAGCATGCTAGTCATACTCCTCTTCTCTGCCAAAGTCTCCACATCTTTGAAAACCATACCCAATGTTTATGTTAATGTTTTTTTTTTTTTTGGCTTTAAGAAACAGAATGGGGGCCCAGGCGGTGGCGTAACCGTCTGGGCACCCGACTGGTAATCCAGTCGCAGTGTGCCGCGGGTTCGACTCCCGAGGCCGACACGGCCTTTACTGCATGTCTTCCCCCATCTCTATCCCGTTTCCTGTCAGCCTACTGTCTGTCCCTTCAAACAAACCAATAAAAGGCGTAAGCCGCAAAGAAAATATCTTAAAAAAACAAAAAAAAAAACATAATGGTGTGTTGTTTTTTGGGCCATGACAGAATTATCTGCTGGAGTTAAGTCATCACAGAATCCAACCATGATTGCCAATTAGCCTCGAGTAAGAACCAGGCTACCTGAGGCACTTGAATTAAGGACATTTGATTATTATTAATTATTTTATGCTAGTAGCAGAACAATAATTTGCCTTATTGTACATCCAACAGCTGGTCTCATTGGCCTGAATGTGTCAAGATCAGATGAAAAGCAACCTCAACAATGAAAATGAAAGTCAAGTGTTTATGATAGCAGGTGTTTCACTTCAATATGACAATCAGCAAAAACTAAACACCACATTTACCCAGATAACAATACAACAAACAGGGAAAAAAAACATTAACATCCAATGAACGAAACTGAAATCATACACATTCTCTATGTTGTACCAGTGCTACATATCCATAGAACAGTAAAAGAAAGACTACACATAAGTGAACAATTCTTTACCTTAATCTCCTCTTTGCACTCGCACCACTCTTTTCACTTTCTCCAGCGAGACTGTCTTCTTCTGGATCCTTCTTTCTGCTATAGTGGTGGTCAAAAAAGTGGTGGTCCAAAATCTGTGGATCATCGTCATCTTCAACGGGCTCTAACCAGTCAACAGGCGGCTCGTCAACAGGAGGCTCGCCAGCAGCTGCATTAGCCCCCAGCTTAGTCTCTTCTGGGCATAATTCCATAGGAGATGGCAGAACTGCCGGGACAGTTCCTTCAAGACTGTCCAATGGCGCAGAGGGCTCCGGAGGCAATACCCCTTCCGAGATATTTTCCGATTCACTCATTTGTTTCTCTCTGCTTTGCTCTGTGTTGTTGTCCTCGGGTCCTCCTCCAGAGAACGGATTCACAGTCTGTGCTTCATCCATTTTCCCACTTGTGCCTAGTCAAAGGTCCCAACCTCTTTTCATAAAACAAGTATTCTTCTATGATCAGGTTTACGTGCCATTGAAAGAGGGACTAATTTACACTGTGCAATGCAAAGGTGTGCAGACAATAATGTACATACAGCTGATGGTGGCAGGCAGCCTCGAATTTTGTATAAATTAGCTACCAAGAGAGCTGCGGTTGATCAATTTCCCATGGCAGTACCTGAAACGAAAAGGACAATGTTTAGAAGGATAAAGATGATGTCAAAGCTGGGTCAAAGTAAACTTGACCTGTCACCTATGTCAAGACAGTTCTGTAAAGGAAAAGGGATGACCTGTCACCTACAGTATGTCAAGACAGTTCTGTAAAGGTAAAGGGATGACCTGTCACCTATGTCAAGACAGTTCTGTAAAGGAAAAGGGACGACCTGTCACCTATGTCAAGACAGTTCTGTAAAGATAAAAACCTTTACATTTAAAAACGTGGATGAAATCCTACTGTATAACACAAAGGTGTTGCTGAAAAATGTATTCGAAAATAGCCGAATGTCTATGTTGTTATAGTGCCATATTGCACGAGCAACATCAATAAATCAAGCCTGTTAATTGGGGCCATATATATCCTGATTTGATATTCCCTGGAGGGATTTTCTAACAATACATCGTTCCAGATGTATGGTATCAATATATTATTGTACAATACAATCATAACAACACGTTAACGTCCCTTTGCATGATAACATTAAGGCTGTTACCATAACATTCATCACGTTGTTATAAGTAGCTAATGTTAGCCAGCTAACATGTTATGCTTCACCGGTTAACTGCTGTTGATCACATGCTATCTTCCTCATACCACGGTCTGCATCATATGGATTCGTAGTAACGTCCGTAGCGTTTCACATGGTACAGATTGTGTATTATTATAACAGCAGCGTTAACGGCACGTCGAACCCCACGGCGAGCATAGCATAGCATCAGCTAGCATTAGCATGGAATAGCCAGCCAGCTAACGTTACTTCGAGTTTGTTGTAATCGTTTACATAAGATGAGAGCATCATCATAAAACAGTCATTTACCTTTTAAATGACATCTGAATTGCTGGCTATACCTCTTTCACTACAACATCCCCGCCAACATATGTACCACCTGACTTTAAATAAACCGACTTGTTCTTTATTGAACACACATTAAAGAACAGAACACTATACATAAAACATACAACACATTACAAATACCATCAAAACAAAGTAATCATAGAAAAATAAACAAACCACTAAAAGACGGGGATCCATATCCTTATGAAAAGACACAGCCAGAATAAATAAACAAGAATTCAGGCACAGACAAAAACAAAACAAGACAAAAACCCAAATGGGAACAATTTGGGGGCTACGACTTGAAAAACAAGGGCCATAAATAAATAAAAACAACAAACATTCTATTCCTATAAATCGTTCTATTATTATGTTTTGATGTTTTTAATAGACTAAATTGGTGCGTGTGTGGTGAGAAAGATAATAAATGTTGTAAACCAAAAGGAGTACTTATTTATCCACTTGTTACAATGAATGATATTTAGCCATACAAATTATCATATTAATCATATGCCAGTGCGAAATATTTTGTTTTAAATGATCTAATATGAAAATATACAGTAACATTTATTAATTTACCTTCATGTGATATCAATGTTTAACCCGGGGCTCGAGGGACGTCTCCAGAGAATGAAGAGGCGGAAATATGAGTCGCCCTCTGGCGGAACCTGGCCTATACTGCCACCTGCTGAAACGGAGTGTGTGTAGTTTTGGACCTAAATAGTCTACTCTAGGTCGACCTAGAGTCTAGACTAGACTATTCAGGTCCAAAATGAGCTACCGGTAGTTTGCCTGGAACCTATAGTCCTATAGGATTCAAATAGATTCCACCCCCACCAATAAATTATCCTATTTTTCCTGTAGGATCTTCCAAAATCTTGGAAATATTATCCTATTAGGATTTATCCAAAATGTTATAGGGTATACATTTCAAAATGTATGGTGAAAAAATAAAATGTATTTAGAATTCAATTGAAATATCAGATGAATGAAAATTTGCTTCACCATCATTCAAACTATTTAATAAAAAACTGAACAAAGTTGTGTTGTGTGCATATCACCAAAATCAGTAGGGAGTTAATTGTTTTGCTTTAAGGCATACTTAATGAACTTGTGGGGGTGCACACACATTTTAACAAATAATGTACGTAAAAATTATTACTCCTTATACAACAATAAGACCTGTTGATCATGTTTTAGGGTGGAAATAAATCATGGCACTCAATCTTTAACTGTTTTTACAGCTATTTTACTTACGCTATATCCAAAACTCAATAGTTCCCACACATACCACCTGCCAATCACTTGGGATCCTGTTTGATCCTAGTACCACGGTCTCCAGTTGGCTATTGACTTACTGGATTCATCCAAAGGCCTCCTGTGGTGCAGATTTTGCTTCACACCTGCTCAAAGAGCTCATTCAGAGCATATTTTACTGCTATTACAGATGCATTATGGATTTTCCCTCATTCCGAATTTTTGTAATATCTCAAGCAGTCCATATGGTGTGCAAATATTTAGACCTTTAAAGTCCAATGGTGCTCAGTAGTTTAAAATCCAATATGTGAAAACAATACAGAATTTCAAGTCCAAGTTTGATGCAACAGCTAGGCCTACTAATTACTTTTATGTATCCATGATAGTAGAAACATACCTTATTTTTCCACACAGGAAGTATCTGGAGAAACCCAAAGTCTGCAGTTTGTTTAGTATTTATTATGGGCAATCATAAGAAAAAAGTATTTCTTACTCAATCATTCATAATCTACCGCAAGTGAGAAAAATATATCCATTTAGCATTCAGTACAGCACAGAGTAATCCAAAATAATTCATTTACCAAAGTGTATTTAAAATGGTGTAAAGGGGTAAAATCTATGGTTAAATCTCTTATTGCTCAAAGTCTCACACATTATATACAATATTATATTATGCACAGCATGGGTAACGGATGCAGGCTATCTGTCCTTGCTGCATCGGAGATCAGTCGTCACGGGGTCATGCTGAATAGTTTGATGCAACATGAGAGCGAGCAGACCAGCCCTGTTGGTCATAGCCGTCCTGACGTTACGTTCTTGCTCAAAGAGCTCGTCCAGTTTGTACCACTGTGAGAGAGACATGAAAGGGTAGATCAGTTGTGTCTATTCATGAAGACTTAAGAAAGTAAACAAAATAAAATTTAGATAAGCACAAAAATAACACAGACGCACGAACAGGGGTGACAATTTGACTTCCACCCTGCCATTCTGGCCTGGCGGAGATAATTCACCCTTTGTCTGCCTTCTGATTGGTCCCTGACTGACTGATTTTTGGAAAAAACTAAAAACAAACATGATATGCGCAGTCACCATGCTGCACCTGTGATGTTCCTTTTTACTGACACCAAGTTTAAAATAAGAATTGAATTCACAAAATATCAATACGAAGCAACTGAAAAACTCTGTTATTTCAATGGTAGTGGATAGAGGGAGAGAGAGGACTTTTGTCCAATCACGAAACGGCAACCAATGGGTGCGAAGAGGGGCACAACCAGGGACGGGACTTGACAAAGGGTGCTAACTCTCTCATAGATATGGTGGTTTTGACTTACCACCCTAACTCTTTCCAGGTCCACCTCAGCTCTCCTCAGCTTCTCCCAGTTGTAATGCTTGTTGCATCTTCGTTTGGGGATCTTGCAGTAGTCTCCTGTCAGCTCAAAAACATTCCGGACCAGAGGACAGCCACACACCTCATCTACTGGGATCTAACCACCAAATGAAAACGGTAAAATGTACTTCATTTAAAACAGTCGCAGCAGATGACATTTTGCACAGATTTAACAGAATCATAGGTCTTATAATTTTGCTCTGCTTATTAAACCCTACAGACCTTGGGGTCTCTGGAATGCTCTGGACACAAAACCTGGAGCCTTTTGCAATACGTCTTGCTCTGGGGGTTGTACACGTCACAGAAGAGTCTGGTTGCTCTGGATACAAAAACAACATAGTCAACATCTTAGTGACACACACAAACACATGCACACATACACATACACACGCGCACACACAGAGTATCTTACCCTTCAATCTTTGTTGGATACATGGAACCAAAAGAGGTCTGACTCTCATACTGTTGATGAAAAACAACAGAGTCTTTATGAATGTAAGAATATTGAATAAGATACAAGCTTGCATTTGTGAGTGAACGGAAAAAGAGAGCGAAAAGACGTGTATCCTTGATTCCTTAGCATAATTAGTGTTAATACATTTTACGAGATACTGTACATATCTGCCACCTGCCCGCACCGGGACAGACACAACAAATGAATCAGTACTACGAGATTAAATTAGATGCAAATGACAGTTTTTGCACAAGAGGTTGCTTTTTCGAAGGTAACTAGAGTACAAATGGAACCAAATGGACCCATAAGGCCAATACATAGTACACTTTTATGTGGCAAAAATAAAATCACTTGGCTGGGTCGTCGACCCGATCATACTAATGTGGCTCGCACTCACGGCTCAATAGAATGGGAAGAAGGCACACAAATAAATATTTTTCTCATTGTGTATTATTGCACTGGCCTCTGTTAGTATGTCAATTATTTCTGTACATAATTCAAATTCAAAACATAGATTACCTTGGCATAACACCGCTCCATATGTCTCAGTGCCACCTTTGGGTTGATGGGATGACTACAAGACACACAGAAAATGGACAGGTCTGTGTCCTCACTATCCCCGTCATTCGCCTACAAATCAACACAAAAGTAAAGTAATGATGTGAAAAGGCTGCATTCATTAAAGCACATACTGTTCAGAGTGACTGTTCTAGTGATAATGTCTTTTTGGAGGATAACCTGAAAATTACTTCAATCATGGGCTTGAGTGTTGCAAATAAAGGTTTATGATATTCACATGCTTTATGCTTTGTTCAACAAGAACTAAAATGGGTTAAGAATACTTGATGAGTTATTAACAGGTGTAATTTATATCATTGGAAAAAAGGTCAACTTCTCAACTCACTCCAACAAGCTACATCTCACCTCCTCATCCTGTTGCACCACCTGCTGCTTGGCTTTGGCGATGATGCCCTCCAGCTCATGAAAGCGTCGCTCCATCTCAGTGAGGCGTAGGCGAGCGTTCTGCTGATCTCGACGGATTCGCTCCAGCTGCTTCTTACCGTGCTCCTCGGCAATGCAGGGGCTCTGCTGCCACTGTTGGATACGCTGAGGGAGTATCTCATAGATCCGACTGAAGGAAAACATACAGTACACACAAAGGGCTGTCACAATCATGAAATGTTACTTGATGTCATACAATTATGATGAATGATTTGATTGTGTTTTTCCCCCATTTCTGTTTGGCTTTTAAGTCTGTGTAAACAGAGGCATAATCTACCAAATGTGTAAGAGAGTGAGCGACAGACAGAGATTTCCAGCCCATTCTTACTTGGCAGCTAACTTCATGCCACAGTCTTCAGAGCAGTATTTAGAGTTGGGACGTGCTACCACCACACAGCTGGGCCCCAGGCACTGGCGTAGCCCACCAGTATCACGTCCCTCCACCTTGTCACTGTGCCTAACTTTGTCCTTGTGTTTTTGCTTCTGTTTGTGGCGTCGTGACTCCTTCTGATGGACGAGTAAAGAAAATTGCCTTCCATTTTTCTATACACATTTTTCTGGTGCAAACGAATTAATTTCCACATGTGAAAATAAAATGTCTTACCTTCTTGTCAAACTTCTTTTCTCGTCTTTTGACATGCTTCACCTTCACGGCTTTCTTACGCATGACAGGACTGAAAGGAGGCTCATCGTCCTCATCGCTGAGCCAGGGCTGCATGAAAAGATTTCAGTCAGGACAACTCGTACAAGTAAAATAGTTTATTAAAGGTGTTGTTCAGAAACAAAAAGGGGTATTCCCGTCTCTCTAGCTCTTTAGTAAACAGAAAATAAATGTTCAGGTCAGGAAGATGACCAAAACAAATAAATGAGCAGACTAAATTGAAACTGGAACACAAGCTTATACTCTACAGCAGGGGTAACCAACCAGGGGTTCGCGAGCTACCAGTAGCTCGCGGGAACCTTTCAAGTCGATCCCGAAGTGTCAGACTGACAGGCAGCCAGACATCACAGCAGAATGTCGTTCGCAAAAAAGAGCAGATCTACAAGCTAACAACGTGTAGAGGCTCGATGCATTTTAGCTTGAAGATCTGTTCCCCTTGCTTCCACCGCACCGCCCTCGGCCCGCCCCCTTTTAGCACTCTGTGCTCATGTGCTGTGTCCTGTGTGTCTGTTGTTCCCTCGCAGCCGCAGGCAGCACAGCGTCAGAGTGAACGCAGCATGATGGCGTCCCCGACACGTTGAATACTAAACCTATTTGTAAAGTTTGAACGCCAACTTTTAACCAAACGTGGGAGAAACACTGTGCACGGCTGCACGCACAAATAAAGAGTGCACTCGCGCACGCACATGACGGATTATTATCGATCAAAACAATCCTTAGCGTCGCTTAAAAGCATGTGTTGCACAGCATGAATATCACTATGACAAAGTGTCAAAATGTTTAGTGCCGCTGTCAAAACATGACACAGTGAGAGTTGAAGATTCTAACTATTGGAACAAGAAAGCCACAGTTATGAAGGAAGTGGGTCCTAGACAGGGCTTGACGCTTAGCTCATGGATGCATGGATGATAGACAGACTATCCGTTTTTATCCTGCTGTTCTATCATGGGATATTCGATGCAGGGCAAGATGCTCGATTGTGAATTAAATTGTAACATTCTCCTTGGCTTTGACTACTTCAGACAGAACATCTGACACACAGCTACAGTAGACTATTAATTTACTAAGCTGGTAACTTACTCGGCTGCCTACCGTTGCTCGTTAAGCAGGTCACACAATGGATATGGACCACTGATATTTATCCAGCCAGGTCGGTGATTACTTATCATTCATGCTGTGCAACACATGCTTTTGTAAGCGACGCCAAGGATTGTTTTGATCGATAATAATCAGTCATGTGCGTGCGCGAGTGCACTCTTTATTTGTGCGTGCAGGCGTGCAGTGTTTCTCCCACGTTTGGTTAAAAGTTGGCGTTCGAACTTTACAAATAAGTTTAGTATTCAACGTGTCGGGGACGCTATCATGAACTCGTATGACTGACTCACATATTAATGACACCCTCAGACTGACAATCACTAAATATGAACCAGATTTCAAAACGCTTGCAGATAAAGTGCAGTCACAGCTCACAGCAGTCTCATTAAAGGTGGGCTGACCCTGAGAGTATGTCACCATATCTGTGCAAATATATATGGTCATGTTATGCCTATGTCATTTGAACATCTGCCAATGTGAATATTCATTGAAATGAGAAACAAAATATTGTGCTGTAAAAGCAATTCATGTCCTTTGCATTTTGTTTTATTTAAAAAAAACTCAAAGAAGTTTATTTGTATTTCTGTCCTAATATTTTTTATTTCTAATACATTTGTCTTAATATTATTTGATATTGGTAATATAACTTACTATAAGTATTTATTCTAATTTAAGCTTTAGTCTTTGTGTGGATGTGTGCACATGCATTGAGCCTGTCAGAAATAGCAAAAAAACAAGTGTTTTTTCTAACACGTTTAGTGGTAGATCTTGGCTTACAATTGGGAATAAAATGGGCTCTTGGGCTTGAAAAGGTTAGTTACCACTGCTCTACAGAATGACCTGGAAAATAAGAGGGTCTTCTATGATTTGTTTTGCTTTATTGCAGTGGTTCTCAAAGTGGGGTACATGGACCATCAGTGTTCCTTGGGTGTGTTCCAAATGTACCTGGACAGGTCTGTAACTCTGAGAGTTATGGGGATCCTTGAAAATACACTGCTTTATTGCTTCTCCTACCGTATTGTCATCATATTCCCCTGCCTTATACTGCTGGTAGAGCTCAGCCTCACTGTCGTAGTCGTCCGAATAGTGCCGACGTCTATGGTAATTGTCCCGCCTCTCTTGCAAAGCATTCTCCTCGTCTTTCACACGCAGCATTTTCTGAACCAAAATCAAGAAGCAACAGGTCACACACCTTTAAAGGGAACTGCAGAAATCAATAAATTTGTACTCTACAGGTTAAACACGTAACTCTTAATTCCAAAAGGGTTGGAATTGGCTATGTCAAATGTATAGTGGAAAAAATGTCCCCATCTTTAAAGCCTCAAATTATTCTACATAAAGGAAGAAATAGAGATGATGTCTTCGTGTCAGGAAGAACCTTACCCTGGCTCGAACCTCACACTGTCTGAACCGACACTTCTGTCTAATTTTGTTTGGGCCACCAAACTTCTTCATGTCCTTGCAAAAGTCACAACTGGTACAGTCTTCAGTCCTTCTGCAGGGCTCACATTCCCCACACATGCGGACAGAGCGCTTTACCTCAAGAGAAAAAAGGAATTTAGTCACAAAGTTATATCAACCATGAAATTTGCAGAAAAGCTGCAATTACATTTAAAAGGGGTAAATTCAATATCTATTAGAAAGATCTATCAATCTAATATCTATGTAAAGTTTTTACATTGCATGAAACTATTCATATGAGTTAAATAGTTGAAGCAGTTGGCAGGTTCAATTTATTGAAAATACACTTACTTTTGATCCGCGTCGCCTCTCGCCCTTATATTCAGGAGTACTTGGATTGCTGTATTTTTCATATCTATCCGAATCAGGGTCCTTGTCACGGGTTTTCTTTGAGCGATACTTTATCTCCAGTGAAGAGTTCTTACCTATGTTAATGGGAAAACAAGTAATTATTTGAATGATGAAAATGTTCAAAGCATAACATTCAGAAATATCATTTTGAGATATGTAGTCACCTCTACATCGCATGCAGTACCACTCCCTGATCGCCTTGGCCATTTTCTCAGTGACGTTGATGCAGTGCCCGTGGAACCATTCGTTGCAATTATCACAGCCACTTTCAACAAGAGATACAAATGTGTGAGTATCACAGCATCTGCACAAAATGTATAATTATGACAACAAAATCAGTAGTATATACTTACATCATGAAGCAGTTGATATCTGGTTTCCGGCAGATACAATAAAGTGGTGCATTTTCCCCCTCTATGCTGCTGCCCTCAGGCCCGGGCATAGGGTCCATGTCAGACATTTCACTGTCCTGAAAAGCACAAAGTATGCATCAAATAAACATAATTTTGTTCAGTGGGCTCTAGTCTAAACACAATATATTAGCATATTGAATGGCTCAAATCCAAGCAAGTGAACATATTATGATGTTGATACTAAGTTCTTCACATCACTGCACGGGTTGACTTATTTTGGTAGGTCAACTCAACTCAGAAGTTACACCTATCATGGAATGGATTCCCTAGCCCCTTTCTGGAGTCTCTGGGCCTAATTGTTTACCTTTTTAGTATTTTACAACAAAAAGAGAAATAAGGTCCCAAAGGGGACACGATAATTTACACAAAACCACTCTTTTGGTGAATCTACAATGGGCTGAATCTAGAGTTGCAAATTGCGGCTAATATACACTATACAGCGTTATAGTGTATATTATTTTCCTACTAATATATTAGTATCGGACGGGTCGATTAAGAGTTTAACCACACTATGGTGTTGGTGTGTGTGGAGCAAAATAAATAGTAAAAATCGATAGTGACTTGTTACTATTATCTATTAGTATCTGTCATTTAGCTCCGTTACAGTTGAAGCTACAGTTGAAGGCCTGCCCTGCAGCTGGTTGTTACTTTGTTTACACACCGCGTTAGCTGCTAAAGTTAGCTTACACGTCATGCAATATTATCATTAGCTAAAGACCTAACAAACAGTTACTGTACATTTTCTTACCAGAAGTATAGCTAACGACGTGAGCTTTTCATGAATGGTGTTGCATTATTATTATTATTATTATTATTATTTTGACATAACTCCTGTCATTAAAACCTGTACCATGGCTAATTTAGCGTTAGCCCCATTGGTTTAGCATTTCAAACGGTAACGTTGTGTGGCGAAGGAATGCTTTTGTTTATTACCATTTTGAGATCGACTTGGTCCTTGGAACAAATAGCAAATAAATATCCTAATGAATTAATGGCCGAGTCAGCCAGTCAATAAATATCTATGCTTTTTGTCAGATGCCGGGTGGGTAAGGTAAGCTTAGAGGGTCTCTGTTTCTCGGTAAACACCACCGGATGAACAAAAATCAGGAACAAGTTATCTTTTGCACTATTGGCCAGTATTCTTCTTCATTGACTGTTATGCCAGTTGACTTCCTATGTCGACTAATTACCGCCATCTACTGGATTATATGTTTTACTGTGATTTGTTTTCATATATATATATATATATATATATATATATATATATATATATATATATATATATATATATATATATTAACCTCAAACACCTTAAAACTTTAGTCAAAAATACTTTCATCCATAGTCCATTATTGGGACTGCAACAGCTTAAATATAGTCAAGTGGCCAAACATATCAGTACCTTCACTCTGCTTGACACTTCATCACTGGTGAGAAAACTTCCTGATTTATACTCAAACATTGACAAATCATGGCCCTCCAGGATTGATGCCAATTCTATACGACTCCTCAATCTGTCACCATTTGGACTGTAAGAAGAGAAAAACAATTAGAATGGCAATGGCATATTTCTATGTTCTGTTATGCATTTGATTGTGATTATTGTCAAATTTTAAATATGAAGGAAGTGTACAATCACACACACACACACACACACACACACACACACACACACACACACACACAAGTAAGATCAAGTGGCCACTGAGACATTAGTTATTTTTACCTGAGGTAATACACATCCTTCTGCCCAACACTAGAACCTGAGCGTCGAACAACTTCTTTGCGTTTCCAGCCCTCCCCGAGCGCAGAGCACTCTTCCCATCCCTCAGCAGAATGCATTATCGTTTATCGTACAGTGGTGCTGATCGATCAGGGACAATATTCATAATGGAAGAAAAAGGACGACGCATGAATTAAAAATATAACAATTATTTAAGGAGCATGCAAACCGAAGAAAAAGAGTATATGCAGGCCAATACCTTCAACAAGTCCAAGGCTCCAAGCTATTGCAATCTAATTAAAACATACATATTTCCACATTCTTCTTTTTTCTTTCTTTTTTTTACCTTTTTCTTTTCAATCACCAAATGAAAAACGTTAAAATAGTTTGTTAGGAACTTTTCAGTCAGTTATCTTTTCTTCTGGATGAAACCGAATAAAGGCAATGCATCTTATATTAAAAGACAAAACTGATGTTATTGAAGTTTCATTGTATTTGTTGAATTACACCATGCAAACGAAAGATGGAAGATGTAAATAATCCGTTTTCACCATTAGGAACTGTTTTCTCTCTAGTCTCCGCCGCTTAAATTCAGATGTCCGGCAGCAGACTTCAAAATAAGACGAGTAGATAATAATGTAATAACATTGTTATTATAGTTTGTTTGTTTTTTATTTAAATACAGATATAATGAAAAATATGTATTTAAGGGCAGTGTAGATCGTCCTTGGAATATATAATAATGAAATATGTAGCCTAGTTATTATTAGTATTATTATTATAGACAAGTAATTGAGTAGTATAGCAGTATTCCTAGTAGTAGTATTCCACAAATGTAGGCCTATGAAAAAATAAGCATTTAAAACCTAGGACTTTGACCCAAAGAAGATTATTTTCTGTTCCACCTGTACATGCAGGTCCATGGCCTACTTAAGTAGGTTAAGGGTTTAAGTCATTTATTTGATTGAATTATTTATTTATAGTTCACAACACATGAAGCCAATTAACGCTGTATCGAAATAAATAACCGATGATTAAGTTAAACTTCAAATATGTTATTTATTTCAACATTAGAAGGAGGATAATTCACTTTTAACCATCACCAGTAAGCTTTTATTTTGAATAAGCTTCCTAGCTAGTTCCACACGGGTTCACACACCCCCTGCATCCATGACCCTCCCCCATACTGCATCTATGCTCCACACAGGTTGTTGTCCTGAGGTGAAAAGGGAAAAGGGTCGCTTTGTGTTTTATAGCCTAGTTTATGACACTGCAAGTAAACCATGTAAAGTGGTTCTTTCAAACCAAAATTGAGAAACCGTATGGAGTCAGTGTTAAGAAATGATGTAGCCAAAGCTGTTTTATGCTGAAACATTATCTTTTCAGTCATTGCAATCCATAATTTTCCTCAAACAACATAATAACAAGTAATTGATACAAACAGAACCCACAAATGATTGTAGAATGAAAAATTCATGACGAAATATTTTAATTACCACTACAGAAGCCCAGAACTTTAATGCAGGTGAAAAAAACGACTGTTTTGTGAATATATTTTGTTTACTGGCACCCTATAATAATGTAATTTTTCGGAATTTAATACATCTTGACAAGTTCTTTACAATCTGAAAGGAATACTGGAGATGCTGTCCTAGTTCAACATCGAAGTTAGTAAGTTATATATTGGACTCAGACCACACACACATCTCTATTCTCTATGATGATAATCACTAGATCTGATTGATTGATTGATTGATTGATTGATTGATTGATTGATTGATTGATTGATTGATTGATTGATTGATTGATTGATCGATTGATCGATTGATTGATCGATCGATTGCAGCCGAAATGAAGTGGCGCAAGACAAAGCTACCAGATGACCTCTCCCACTTTCACTCACTCCTTTCTGCCTTCCCGGCTCTCACTACCCACTGCTAAAACATTCTACCACACCGAAATCCAATCCTGTACTCACGCAAGGAAGCTCTTCTCCACTTTCTCCTCCCTCCTTAAACCCCCTCCCACCACTCAACCTTCATAACCTCACTGCTGATGCTTTTGTCACCTACTTCGAGAAGGTTGATGATATTAACTATACCTTTTCACCCCTTCCCCAAAAGGAGCGTCTGACTCAACCAAAACTAATGCTGAGTGAGAGATGGAGGGAAAGCTGGTTAGAGACAACACGTTCAAGGGTTTTGGAAAGAAAGGAAAGGAATGATTGGAGATTCGAGACGGGACAGGGTCGAGAGGACAGGTGGTAGGTCTGTGGATGTCACTAGTTTTAGGACCTCGTCTGGGGATAGAGGAGACACACACACACACACACACACACACACACACACACACAGAGAGACACACACACACTCTCTCACTCACATGAGGAAGAGAGATATAGCAAAGGAGACTAGGAGAGACTGATGCAGTAGGACGATCGCTTCTAAATTACAAGGTGGGAAATATATTAATCTTTGGCTTATAACATTTGGAACTGACACTTTTAATACACTGTTGTGAATTGTAAGTACAATTTGCTTAAGAATTGAAGTATATATTGAACAACATAAGTAGAAGTTATTCTCCTTATAGTGACGTCATGTAAAAAAAATATAGATTTTTATATATTCTAAGAATTTCATGGGATCTTGTAGATATCTGTTTTCTCTGCAAACCTCAAAGAGGTTAAATAAATCAGCTGAGAGGTTATTTTAAAGCAATAATCTGTATAGCTACAGCAGTACCATATGAATATATATTTACTTTTGCTTTATGCACTTAATTAAACAATAATCAGCATCATTTTTCGTATTAGTATAGTTCACCATCCGTTACCATTTTCAGGTCATATACTTGCATAATGCAACATATATCACATAATATGTGAGTCTTGCATTTTTGCTTCATTATTATTATTTGCTATACAGCTATATTATAGCAAAAATGCAAGACTTTTAGCTCAGATTCATTCACATCTGCATAACTATATTCACCAGAGCATCAGCATGTTGGAGTGGCCACTATTTCCACTCCCCCCCCCCCCCCCCCCCCCTACAAAGTATTGACTGTAGTGCAGCATCCACAGCCAAGAAGGCAATCGGTGGAAGTGTACAGGTTCTCTGCATTTCCAATCCCTCATCGCATTTCTTTGTGTGGGTCTTTATCCACATTCTAAATGTTTTCTAAGTGGTTGTTAATAATAGATATACTGTAGATAAACATCTCTGCATTTTCCAATAGGATTACTCTTTGTTGACAGGCTTCCCAGTAAAGATCTCATTGTGGGTCTTGTTAGGTCGATACAGCATGACAAACATTTTAAGTTACACTTAGTGGATGAAGAATGATTTGCTTATAGCCTTACAATACAGCACCTATTTTAATGAATAAAACAATAGTTAACCAATTTGTATGACAGAGTTATCTTGGGTAATGAAATATAAAAAGGACCAGGACACGGAGACATTGAGACAATCAACAGACATAAAATGTTTGGATTGTAGCTTTAAATTAATCAATTGATATGCATATGGGGCATTTCGCCATAGACCACATAGTGATTTTCATTAATTCTGCACACAATCTAAAGCTATATAGCCTACCCCAAACTATGAACCATCCCAGTTATAGCTTCAGGAGAACAGTATGTGTGATACAGCTTTGTGGCAGGATGGAAATGAGAAAATAATACAGCATGAATAAAGCCTCACAGGTTTCAAATGACTAATATGCTTGTATAGCCTATGAGCGTTTAGAAATGTAAATTAAAACAGAGCTTTACAACCAAATGTCTAATAATCTAGAGTCAAAATGAAAAACAAATTTGTTTCGACAATTTGTGCTAAATCAATTAATCAAAAATAGTCAGAGTTAAGTTAACATTTAGTCTATTGTTTAGAGTTGACCCGTTTATGACATTCTACCACAACACACAAACTGCATAGTGTGCCGCCCGACAGTGCCGTGCATATGCCTCAGCCAGCGCTAAACCACAACAGAAACAAAATCTGCTCTGCTAAGATCTTTTTTTTGTAATTGTGTATGCATGTTGTATTTTTGTGTATGTGTATATAGAAACTTTTTTTCCCCTTTATTTTTCTCCAGACTGTTTTTCCGACTATCCTTGGGATTGTGGGTGGGATATAGGGATTGAGTTTTATTTTTATATTTGATTATGTCTGTTTAATACTTGCCCCTGGGCTTCTGTTATAAAAAACCTGAATGAAAAGATTTTGAAAAGAAAAGAGTTGACTGTCTGGAGTTTTCTATTTTCTTTTTTTTAATTAATCTATCACACCTTCAAAATGCAGGTGGTTTTGAAAGAATGTAGGCCTATCCTCCACATCCCCCTTGATTGGTTATCCTTCATGTTTTTCCGAGACATTCAAGTAGATGGAACAGATGGATGACAACATTGTGTTCGTGGTCATGGATGAGGAAAGTGAGGACAAACCAACATTGTGTGATTCACCAAATACACTGCATAACTCCACAATGAGTCAAACAGGTATGTTCAGTCTGGTTACATTTGCATGCTCTTAACACTAAGGATAGTGTGTAGCCATCAATGATGTTAACCTCTGCTCTTAATAATGACACCCGGCCATTGTTACTTTTTCCAGAGTCAATGACTGAATATACACTTTTGTCAGAGGAGACACCTCATGAGAGTAAAATGTCTTTAACTGACATCTGTGTAAATGAAAGCTTCTACCAAACCTCATGTCACGGTATATTTATGCGACTTATTGTTATTCTCTCAATATGAACAAAGACATTACACACCAATGTGCACTAAATTGTCTATTTTCTGTGCACCATGATTCTCTTTACCAGTAGGTTCAAACATCCCAGCTGATTCCGAAATGCAGCAGAATATTACATGTGGAGTAGACAGAGCATTGATCATCTGCGGCCCTTGGTCTGTGGAGAAAGACCAACCCAAGCCTCTATGTTCACTGCTGCCGTCATGGTCTGTGGAGAAAGACCTACACAAGGCGCCTCAATGTTCACTGCTGTCATCTTGGTCTATGGAGGAAAACCGACCCAATCTTCTATGTTCACAACTGCCATGGTCTGTGGAAAAAGACCAACCCAAGCTTCTATGTTCACAGCTGCCATCTTGGTCTGTGCAGATTGAGGAAGACCAACCAAAGCCTCTATGTTCACTGCTGCCATCTTTGTCTGTGGAGAAAGACCAACCTAAGCCATTATGGTCACTGCTGCCATCTTCCAAAGGCAACTGTTCAGTTTATGAACTGAGTCAGTCATGCACATCGATTAGCAGGAGCAAGTTCAGCATCAACACATCTACAGCCCAGACCCAGCAGTCAGATGTGGATGGTAAGAACACTAACCATTTAACCATTAACCGTCCCTATTTTGGGCATGTCATTATAGGAGGAAAAAAAATGCAGATCTACAAGCTCATAATGTGTCAAGTTAATTGTGAGCTTGTAGATCAACTATTTTCACCATGGGTTGTACAACAAAGTATATGGGGCTTATGTGGTTAACTCTGGATGACACAAATACATTTATATTTTGAGATCAAACAATAAATTTCTCTTAGATTTGTTCAATGTATTCAGCTCTTCTTGTATAGTCTGTCCACTCTCCTGTTCACAACCTTTCTTTCTTTCCATGAGATCCATGTGCATCCTTCCTCTTGGCATGCCTGTTCTGCCAGCCACTGGACTGTATGTGGGCCTCAGTGAGAGGGTGTAATGTCTGTCTAACGACCCTGTGTGGCTGTGAGAGTGCCACGCTGGAGCCTTTAATGGGCACGCCTTACCATGCCAACTGTTGTAGCTGTCTGGGAGAGTGCACCTGCTTATGTGACTGTCTGTGTGAGTGCTGTATACAGGCTACAGAGTGTCTGGACCTGGCCATGGAAATATCTCAAATGCTCTTCCATTAACCACTAGCAAATAAACATATTTACACAAGGAAGGATGCCACTCCTTTATTTCACAAAACATGTCTAAAAGCCATTTTGGCAAGACAAAAAAAAAACATGATGCCTGTCCTGAATAAGTGTAGGAACTTCTATGATGAACAGTCCATTTAGCACTCAATATAAATGTGCCAGTTAGGGTTAAGTAATGGAAAACTTTGGGTAGCACAACTAAGAGTGACTAAAGAGCTGTTGAAAACCTTATGGGACCAGGTGCAAAACAATTAGCAGCACATCTTCATTTTACAGTTAATTGAGAGCAGTGAATAACTTTGACCATCAAATCTACTGGGATGAAACTGCAATCCCTTCAAAGTGCCTCTAAGTGGAGGATAAGTGGAGTGGATGTATAGAAATGGTTCTAATTTCTTATCTGTAATGCCAAATTTATGCTCTGTAGTACAAGTACGACAGTGTTGTGGACAAAAGAAAAACAGATCTATAAGCTTCCATGTATGTCGATGAGTTGTTAGCTATATATATTAGCTATTGTATAGCTATAATATTAAAGCTAGTTTTGGTCTGCAACACTGTGATGTATACAGTATAAATCGGGCTCTAGGAAGCAACCAATCAATGACAGAACAAATGAACGTAACAATAGTAACAATAGAAAATCAACAGAACCATCCACTATAAGAGTAATTCACAACTCATCTGCTGTAAGATGGTAGTGTAGTATTTATATTCTGCTTTCATATACTTGTTTTCATATTTTCACAGCTCACAATATACTATAAAATTCAAGTGTCACTTTTAAAAGATTTGTTAAAAAAAGCGAATTCATTAGTGAAACTGTGCACAAACACATCCATGTTAAAAACAAAACAAACAACACGTGGGTAATTCTTCTGCAAAACACATTCAACATAAGCAGGTACATACTGTTGTATTCAATGCCGTTCCAATGGTAATGGCTGTCACACAGAATATTTTGTTTTAGGTTTCACACAACAAACAGAACTCAAAATGAAAGACTTGAGGATAGTGGTTGCTTTAAAGATGGCCAAAGCCCCCCTAGTTCATACAATAATGATTAATAATCCATTCACATATTTAGTCCAATATACACTTCAGCAAAAATGTTGTTAGACAAAAATTACCCTTTCTTCAGAAAACAGGTAATTTCTGTATGTTGCACAACACCTTTTTCTGAAGCATAAATTAGGCTTAGCCTTTACTGTGAGTACAAAAAAACAAAGCCTTCCTATCAATGAGATTGATAGACTTTGTACACTGACTCACAAAAACACAGCTGTTATTCAGGAGAAAGTACTTGTCAATTGTCAATCTAGTAGAAAATATCAAATGCTCTACAGTACTATAATAAAATGGCATATTCTGCATTTTTAGGTTATACTTACAAGCAGTTCTATTCACTTAAAATTGATCGTAATCAAAAATAAAATGCAGAAATATATTTCTGGCTACTCTGAATGGTTGTCCTGCTTTGGCTAACTAGCTGCAGCAGCAGAGAGATTCCTCTCATTTATTATTGTTTGTTAAATGTAAGCAACATGGGTGTCAGGTCTTGACTCAGTATTACAATGGACATCTTTCATAAAATGCATAGACTACCATAAAATAAGGTGCAATATAAATGTTATAAATGTAAATCAAAGTTAAATATTCTCCGATGTTAATTATTACTTTGCAAATGTGTGCCAATTCACTTTATGGATATCCCTTTGGTTAACATAATGCCAAATAATGCTTTGGCGGAAAAAAAATCACACGACATGTTGCTCAACAGAAACAATTTGCATAACACTTTCCTGAATAAATTAACCTTTAGTCAGAAAACCCCAATGAAAATGAGCATGCACTTGCTGCCATTAAACCCTGATTCCAGTCAGTAGAAAAAAAGGGGGAAAATATATAGGCCATGTACAGTATATATACATACCAGAGGTTGCGTTAGTCCGGTAATTGTCGGTTATGACCGATTGTTTATGACAAAGACCGGAAAATATAATCTCTCCAGACATCCTGACTGGTTGACAATGACACAGCAGTTCATTATAATAATCATCACCACAAACCTGGCACATTTCAAATCCTCTACTTCTCAAGCTCTCTCGCCCACAAACACATATACTCGCTATTAAGTTACACATATTTCCTGGTAAGTGATATTTTTTGATGAAAGCAAAATCTTTTTTTGTTAAAAGTTGAAAGCACTATATTCTGATAGTGATCATTGCTATAGAGTGTTTGTTCGGTTACAGGGGTCCCCCTGTCTCTCCAGCTCTTTAATAAACAGAAAATATATTTTCAGGATGGCTACACAATTTCAGCCAATCATGAGAGCATAATAATAATAATAATAATAATAATATATCAGCTTAATTCTTAGTGTTCCAGTTCCAAATTTGTCTGCTTTGTTTGTGTCATCACTTCCAATCTGTATGTACTGAGTTATCTTATCCTGATTGGATACAATTGGTAGGCTGACCTGAACATTATATGTTCTATATAATAAAGAGGTGGAGTGACAGCTGGAGAATCATGTCACTGAACAAACATTTTATAGCTATTCAACACTTATTTTAATCAAAGAAAATCCCTTACACTACCTTTAATAATAACCTGTGTAAAATGTGCTGCATTGGGAGGTTAACAGGAGACACTTTATTGTAGGTTTCTGGTCTAGAGGGCTGGGTCGCGGCGGGGATTTGCGCACGCCCTGATTGGATCTCACCGGTCTGTCCCAGCCCCGGCCCCTCCTCCCCCCTAGTGCAGTGCTACGTCACATAATTTGGAGCGATGCCCACCCGGAAGGGTTGACTCCCACTTCTAGCCCAAAGCGGCCAATGTGTTCCTCCAGGCTTTCATTTTTTGCACGGACGAAAATGAAAGCCTGGGTATCGAGGCTACTTTATTGTGAGAGTTGTTGCTGTAAAGTTGTCGTTGTTATCGATGGAGTCGAAATGGCAGAGCGCCTGTCAGGATATAAAGTTTGTATTCAAAACAAGTTGTATCATTACGAGTTAGAATAGGTCATTTTCCAACGAGAGGGCACTGGTGAGTAAAATTGGCAAGTTGTCCTACCACAAACAACAATGCACATGCATTTGAAGATTAAACATCCAACACGGATGCCCAAAGACTCTTCACAACAGCTATCCACACTGCGATGGTCACATCCAGGTGAAACAACGTTAATTATAAAACATTACCACTTGGACTGAAAAGCTCTGAGGAGACTACAAGTCTCACAAATGCTTAATCATCTATCACAGGGGTTCCCAAACTGTGGTGCGTGCACCCCTTATGGTGCGCGAACGCCCTCTAGGCCGCGTGCGTGACATGAAAAGGGTAATTCTGGTTATTTAGCACAAAGAGCAAAATCCGGGAAAACACTGTTGTAAGGAGATGTATAGAGCAGCTGTGGGCGTATACGGCAGCTGCATGCATGTCTCAGACATTCTGTGATTATTTGCCATAATCATATAAAATAAATTATCATTTTCTGCCAAATATAACAAGACTTAGCGTTGGGGGGTGCGTCAGCTAGGTCAGGAGGTAACAGGGGGCGCACGGCCAAAAGAGTTTGGGGACCGCTGATCTATCCCAAAGCTGTACCAATCAGACACACGGACAGCAATCACTGCCTATTAGCTACACCACTATAACCTGTGAGTAGCCTATAATATATTGCCTCAAAAGGTCAGCTGAGCCACATTATGAAGGGTTAATCTGAAGGGCCCATTTTGATGCAGTGCCCTTTGATTGGAAAATATGTTCAAACGCAATTGATTGCGGTAATGCGAGAGTGCGTTATAGCAACACCAACTCGCAATGTATTATTGAGAATTCATTACGGATGGTTGTGCTCAATGCATGTGCTCAATGCATTGATAATGGTCACTTATTAATGTATTTGTGCACGATGAACCTGTGTGTGTGTATATGTGTACGGTATATATATATTTGTATATTACTCATTTATGTTCAAATAGTTCAATCTAAAATATCATCGTGTCACTCGCTCCCCATCTGAAGCCTTTAAGCTGCATTTACGCACCTGCTCGTCATTAATACATAAAAATCCTTAAAATCCTAGCACGACCTCTGACACACACACACACACACACACACACACACACACACACACACACACAGCGTATACTATAGATAGTGAGTGTGTGTGTGTGCGTGTGCATACAGATACACATACACACACATATACTGTATGTACAGTATACACCCACCCACACACGCACGCACACACATAAATATGGAATCTCTTAATTTGTCATGCCAATATTAATAAAAATAAACCTCAAGGCTTTCATCCCTAAAATTATAAATAGTAAATTCAAGCGAACTTCTCTTACGTTTGTATTTTATATTTCTCTTAATTATTAATTATCTGAAGGAAAACTAAAAAAGGACTTGAGAATGAATTAATCTTATTGCTAAGCCCATGCCCCATTCCTCAACATTCCATCTTCACAAGATTGCATTTATGAGCCAAACAATCATCTGAGCAGATCCAAGTATGAACATAAGTAGAGCAGAAAACTTAAGAAGATAATGTATTTCCTGCTGATACAGGAATCACAGTTTTGATCCTACTGTTGGCTACTACTCCAAGTCTTACTCATCGTCTCCAAGGACAGACTGCAGGCTGCAGACTGCATTCTTGTCCCTAAATCCATTGTCCTTCTGTCCATGGGACTACTACTTTGACCTTGTCACAAGTCTTCGTCCATATCAAGGCTGCTCCTACGACTGCTCGTTGCGTTGGAGGCACCGGGTGACAAAGGAGAAAACAGTGCCTGTTCTAGTACCACGCCCTCCGGAGACAGGGTGCATCCGTCGTCCATGAGAATGTCCCCCAAGCCCACATCTGGGTAGAGTGCTGGGGCAGAGGGGTCATCTAGCTCAGCAAAGCTCAGGCTACCCAGATCCAAGGGACTGCTGATGGTGACACCAGCGGGGGAGTCCGAGGAGGGCGGGGAGAGGAAGGAGGCGGGGATGGATTGTCCCATGGCTGATGATCCCAGATTTAGGAGGTTCTGGGAGGCTCCTCCCGCACTGGGCAAAAGAGGCTGGCCACTCTGGGATACCTGCAGTTGATGGAGCAGGGACGGATCCGAGCTCAGCCCAGACATAGTGGAGGTTGAGAGGCCGTGGAGCCGTGCCTGCATCTCCAGTTCCTGAGCAAAACACCAACAGAGGGCGCTATAGATCTCACGGCCTTATGATAGGCTGTGTGCCTTTAACTATTTCCCTGAATTGAGTAGATCTTTGTACATTAACCTCTAAATCCTGACCTAAAAGTTTGCTGAAAAACAAATTTTCTTTTTTTAAATGTATGTTGCTATATACTGTACATATAATAGATGTACAAGGGAATTCCCGGATTGAAAGTTACGTATAGGGCTTCCCAGTCTAAATGGGTTAATTCACAAAACACCACAATTATGTCCACTTGTCTGCAGAGGACGCACCAAATCTCTGTGTTTGTAGGGGTGTCGGTCCCTGATTGGTCAACACGACCCGTCTGCTTAAAGGGGAATACCACTCATTTTCAACATTGAACTATGTCATTACTATACATCACGTCTGTGTACTCTGCAGGCCAAAGAGTACACCGACATGATGTCACTGATCACAGTGGAGCTACAGGGGTAGAGTGGGGTAGAGTGCCTGGATGGGAACCGCAAGGTTGCCAGTTCGAACCCGGGCTCCCCCAGAGTTACTGTCGAAGTGTCCTTGAGCAAGACACTGAACCCCTAATTGCTCCCGATGTGCTAGTTGGTGCCTTGCATGGTTTCCGCTGCCATTGGTGTGTGAATGGGTGAATGTAATGCACAATCTATGTAAAGCGCTTTGGATAAAGGCGCTATATAAATGCACCATTTACCATTTACATGACCCCAAGTTCTACACCTCCAGTTCTAGGTTAAACAGAAGGGGGACTTATTTTATTATTCCCACACAACAAGTTATATTACACATGGTAAGAAATGTGTCCTCACCCCTGTATAAGTGTGAGAACATGTGGGATGAGGTTGAGACTCCAACATGTCAGACATCATGTAAAATGACTACAACATAATGTGTAACTTATGTTGGTTATGTAGTCCCGACTTGCATTGTTCCCAGCTTGTGTGGCTCCCGAGTACACTGGCACCCAAAGGGCTTTATTCAAATATGTTTTGAATAACAATGGCAGTCGATTTCTCACCTGGATACGTAGCATAAGACTCTGGTTTGCATGCTCTAGCTTTTTCTGCCGCATCTCCACCTCCTTGGCTCTCTGTTGCTCCTTCTGCAACTTCCTGATGTAATCTACGGAAGCTTTCAGAATGGTGCCTTTGTTCCACCGCTGCTCCCTGTAATAAGTGGCAGCAAATGTTGCAGCAGTGGCAGGGAAAAGTAAAAACAACAAAAATAACAATATGGGCTCTTAACCCATTCTGACCTGAGATCAAATTCATACGAGGTTTCCACTGGACACACACTGGTCTGATGAACCCATTCTGACCTGAGATCAGATTCTAAAAATGTCAGTCGTTCCTTAGATTTTTCAAAAATAGCAGACCTACAAGCTCGTAGCGCGCCACTCGGTGGCGCGCTATGAGCTTGTAGATCTGCTATTTTTCAATAGCTAAAGCATGACATGATGCTAACACCAAAATGGGTTCCCGTTCAGAATGGGTTAATCCAGGGCGATTTACATTAAGCAAGAACAAAAAAACCATGGCAATACATCACAGACATAAAAAGTAGTTATCATGAATCATACGTAAGCTAAGAACGTAACAGTGGAATATCAATATAATGGAACTATGCATGTATACTTTATAGTGCTATGTCTACATAGAAATGCTATAAGTCTACATAAAAATGTCGGGGCTAGGGCAAGTGCTACGGGCCATGATGGAGTCTGAAGAGGTGGGTTTTCACTTTCAGACTACGGCGGAAGGTTGGGAGCTACTACCTACTGTACTACTACTACTACATACAGTTCAAGGATTATTCAAATGGTTTGGTTACTCAGAATTTAAAATAATTGGCCGAAGGCATGGGGAGAGTATGTTTCGTTTGCTATGCAAAGTTATCCTGAGAGCAAATTAACAAGACATCACTCACGGGTCACTAGACTTCGGTATCATAGCTCCCAGCTCCTTTATGCGGTCATTAATGTTGAATCTCCGCCTCCTCTCAACTGTACACAAGCAGGAGTAACCAGGCAGTTGGGAGAAAGAAGGAACAGTACAATTTTACTTCCACATCTAAGAAGTAGTCAGACATTAGTGGGGTAAAGAAAATAGGGAAATGATACAGACAACAAAATGTTTGCTCTTTAGTCTTTCAGACAAAGTACATGTTGCATTCTCACTGCAACATGTGTGTGGGTTTGAATCTGGCTGAGTGACATGTGTTACACAATTTGCTGGTCTCCACTGTCTGCCATTACAAAAATGTAAAGGCCTTAAAGGATCTATTCTAAACAAAAAATAACTTACTAAGGTTATGGTTGTCTTTCTTCTGCCTTTCTTTCACTAGAGCTTTGGCATCAGTATCTGAAAAACAAGTTCTTGTGAGGTTGTCGGTTTCTGAAAAGCATGCATCCACAAATAGTAGAATAGGTATAAGTTTATATATATTTTTACTGTACCAGTGAATTCCCTTTTAATGTTTGGAAGATCAGCAGGGCACGAGTTGCTGGCAGTGAGAGTAGGTGTTTCCATTCCAGGGCTATGGTAGACATCCAATAGATTCCCAGGGAGCTACAAGAAACACGTATTGTTGTATTATAGGCAATCAAAATGGACAATGAATCACAATAAAGAAAAGTCCTGATAGTGAGAAAGAATGCTACTTGTATTCTTAATTCCTCTATGGTTAATGCAGAATTATTGTTTAAGAAAATAGACCTCTGCAGAACCAGAACAAAGGCTTACAATAACATTTAACATGTGCATTCAACATTAACTAGCCTGCCTCATGCCAAAATATTTTGATACATGCAAGGTAAGAAAGTATTTTAAAATATTGATGCATATAAACCACATAGAGCAGTTCTCAAAATGTACTATAAATGACACTTTTCTCAATGTTCACACACCAAACTATGAATGTCCAACTATGATGTCCAAATCATAAGATATTTACCTTACATTGCTTCTTTCTCCTTTCATCCAACAACAAAACCATAATCCTCATTTTCCGTTTTCTGTCAAAATGTATACAAGCCCCTTTTCTTTGACAAAACTAGCAGCAGGTCAATTGATAATTTTGAAGAGCACAACATTCTGTTATGCTTCTCTCCAACATGCCTCCACTGATAGCCTACCCCGCCCAGCAAACACTTCCCTGACGAATAGTAACTGAGTGCCAAAAGTATATATTTACTCCTACAACACTGAACATTCATTTCAGAATTCCACATCGAACAGAGCCATTCCACTCAAAGAACACTATCCTATATATATGCAATGATACTATACTATTCATTAACACCATTCATTATAGCAAACGACATTTATAGAAGGAACGCATAGCCTGTGACGGCAGCTTAAGACATGTAATGATGGTCTAATAATATACATGTTGTCCATACCGTGCTAGGCAATTGAAGACCTGAATCAATTAATGACATGATGTCATCATTGAAGCTTGATTCTAGACTAATGATGTTGTCGATTACATCGTCAAGCTGGAAGGAAAGCAGAGCAAAAAAAACACAACGAATTTTAAACAAATTGTTAATTTGTATACACCTTTTTTCTCTCCATAAAATGGCCTTAAATGTAATGTATATAACCGTTTAGGTTAAGGGCTAATCATAAAGGAGGGAACAGTGTGTAAGTGAGGTGCTGATATCATTATGCTGTTGGTGCAGTATTTATCATCATATTGTGACACCAGGCCAACAAGAGTAAGATGACAGAAGAAGGCATGCATCGTCAGAGTGGGACCTTCGGCAAATCATTACAGAACAAACTAAAAGTACTCCTCGGAGCAGGTCTCCGGCTCCGCCAGGTCAGGTAGGCTATTGTGGGGCAGTAATGTTCAGAATTCATGACTACAGACATTGGGCTGTATTTTGCGTGTCTTAAGTACCAGGTCTTATTACTTCACTTAAGACCTGGAGGCGTGATCAATGCCATTTGGCTATTCTGAGTGGCCAAAGAGCATTGACCACGCCTCCAGGTTTTAAGTTAAGTAATAAGACCTGGTACTTAAGAAACGCAAAATACAGCCCAATGTGTCTATTGTACCGATTTGGGTGATATTGGACAAAATGTACGAGTAATATAAAAAAGAAAATAGCAAAAATCTGCCTTGTGGTGGCGTAATAATAGGCTTATATGAAAAGGGTGGCATTTCTGCCTCTGCCTTTCAAAACGCCTTTCTTAACCAATCAAGATGGAATATGAAACCTCTGACAGATCCGTCTTGATCGCGACTATAGTGATAATGTGTCCGATTTGCGTTATGTTTGGATGAAATCTGTATGAGGCCTGGTGGAGACAATAAATCACAATTGAGCAAGAACTGAACAGTACGTTAGACATTTAACTTCCGTAAAAGGACTAAAGAGGATGTGGAACCTTTTTAGAGCAACACACCCCACTGAAGATGAATAAATGTACCAATGGTACATACTTCCTCTTTGTTGGATCCAAGGTTGAGCAGAGCCATGGGACTGTTGGGAACACTGCTAACACTGTTAGCTGTAGGACCCATCTCTGGGGCTGAACTGGACTGTGGCACGGGGGAAACCACCAGGGTTTGAGTGAATACTTTGTTTCCCAGAGTGGTGGACAGATACTGCTTCAGCTGATGCCTCTGCGTCTGCTGGATGTGGTACTTAGTGGGGTTCTCCAGGTGGGATTGCACCTAAAAATAAAAAAAGTTAGAAAATCAGTCTAATAATTTTTTTTAGCAATAACACACAAGGGACTGTCGTATATTGTGATACCACATCTACTGGTGTTGTTGGTGTGACATGAACCGCAGGGAGTACCGTAAATGGCTGAATCTGATTCTGAAACAAAAACACTATAGTTGCTAACTGAACCTCCCCATCACAGCATAATAGTGGTTCCAACACTTCAGAAAGATATATTGACAGAAAGTAGCTCATAACATGTAGAGTGGATTATTATGAAACAAAAACTTTGCAGATAGAAAGAGGATAATTAAAGCTTTTCCGTACAGCTGCAATGTTAGTGAGTTTAACATTGTTTAATACAATCAGATAGGACTTTTATGTTTGGATGTACAGTATGGGTTGTCAAGGGTTGGCGTCGCAACTCTAGATTCCAGATATTAAAAAATAGAATCTAGAGTTGCTTGCGGGCTAGGTTATCATAATTATACAACACAGCTTCCATGTGTTACTATCGGGGAGTTCCAACTTGACCAAATATAATCAGCATTGAACATAAAAGAATATTATGCAAAGCTCTAAATAACACTAATGTTGCCAGCCACTTGTGTCAACGTTTGTCAATGTTTAATCATTAAAAAAAAGTGTACAAAAAAGAAGCTTACTTTCAGCACTTCCACGGGCACCTGTGCTGGAGGTGGACGAGCGGCGTTTGGAGGCAGAGTGACAGAGATAGCTGGAGTGGAGTCAGAAGGCTTGAGCTGAGAGACAGAGGCCTGATGCTGGGCCTCACGTCTCTCCTGCTCCTGGGCCTGCTCCCGCATCAACTGCTGCCGCATCAGAACACGTGACGACATGGCGAGTGTATGAATGAAACAAGATCTAGGGATGAAACTGAAAGACAAGTGCAAACAAAAAAAGCTGAGCATGTAAATCGGCTATTTTCAGTAGGACCAAAGACAGGGCTGACCCTGACCAAGCTTACTAAATGTAAAGGTTTTAGTGATGGGAGATTAATTGGTATTGGCCGATTCTAGTTGTTTTTAGATTCATTGGCATCGGTTCGATTAATCAATCAGACTGATTAATTAATCGGTCTGATTAATCGGTCTGTCTTTACAGATAAACAAGCCCAAAGTAACAGCTTGAACAGATCTACGAGCTCACAATATTAAATATAAAGGTATTTAAGTGAAATCTGACTTGCCTAAGCCTGCAGTGCAGACACCCTGTTACATGTATTTTTCAGAATGGACAAAATTATTATAATTTTTCAATACAGAATGAGATCATATCGACATCGGTGATATCGGTTATCGGCCATAACAGCAATGAATTACATCGGATATCGATATCGGCCAAAATGTCTCATCGGCACATCATCTGCACACTTGGGCACACTCATCGGCACACTGAAATATAATTTTGCTCAACTAAGAACCTTTTCACAGCAGATATTTAGCTAATAGCTAAAGGTAATCACTGTTGAACTGAGTCTTAGTTATTACTGTGTACTAGTCTAGCATGGACAGCTTGGATAACGGAGAACTCGCAAGTTTACCAAGTCGCCACGGCGAAAATTCTTCATCAATGTCTTCATCAGTGTAGTATGTCAAACTCACAGATGTTATAGTTCATTTCCAAAGTGATCTAATTATTTCCTGCAATTAAATGGTCAGCTACATGATGATAAAAAGGTGAGTATGTGAATACCAATGATCTAGTGTTAACTCTAAACAACTATCCTCTCTCTCTCAATTCAATGCAATTTAAATGAAGGTGAAGTAAAACTAAAATGCACTAAATCGCGGTGAGTTGGTAAACAGGCGAGTTCTCCGGATACCAACAGCTTCTGTACAGTAGACTTCAAGCTGGCACACATAGAAATACAAAAAGTAAACACAACCACAAGTAATGCCATTAACTTCAGGTGCATTATACCCGTCAAAAAAGCCTATTGGGATCAATCAACAATAACATTATTATTAATGAGGCAAGAAAATATATTGCCTGTAATAACAGGCAATAGATGATTGTTACAGTCACAACTTTAATACAACCAAAGGCCAAGGGTCATTTTCAAAGCAGATAGTTTGACATGCCATAGAAGGGTAAACACAGCTAAAGCCTGGGCCAAACGGCTTTTTCTTATGTGATTGTGTGCTGTCAGACCATGTTCGAGGTTACTGTCCATGCTGGTCACACAGTTACAAATAAATTAACAAATCTTCTCTAAAAAACTAAAAACGAAATCTATGTCGCCACTTTTGATTGATTGATTGGTTTGGTTTTACAGTTTGCAGAATTACAGTACATTTCAAGTACAACTCAATACAATTGAGCTGCATTTCCCCATCTATATGACACATCAACGAAAACAAAAACTAGTCTAGTCAGAAAACTAGTCCTGAACCTATTATTACAGACCAAACAGACAAATCCACACCTCCTCCTGTTCCAACATGTTATTCAAATTTGGTCGGGGTGGGGGTGTCACTAAACCAACGCCACCATGTTTTTTTCCATTAACTTCCCCATGTCATGGTGCTAATCCACAGACACGAGCACCTTAAAGGTAGCTGGTTGTAATGTGTATGTTAGCTTATGTCTATTGACAGCGGCCTACTGGTTAACGCGCTTAACAGGCTGAAGCTAATGTTGGTGTTATGATTTGATTTTAAAATGTCACTTATTAATAATCTGCAAGTGTCACAATACGCGTTTATTTATCACTTTCTAAACAAGTTTATCACATTTACTGAGCTTTACATAAATGTCGACCAGATCGATGAAACGAGCGGTGTTATCACTATCAGCTAGCTAAAGCAAAGCGAAAATAGGAAGTGGCGTTAATGAAACTAATGTTAGCGTAAATTAGCTATGTAATTACTATGTAATTATTTAGAGTAAAAGAGTAACGTACTGTGGTGGTGTATCTGTGCAACTTGACCACTTCTTCCACTAATCACCCAAATCCTCCGCTTTTTTAGCCATTGTGTTTGTTATTCGATGTGACTAAAGTGTTGAAACAACGGCACTGTAACTGTACTGCTCCGTGTTGTTTACTAGTCCACACTGAGGTCATTTGACGCACGTCACCCGGAAATGTTTCATATCCATGGGATAGGTTACGTGGTCGTCAAAATAAAACTAAACTCTCATGCGTTATAATTGATGAAAGGCAGGGTATTCTACTGTAGATATCACACGAACTGAGTCCATTTAAAAAATGTAATGATAATATAGAACTTCGTTAGTTCCATCACTTCCATGATATTGATAATAGTTTTAATCACAGGGTAACGAAAGTACTGTCATAGACTGATATACAGCAATAGAGTAAAAGAATAATCTGCTCCTACAAATGTCATTTAAAAAATAAATATTTGTCACAATCTCTAATGTAATATTATAATAATTTCCAATCCAACCCTATCAAATGTCCCATAACCATAGTGTAGTTACTGTAGTAATAATTTCATAATGAACAGTATGTCCACCGAGTCCACTGCTAAGGAGACAGCCACAGGTTGACACTCCAGAGCTGTGCAACTACTGTCTGGATATAGTTTAGATAGGTTTTACATTACATTAAATGTCATGTAGCCTACTTCAGTATTCAGAACCTGCTACTATTAAAATTGTAATAAATATGTAAAATTAAAAATGTGTCATTGGACGTTTCAATCAAAACATATCTATTGCAAAGGAGTACATGGGGGATTTATGTTACTGAAGAAGATACAAAACAGATCCAGTCAATGGAGAAGTCATATGATCTTTTATTTTCATCAGTTTGTGGCAGTGGCTCAGGAGATGAGAGTGGCCGTCTGGGAACCGCAAAGTTTGTGGTTCAATCCCCACCTCCGTTTACAAATGTCCCCTTACTGTTCCAAATGAGAAGTTTGGTTTAGTCCAGTGTCGGTGTGAACCGTGTGAAAGGGTAAATGCGCACATAAGATAAAGGCACTAGCAGAGCATTTAGAAATGCAGACCATTCAAAATGTGAAGTTCATTGCAGATGTCAAGGTATCGGAGAGTTTGGTTGCAATTTTATCTGCAAGGAGTAAAACAAAAATAAATTGTTAACATAAATTAATTGGTAGAATAACAACTACTGGTATGACATGTCAATTCAAATGTTTAATACCTGCTCTTTTCTGTTTCTTTTTCCTCTTCTTGCTGGCAGCTAGGAGTGCCTGGCCCTGTTGAAGAGGGTCTACCTTCAAGATGTCCCTCAAATCCAGAGTCTTGACTGCAGCATCATCTGCAGAAACACCAGTCTTTGACTTCTGAGATTTTATCTCTACCGTCATTGGTCCAAACTATTTTGTAAAAAACAAAGGGAGAGAATAAAGGTGATATAAAAACCTTTTCAAAACCTAGAAAATGATAGGTGGTTTTTGCTAACCACCGACGTTTCAAAGAGTGCCATACCTCTGGGTCTTGTTGGTCTTCCATTGATTCTGGTACATCTTTAAATTCTTCCTCTTCTAGCCAATCATTCGTTTCTAAATCACAAGTTGGTTCATCCTGACCACCTTGAGTCATTCCAGCCGTTTCCATGCAGAATCCCATTTGGACATCCACACAAGATGATCCTGAAAGAGTTATTGTATACAAACATGTAACAATGTATGAGATTAATTACTAGTGCGTTTGGGGTCAAATTTATCAAGCCAAATTACCTTACATTTTCCTTTCTATCGCACAATGTTTTTATTAGATTTAGATCCCAGATGCAATGTAACAATGTGTCTTATGAATTGTCACTTTTATCAGAAATAACTGAGTCCTTCAGCATAATCTGTTCATCACCAACCTGCTAATACCTCCTGATTTCCCTTCTCCAGTTCATCCCAGTCAAATGCTTTGCCCATCTCTGTAACGATCTCTGCACTGATATGGGTGGGGAGTGTGTGCGTTTCTGGTGGATGGGTAAAGTAGCTGATCTTTCCCCTATACAACATAATGTACATGAGATGCCAACATTAGACCGCATTAGAAGAAAGTAGATTTTGTTATTTCAATGCTTGACATACAAATGGCAGCATTTTACAAACCCTGTCCAGTCCAATAAGACACTCTTTGCTGCTTTGTCGCGATCAGGTAGGCCTCCCTTTCTCAGCTTGCCTTGTCGTCGGGCAAGCAATGCCAAGAACTCAGGAGCTGTTTGGAAGTTTGGAACTCCGTAATGCTCCATGATCTTTGGATGGAACGTTGCATTTGTGACAATATGTACAATATATAATAAAGGCAGGTACCAGTTATGGCCTAACTTAAAAACAAAACACATACCTGTGCTTTATTACAGCGCCGCAATATAGCCTCTACTGGAGGTAGGGGATCCACAAGCTGTTCAATCTTTACACAGTTACGAAGAATCATTGCTGCATCGGTTGTTGAAGTTGCCATAACAATGCCGGGGCAGTCTAGAAGTTTAATGTGTTTGTCCAAATGCACCTCTTGAAGGCATCTAGAACAAATCAGATAATAGTAGTCGTACAAGGAGACATCACGCAGAGCTTTAGCAGTACATATCGCAGAATTTATACTTACTTTGTCACCCCAGGAGTGGCTCCAACACTGCATGCCCGGGCCCGTTTCAGACTGTTTATCAAACTACTCTTACCCACATTAGGAAAACCTATAAAACATTGATGGTTGGTCATTATACACTATACAGCATTAATATCCGTCTTGATTTTTGTAGAGCAACAATATGACAGATGAGAAATATGGCACTCACCTACAACACCCACAGTGATGGCCGTCTTTATGTCCGCGTTACGACAGTAGTTCCCCAGCAGTTTCATCAAACAATCTGCTCCAATGCAAGCACTGGTACCAAGGAGCTCTGATGTGGCTTTTGTCACAGATACGTTACTTCGCTGCTGCTCATGGAGGGAACAAACAAAACATATTAACCCATTCTGACCGGGCACCCATTTTGGTGTTAGCATCATGTTATGCTTTAGCTATTGAAAAATAGCAGATCTACAAGCTCATAGCGCGCCACCGAGTGGCGCGCTATGAGCTTGTAGGTCTGCTATTTTTGAAAAATCGAAGAACGACTGTGACATTTTTAGAATCTGATCTCAGGTCAGAATGGGTTGATCAGACCAGTGTGTGTCCAGTGGAAACCTCGTATGAATCTGATCTCAGGTCAGAATGGGTTAAAGGTTTAAGTGGATTGCACCTTCTGCATATGAATATTGCTCCATAGATTTAATCATACCCTCTAATAATAACAAAAAAAGGAATAACAGTTACAGTCCCTACGGTCACAACAAAGGCATAATGACTAAACTTGCATACCAAGTTCTTATTTTGCATCTGAGTGGAGGCTTTAAACGCTACAGTGGGAAACTCGTTGCGTAGATACTTGATCCATTTCTCTACAATTTCCTTTGACACCAGATCTATATAGAAACACAAAGTAAATGTTATTGAATAATAGGTAACTGGGATTGGATGAAATTCAGATGGACATAAAACCCTTGTAAAATCATCATGAAAGAAACCATGTTATGTGAATTTCTCCGGTCCACCTACCAATTTTATTAAGCACTAGAACTATTTTCTTGTTGGTTCCACTCTGGATGACTGCCTGCTCCACCTGAGGGCACCGGCAGCCAAGAGGGTCTCGTGCATCCAGAACTTCCAAAATAACGTCTGAGGCTTCAACCACCTTAAACAAAGAAAATGTTCATTTAAATAGTGACTACTACACTCAAATGATGTCAATTAAACCATACAAGAAAGTTGTAACTAGATTGACAGTTTACTTTAAATCAAGGTTTTAATTACACTTATTACAAAATGTATCAACAGCAACACTGGTCTTATAATGGCAAGAATATTATTATTAATACGCATGAAGAAAATGGGTTATTAAACAACACTATATAAAGTGTTCAACTTGTTGGACTTGTTGTTAGACCTGTATTAGATAGCTGTACCTACCTTTTTGAATTCTCTGTAATAAGCCTTTCTTGAACTTTCACTCTCAAAATTGACATGCTTCTCTAAATTCTGCATTTCCATCTCCTGCAAATATAAAGGAAAAAACGTATTACATATGCATTAAGTATTACTTTCTTGTGTCTCCCTTATTTAAAGGGGATAGAAATTACCTTCTGCTCAAACTGCCTTTGGCGCTGTTGAATATCATTTTGAAAGGTTAACAAGTTCCTTTTTTTCATCAGCTGTTGTCCTCTTGAGATTTTCTGCTTTTCTTGGAGGGCCTCGAGCTGAAAGAAAAAATAATAATAATCAAAACGCTTCTAATGAAGAAACAATGCAAAATCCTTTTAGTTAAAACAGAGATGAAGAGTGTCAATAAATCACCCGTTGCCTCCTGACGTCTTCTGAATTTCTTTGGTTGCCACGCCATGGTGATGACCGCTCTGCTGTATTTGTCTGACCAGAGGCATCACTCTTCCCTCCGTCTTGAGCCTAGAGGAGAAATGGCACACCAACTGTCTCAAAACTAGCATGTTGGGAAAACTGTGATTTTTTTCAAAATAGATCTGATAGTCTTGATCAATTTAAAAGGTTAGTACCAACTACCACCAACCAAGCAAGCATAATTCAATTATGGATAATCAACAAGAACTATTTTGAACCTGTACAGCTGTTCCATAGCTGTCTATGATTCATTGAAAATGGTGGACCCTGTGTAAACAAGTGTAATGCTTAAGAACCACACAGAACCCAGCTCCCACATTTGAGCACATTTGAAGCTCCCACATGCAGTGCATCATAACAATCGATTACCAGAACGTCCAGAAGGGCTCAAAACAATGTATTCCCACTATCACATGGTATCAACTTCATCTTATGTTTGCATACTTGTCTCTAAACAGTCTACTGTATTTATAAATAATGATCCAGTATGCCAAAGAGTAAGACTGTAGACAGCATGCTACTTCTGTTACAGTTACTGTACATCCATGGGCTCCTGGCTAACGTTAGCTACATGAGCAATTTACCTTTGGTTTTCCACGGAAGCCAAGGCGTTTCGCCCGTTTTTGTTCTGTAAAACAACACATGACAACATTAACTTTTAAATGGATATGGTCTGGCAATACATGTACGGTTTAAGGTTATATTCAATATAAAAGTAAGATTACGTACTAGCTTTAGACGTCATTTCACGTGCGGAGAGCTTGCGGCAAATGCGTTGACAGACACGTGCATTGAAATACGTAATTAACATCCGGTAAAAACTTCAAAATAAAATCTATGTCCCTACAAATAAATGGGTATTTACTTTTTATGATTGATTGATTGATTGATTGATTGATTAACAGTTTGCAGAATTCCAGACAGTACATTTCAAGTACAACTCAATATCTGTTTGGAAAGAAAAGAAAAGGGGGAAAGAGTTGTGTATGTGTAGACGTGTAGTAGGCTAAATCATTTGTGGAAATTAACAATTAACAACGGATTAGGCCTAATCTGTTTTGTGTTTTGAGTGGTGCAACCACTCCTATAGACAGCCAGATAAGTAAGCCTGGGAGGCTAATGTCTGACAGCTATGTCTGTCCCTGGGTCCCTGGCTGGCTGACTGGCTGTGTCCAGCACAAGTTTTGGTTGGTTTTCACCACCAAGTGTCACTGTTGCCCAGCCTAACACACACACACACACACACACACACACACACACACACACGCACGCACGCACGCACGCACGCACGCACGCACGCACGCACGCACACGCACGCACGCACACACACACACACACACACACACACACACACACACACACACACACACACACACACACACACACACATTACTTGGCCTCACCCCCCGAACCCACCTCACCCCTGCCCACTTTGACAGGCTGGGATGGCTTAGGGTCGACGACAGAGTACAGCATCTTGCAATGGGTCTGGACCACAAGATTCGATACACCACCAAGATACCCATGTACCTGTCTAAATACTTCCTTAATGTAAACGAAGTCCACACCCACAACACCAGAGGGAGTGCAACAAACCATGTACAACCCAGATTCGGCACAAACAAGGGACTAAATTCTTTTCGCTCCTATGCCACCAAAATGTGGAACGCCCTACCAACAGTCATTAAGACATGTGAATCCCTTGACTCCTTCAAAAGTGCTCTCAAAGCCGGGCACCTATACGGATGGCTGCAATTTGAAACTGGCCCTTGTAAAATCTGAATCCCCCCCCCCCTTTCCCCTCACTGTATGTATCTTTTCCCTTTTTGCTTCCTATATGATGAATTCCTGTTCTGTTCTTTAACTATATAGAAGTGTCTATTTGTATGTCTCTAAATGTTTTGATGAATTGAACAATGTGGACCCTGTTGTAAACAAGTGTAATGCTTAATTGGGTCGTCCACTCACAGTTAACAGTCTCTGTATTGAGTTTGTGCTTGAAATGTATTGTAATTCTACAAACTGTTAATAAATATTTCAATCAATCAATCAAATTAACATATTTTTTGGCAAAAAAGTGTCCCTTTAATATTAGATCATATATTCCGAGACGTTCCAAGGTCAGTGATGTCGATGTGTTTCCTCCAACTGGGCCTTGGTCTGCCCCGGGGTCTCCTCCCAGTGGGACGTGCCTCGAGGACCTCCCTATAGGGAGACGCCAGAGAGAAAAGATTGTTGTTGTTTTGTCACATAAAGATGGAATGAAACAAATACAAATACAGTACAGTACAGTACTGTAGAATCCCATTGGGTTCTCAGATTTTTATCTGCCAAAGTTGAACATGGTTTATGAAGGAGTATAGAGGAGACCTCTCTCTTTGATGTGGATACTTTTCAGCCCCGACCCCAAAATAATGCATGCCGTTGACTCAATGAATTAATTAATTAATTTCACTGTTCCCTTGTATTCTTTATATTTGGCCCTATATGCATATGTGTATGTTCATTGTTGTTGTTACTTAATGTTTTTAAATTGTTATGGCTTTTATATGGTTGTTTTGCTTTATTTTATTTACTGTTAAACAGTGTTTCTGCATAGCCATATACTCATATTTGTATAGACTGCTGGCAGAATGGGAGTATTAACATGGCCATCTTTCATTGGCTCATTGAAAGCCCAGCCCTTACCCTGTACTTAAAGACTTCCCCAAATGCTGCCACCTTTATGACTCAACAGGCCCGAAGATTAAGGTCCGGCCCCGCCTGGGCCCTCATCAAGCCCTGTACAGACTGCCCCCGCTGCTCAGTGCTACCCTTAGATCTCCATATATGGAGTTGACCAGTTCTGACATTCCGATTCCATATGTTGATCTGACCTCAAGACACGCTCCATATATGGCCAGACCTCATCAAACCCTGTTGTACACTCAAGACACTGCCCCCGCTGCCACCCTTAGATTTCCATACATTGAGCTGTTGTTCTGACATTCCATATGTTGATCCCCATGCCAAAGCGCCATTGCTCGCCAGCAGTCTGAGTCTATAAAATATTTTTTATATTAAACTCATAAAATATAAACACACAACTTTTGAGCAATGTAGTAAATATCACATTGCCACCTCCGTGGTGTTACCTACCAACCTGTCAGTTCATGGTGACATAATGATTTGGTTGTAGATAGTGGCACATTTATGCAAGCATAGCAACAACCAGAAGGTAGAATGCATATTTGGCTGCAGCAAATCAGCCAAATGCACTGTAAGTTCCCGGATACAGGATAATTATTAAAACTAAGTTGGCTCTGGAGATAACTGGGCACTAAAACGGAGTGGGCACTGGAGAGAACCAGGCACCAAAACGAAGTGGGCAAAGGCGAACTGAGCACTAAAACTAAGTGGGCACTAGATACAAGTGGGCAATAAATAGAATTTCGCACAAGTAATTGACTCAACTAAAAATGCTGCGTTCTAACTCTATTTATAGGGAAACCCACAGTTACTATCTAAAAGTTTAGTATTATAGCCTATACATGTTAAGCAGACTTTTTTCTCTTGCAACATGAAATGGCCTTTTGACAGTAGCCCATTTATTTTAATTTTTGTGATGAAACAGGAGTGGCACATGACAGAAGGCAAAATGTTATGCTTTTCAGAAAAATACACATGCAGGGCTGTTGTAGCTCAATGTGTAGAGGAGACGCCTGGGAAACAGAAGGTCGCAAGTTTCATGCAGGCCATGGCTAAACCGACTGGCCAGGAATGGTGATGAAAAGCTATCGCATAAATAGAATACTACAATTTGTTTCTGTTGTGTAGATGAAGCAGAGACATTGGCGAGGTTTTGTCTTGATAACTGAGTTTGAAATATGCATTTTAATCCTCAGCTGTTTCTAATGCTCATTTATTAAGTTCAGTCTATTATGTTTCTATGGCTTATTGTGCATCAGGCCTATATACCTATTGCGTATTTGCGTTTTGCTATTGTATTCCTTGGTCACCGTTTTGGTTCCACTTCACCAGCCAAAGCTGCGAATGCAAGAGGGTAGACCTATCCAGGTGTTTTCTTGGAATTATTTAAGAAATTACCTACGTAGGTTCCATCCTGGAGGGAAATCTTTCCGGTGATAAAATGGCTACCAACGTAATCGATATAGAAATGTACGTCTCTAAATGTTATGATGAATTGAAAATGGTGGACCCTATTGTAAACAAGTGTAATGCTTTATGGTGTGGTCCACGGTTAACAGTTTTTGTATTGAGTTGTGCTTGAAATATACTGTAATTCTGCAAAATGTTAACTTCAATCAATCAAAACTTCACCTAATTTATAACTAACTTTTGGTTTGTAGCAATATCTGCATGTAGCCTAAATACCAACCATGTATAATAGTTAGGCTACATGGTAATTACACTGTAATTGATTTTTATATACTGTAGCCTATATATTTCAATAGATCCGTTAGGGGGCGCACTTATTATAGGGAGTGGGTCGTTTTTATTTGAAATCCATAAACGGTCTGAAAAAGTGAAATTAAATATTTATCTATGCATTTTTGCATATTTAGCTAAACAAGTTCATAGTTTACCAAAAAGTAAAATACAAATTATATTGAAAATGTTTAGAAAGGGACAATGTATTGCTAAAACAACTTGCTGAAATATTATTCAACTTTTTGTATGGCTCTGCTTCTTCATATTTAAACATTCATTGAATTACTTACATAGATTAAAATAGGTTGCATGGTTATAAATGTAACCATGAACTAAAACCATTTTATGGTTATAAATGTAACATAAATGTAACCATAAACTAAAGCTATAATAATGGCCGTGGTGGTTTGCGGTTCTATGTTTGTCGCCATGTTTACTGTAGGGCGACGCAGAGTCTCTGCCATTTTCCTCCGCCTCTGGTTGTCAAGAAGATGGCAGCTTCCAGGCAGGCATCTAGAACCAAGATAGCAAGGATGAGTCAGTTATGTCATAAACAATCACAATCGTAGTTTCAGGGGCCATAGTCGTGACGAATGACCATTGACAAGCGTCACTCGACAAAAATGACGTATTATCACGGACGCAACAACATTGAGCAATTTAAAAATTCAAACAAAAAAGCAATCTGTCGTTATTCTGGGAAGATGAGTGTGAAACTAACCTCTTATATTAGATTTCGCGATTAAGTATAACAGTATGCTTCTAAATGAAATATGTATATAAAATAGCCCAACGTGACAACGGCGAGGTTTTGCGGTTCAAGGACCCCCGTGAGTCGAAAGCGTTTCCGCTACATGACATCACGAGCGCATCCAATGGTATCTCCATTCCCACAGGCAGGCAGGCATGAGAGGGGATACTTCTTCACAAATCGGATGAATTTGGAATATTGTTTCGAGATAAGACCCCCTACGCATCTTTTTGCAGTCACTATATCGAACTGAGTAAGTGTGATGTTGATATTACCATGCGTGCGTTGGAGTTGCTGTGTTTTGTTGTGGCAAACCGCCCGGCCATTTTTTCTTGTGGGAGTTTAGACGAGGGCCGATTGTCGACTCGAAAAGATGGCTGCTTCCAGAGACGGCATGAAACACAATAACATGTAAATTGTGTGTTAGATCTCCATCTAGCTACGTTGTGCACGCCGTGCTGCAGCTAGGTTTATATCAGGTATACAGTGCATGCAGATATGCAGACTAATCCCGTTGCATTTAATTGTAAACTCTGGCGATGGTTTGACAGATGCTAACGTTGTTAGCATGGGCTAATTGCCTTGACCGAATACCAGCTAGCAGTGCTAGCGCAGTGTTGGTACAAAAACACGCCTTTCTCCAACTGTTATTACCGCTTTCGACAAAGATCGATAAGTGTGTTTGGGCTCCCGTGCAGACCTGTGTGGAATGATCTGAAACCGGTGTGTTGGTCGTACTGAACTGCTGAAATTAGTAGAAATAAATACAGTGCTAGCTAGCTACAATATGGCGACTCCCAGAGAGGCATGAAAATGAAAATAGCAGTCTCCTGTAAACGACTGTAATGAACAAATGCAGCCCCCTGGTCGTGCTTGTGTTCAGTTTATTGATACGTGGACCTAGACGATGGCATGTAAGAGTTGACTGTGTGGCTGTTGGCGGTGTTGTCTTTAGTGGAGCTGACATTTATTTGTCTTTTTCAATCGCTTCCGCCATTTTTCGGCTTGGCACTAGCGGTGGTTTGTTTGGTTGCAAGATGGCGGCTTCCATGGATTGGATTCAATGGATTTATGCCTCGCCATACGACGGTGTCGCCGGCCCAAAACAACGGATCTACAGGCTTGCGAGCGCGGCGCTTTGCTACGCGTCGACAGCTTGTAGATCCGTTCTTTTTCAATTAAGCATGTAAAAGAACAAGCCGCTTAAAGCTGACCTGCGGCCTCTCATGCAATCAATTTCGTTTGATAATTAATAATAATGTGTGTGACAATATATCCGAAATCATTGTGTAAATAATACATTTAAAGCACTGCTTATATAATGGGCACAAGCCGATGTTCTGGATAACAACAAATCCTGTGTTTTGTTGTTGTTTTTCCTGGTTTGTGGTTATCTTGTATTGTGCTTTACCTTTAAATTGCACACAATGGCCTCCCAGTCTCGATGGTAAATTAAACTGTGGACTTAAAAAAAAGAGAAAAGTTTAACTTCAACATCATTGTTGTTTACTTAAATTAAACCCCAGCTCTCTTTCTATTTCCATGTTTCCCGTCTCGCAGAGACATGTCTACTCCTGGTTCCACTGTGTCTGGGACCACAGGTTCTGTTCTGACCCCGCGGTGGAAGCGGGTCCTCGGTTGGTCCGGCCCGGTCCCTCGGCCCAGACACGGACACAGAGCTGTGGCTATAAAGGAACTTATGGTTGTCTTTGGAGGGGGGAACGAAGGAATTGTCGATGAATTACACGTTTATAACACAGGTGAGATCGCCGTTATATCCTCAACTTGTCAAGGAGTATAGACAGCATTCCAACTGTCACTGTGTAAATTGTATGTTTATCGTATAAAATAAACGATGGTTTGTTTTTGTATACAAATTCTGTGGTATGGGCAGAAGAGGACCCAAAGGGCCAGCTAAACTGTCATTCATTATACTTGCCGCCATCTAGTGGACACATGTTGTTATACAGTTTAAAAATGGCGGGCTAAAATAAAATGGATGAATGTCTCATCAAAGTACAGTCCATGTACTCTTATTTCAAAAATGTATCAAATGAAAGATGAATTGTTCAACTTTTTTGTGAAGGTTATTGCTAACCCAATAGCTTGTTTCTAAGCAAAGATTTATGATTTATGTTGTTGCTATACTGTTTAATTGGGTCAATCTAATTAAATCTATTCAGAACTCAGAAGTATGACTTTAGCTGTTGGGCTCGTTGTATAAAGCTATTAAGCAAGCTGAAAATTGAAATGCAATAAAAAGCATAGTCCTATAGTCGCATCATTCAGTTTGTCATTGTGGTTTGTATTTGTTTTGATTCTCCAGCAACAAACCAGTGGTTTATCCCTGCGGTTCGAGGTGATATTCCCCCTGGTTGTGCTGCCTATGGCTTTGTTTGTGATGGCACAAGGTTGTTGGTGTTTGGCGGAATGGTGGAGTATGGAAAATACAGCAACGACCTCTATGAACTACAGGTAATTAATTTGTTTACCTGTCTTACTTGTAAAGTTGAGTGGTTTTCATTCTTTATTACTGAAATTTTAAACGGTTAATATTAAAACACTTCCTCAATGAATGGACAACAGTCTCTACAACCAAACTGTTTGTTTAATATATTGTGCACTGGTGCAGTGCAGCACCTGATATATATTTTTCCTTTTTAATAGCTTAAGTGGACACAGGTTTTTACAAGCTTGTTGTGGACTGTGGTCATCTTTGTCTATTTCAGATGATGCTGCAGTCGACATCTAAGATATAACTGAAAAGGACATATATATACCTTGCAATATGACATTTTTAACTACATTTTTTCTTTAATTGAATGTGTTTTATAGGCCAGCAGATGGGAATGGAAAAAATTGAAAGCAAAGAGCCCCAAAAACGGGCCCCCACCATGTCCTCGTCTTGGCCACAGTTTTTCTCTTGTGGGAAACAAATGCTACCTGTTTGGTGGACTTGCCAATGACAGTGAAGACCCCAAAAACAACATTCCCAGGTACAGCTGTTTGTGTCATTGGTGGGGATTGGGGGGGGGGACATGCTGTTAATGTAGGTAAGGAGATGCAAATTGAGTACGACTGAGACTGACTTGTGTCTGGTTTCGCTTCTTAGATACCTGAATGATCTGTACACTCTGGAGCTTCGTCCTGGCTCCAGTGTGGTGGGATGGGACATACCAATCACATATGGAGTCCTGCCTCCTCCACGTGAGAGCCACACTGCTGTGGTCTACACAGAAAAGACCAGCAGGAAATCTCGCCTCATTATCTATGGAGGAATGAGTGGCTGTCGCCTTGGAGATCTGTGGACACTTGACATTGGTAAGTTTGAGTATGACCACACTGAGCTTTGCTTCTCCAAGAAGTATGCTGCAGCTTTTAGTCAGAGAGCACGTATCACGATTGTCTTTTACAGACGTCTTATTAACAGTTTCGAAGTTTGTTCATTACATTTATTTTAGGACATAGGTATGTCTTAATGTTTGTATCTCTCCATATTGCAACTTTTTATTTTTATTTAAAAAAAAAAAAAATAGATTGGGAGGTCGGGGTTCAATGCCCTGTCAGGGTTATACTAAAGACATTGGTACATCAAGCTGTCTGATGCTACAGGAACAATTGGTTTCCAAGGCTACTTACATTTCACAAAGATAGAAATAATAGCTGATCTGCAAGGCAAGCTCAGACGTGTTGTGTCGCTACTGTATGTACTTTGGTTATTAGGAAAAATTATCCAGTGAAAGTGGTTAAGTCTGTTTTTTATAAATATTGAACCAATGAAAAGAGCTTGTAACCAAATAACTACATTGGATTGGATCTATTAGAACACTAGTTATTCTTTTTCCATTTTCTGAAAATTAACAGTTTTGGAGATAAACAAAGTTTTTTCCACCTGATGACAACGATATGGGATGTAAATCTCAATGTGATTTCTTTGTTTAACCCATTTTGGGGCGGGAAGCTATTGAAAAATAGCAGATATACAACTTGTGAACATTTTAACTAAAATCTTTGCTTCTGGGGAGGTCCCTGGAACAACATATTTTCACACGGGGGGCGGAGGCATATTACATATGATTTTTGGGGTCCTTGACATGAAATATTGAGCACCACTGATTCAGAAACAAGGTTTTTCAGAAAACAGTCAGGATTTTGAAGATTACATGAGTCGTTTCAGATGATCCATTTCCTCCTACTTCCCCAGATACTCTGTCTTGGAGTAAACCCACAGTAAATGGTACTGCACCATTACCCAGGAGTCTTCACTCTGCTACTACTATCACAAACAAGTGAGAGGACTGATGAAACCGAAACATTTGAACATTCTGAACATTTGATTTAGATTTTCTGTCATTGTATTGTTTTCCATGCTGTTGTGAGAAGATGATTAACAGTGTTTTCAATCTGCCACTTTGCAGGATGTATGTTTTCGGAGGATGGGTTCCTCTAGTGATGGATGACGTGAAGGTGGCCACGCACGAGAAGGAGTGGAAGTGCACAAACACTCTTGCCTGCCTAAACCTTGGTGTGTTTTTATAATTCATTTTATTTTGATGTACTACTCCTGGACCAGATTTTAACATTGTCATTAAAAAATAATATATATTTATTAATATTGTGTCTTGGGTTTTACATTTTTATAGATTCAATGTTTTGGGAGACGGTGCTGATGGACACTCTGGAGGATAACATCCCCAGGGCTCGTGCTGGTCATTGCTCTGTCTCCATCAACTCCAGACTCTACGTCTGGAGCGGCCGTGATGGTTATCGCAAAGCATGGAACAACCAAGTCTGCTGTAAGGATCTCTGGTACCTGGAAACCGGTGGGTGGTGGTCTTACTCTGCACTCTACACTCTACACTTGATTATATTTTATTTCATTCTAATGTCACTATTCCACTTGTGCACTGATCTTAATTCCTGTATATTTTAATCATTTAGCCTACGCAGTAAATTATTGTATGGCTAATCATATTCATCACCATTACTACTCCTCTGATCACAACTTTTGTAATAAAGAATCATTAGACCTTATTTATATATACCTTTTCTTTAATCAAGACATGCTACAATGAAGGTTAATGTATTGTTTATCTACAAAGAGTGAAAATAGTTATTTTAAGGGGTAAAGTATTGCTTTTCAAGTAGAGATTCAAACTCCTCACCAGTCACCTTAATTTTATGTTCATCTCTCCAGAGCGGCCACATGCCCCTGCAAGGGTGCAATTAGTCCGTGCCAACACCAGTTCTCTGGAGGTGAGCTGGGGTGCAGTCTCCACTGCAGACACCTACCTGCTGCAGCTCCAAAAATATGACATCCCAGCAGCTACAGCCGCAACCTCGCCAGCCTTGAGTGCCGCCCCGTCGCTACCTACAGGTGCGCCTAAGAGCCCAGCCCCTGCCGCAGTAGCACCCGCAGCTCAGACCCTTCCACAAACGGGTACTTTAACAGGGTTCACTCATTTGCACTTACAAAGATAATGGGTATAAACTGCATGGGTTATCCTGTCTACCTATTGTTTTCCTCTTGGGGGTCTGCATTGCACAATCTCACAAGCTGGTTTCTTGTTTTTGTAGCTATCTTAAAGGTTGCACCTCAGGCTGTCTCTGGTACCTCTATTGTCACTGTCCGCCCCAACCAGCCTGGGAAATCCCCTGTCACTGTGACATCACTTCCTCCAGGTGTTCGTATGGTGGTGCCTGCTCAGACCGCACAAGGATCGGTATGAACAACAGAGCATGACCCCTGTTATGAATCTGGAAATGGCACGTAACGATTCATATGCAAACTTAAGTGATGTGTGTAAATTAATTGGGAGCTATTTTTCCGTTCAGCCCATTGGTGGTAGCCCTCAGATGAGTGGCATGGCAGCTTTGGCTGCAGCAGCAGCCGCCACGCAGAAGATCCCACCGGGAGCAGGCACTGTGCTCAACGTTCCCGCGGGTGCCACCATTCTCAAAACTGTAGCCGTTTCTCCCGGCACAACCACAGTCAAAATGGTACAATCTCCAATCATGGTACGAATATCTTTGAGTTTTAAATAAATAATTATTTGGCCCTTATCTAAATTTGTCTAACAAACCAACACTGTTTCTAGGTGAGTAACCCGGCCACGCGAATGCTGAAGTCGGCTGCAGCCCAGGTTGGGACAGCCACGTCCTCTCCCACCACTACCAACAGGCCCATCATCACTGTGCACAAGTCCGGTACAGTGACAGTGGCCCAACAGGCCCAGGTGGTGACCACTGTGGTGGGAGGAGTCACCAAGACCATCACTTTGGTCAAGAGCCCTCTCACCATGGGCGGGGGTGGAACACTGGTAAGGGAACACTGCCTGTACATTTACACTGAGAGGCGCTCAAATGGTCTTTGGAAGTGCTTTTAGAGAAGTGTGTGGAGAAATAAAGTAAATGTGGACCGACATTCCCTGTTGTAGTTCAGTGATTCACACAAGCTCCTCAATGTTTTCTGGTGGCTCATGAACTTGCGTCTCTCTCCTATGTCGGCAGATCTCCAACCTTGGCAAGATGATGTCTGTGGTACAAACCAAGCCAATGCAGACAGGCCAACTCACAGGCCAGGCTTCCACTAACCCTCTCACACAGCTCATACAGGTCAGCTATCTGCATGAGTGCGGTTAAAAACTGGAGGTAGCTTTTTTTTTAAAGCTCCTGAGACAGGCAAAAGGCAGCATTTATTTGATTGGCGCTCCTAACCTTCACCCCTCTCTATAGTCCAAGGGTCAACTCCCAGCTGGCACCATCCTGAAGCTGGTTACCTCTGCTGATGGAAAGCCCACCACCATCATCACCACCTCCCAAGCAGGAGGCGCAGGAAACAAGCCCACCATCCTCAACATTAGTGGCATGTCTCCCCAAACCAAGCAGGGCACCACCATCATAAAGACCATCCCCATGTCGGCCATTATGTCCCAGGCGGGAGCCACAGGTTTGGGCACCCCTTTTACCTTTTGAAACCATAATAACTCTAGTTTAATATGAAGGGGAACAAATGCCCCAGAAAATGTAACGACAAGATGATAAATGAACAAGAGATAAGCAATATGTTTGATACCATTGTGAGACGAACTTATGACCCCCAAAAGTATCAGCACCGCAGTCTGCTCTACTTTTTGACAGCGACAAGAGTTGAGAAGTTGTATTGTGGTTTATGTAAATATGAGTCTTTAGTTACACACAAAGTAGGTAAGCAATAAATATAGCTATTTCCATGGAGATTGTCGCCAGAATTGAACTAGTTGACATTGCCACAAGCGATCATTAACAAACTACATGCAATATCCTACTATAAATGCGCCACGTCTCTGCGTGCGTGCGTGTGTGTGTGTGTACTGTTGTAATGCACGTAACTCGAGAACCGTTTGCCCCACCGATTTCAACTTCGACACGCATTCTACACCCCCACAGGGAGTGCAGTGCCCGGTATCGCCACAAAAGGCTCTGGTTATGCTCTGCCAGTGGGCCTAATTAGCCAAAGTCCCCTCACCTGTGCAATTTCCAGCCTCTGCCTCAGCCAATTGACTGCCATGACAACCCCAGCCCACACCTGCAAATTGATTACTTAACCACTCCCCTTTTCACAGTCAGTTTGCACTGTTAGTTCAGACACAGGCAGCCTAGCAGATACAGAGATCGCCACATCCACTTATACAGTAAGTATGGGCACAAGGGACACAGACGGATAGTTAAAATTGGTGCTATGAGAAGTTGACAACGTGTATTATTAGGTTCCCAAGTTGCATCGTTCTCAAGTAAGCTGGTGGCTGACACGCACGCCGCACGTACAGGTCTAGTCCTACTATAAACGTGCCATGTCGCTGTGTGTCTGCGTGCGTGTGTGTACGGTTGTAATGCACGCAACTCGAGAACCGTTTGCCCCACCGACTTCACATTCTACACACACGTTCCACACCCCCGCAGGGAGTGCAGTGCCTGGTATGGAGTCGGTCGGACCCACGGTTCTCCAGAACCACCACAAAAGGCTCTGGTCAGGCTCTGCCAGTGGGCCTAATCAGCCTAAATCCCCTCACCTGTGCAATTTCCAGCCTCTGCCTCAGCCAATTGATTGCCACACCTGCAAATTGATTACTTAACCACTACTTTTCACAGTCGGTTTGCACTCTTCACACACAGGCAGAGAGACAAATAATGAGATCTCCATGTGTGACACAGACAGATAGTTAAAACGGATGCTATGACAAGTTGACAGCGGTAGTATTTTTACCAGCAGTATAATTAGGTTCCCAAGTTGCATCGCTCTCGAGTAGGCCGGTGGCCAACGGGCAAGTACAGCCAGTTCTAGTACAATCAAATAGCTAAAGATTGAACAGGGAGGCCACTGTAACTTAGACCCTTGACTAAATCTATCCAGTTAAAAGACATACTTGGTGCTTGCTAAAGGGCATAAATGTTTACTGCAGCTTTAAAAGTTCAAAATGATTGCTTGCCTTGACCTGAACAAATTATGTCATATGTTGGTATATGCATCGTCTAAACTTTTTAGTTGATTGTCCCTTGTACAGCAGTAACGGGTTATCTCCGTCCAGGTGTCACAAGCACTGCAGGGAATAGGACGCCTATCACAATCCTCACCACAAAGATGATGACGACTGGAACACCGGGCAAAATCATCACCACCATGCCAAAATTTGGCACTGGCCAGCAGGGACTGACTCAGGTATGCAAAATCTCACAATACCCAGAAAACAGCAACTCCAGTCTTTTCAAATATTATATATGCGTCTTTTTTAGTAGTTTAGGACCCTGGTTGCGGAAATTAGAACTAGTGTAAATTGTAGATTTCCTTTTATTATTTTTTACTTTATTCCCTTTTTAGACCTACTTGTAAATATGTAAATCACTGGACATTTCTTGTAGCACAGTCTAGCTACAAGGTAGCAGTCTGTGTGTGAGTGAATGTAATGCACAATTGCACATTGTTACCGGTAAGTGCTTTGGACTGGTTTAAGTTTATTGGTGACATCAACAGCTTTGATTTATGCCAACAGATATGTTGTTTTGATTGATTGAATAGTTAAGCCGTTCTACTTCCTACCCCCTCATTGTTCTGGCACTAAAGTTTTCTTGGGTGTCCCTAGGTGGTTTTGAAAGGTGCTCATGGACAGCCAGGTACCATCCTGCGCACTGTGCCCATGAGCACAGTGGGTGGAATGCGACTCGTCACACCAGTGTCGGTATCTGCTGTTAAGCCCACGGTCACTACCCTAGTTGTCAAAGGAACCACTGGTAAGAAGGAAATTATTGCAATTTGTGATGATTTGGTGATGATTGTGATAAACCATGTGTTCTGGCATGTCCATACTAATACCATCTGTAACATCATCTAGGTGTCTCCACCACTCTGGGGACAGTCACTGGTACAGTCTCCACTAGCCTGGCAGGTGGAAGTGTGGCCAGTGCAAATGCTTCTCTGGCCACCCCTATCTCAACACTGGGCACCATCTCCACCTTGTCCAGCCAGGTCATCAACCCCACTGCCATCACTGTCTCAGTGACCAACACAACCTCTGCACTTCCCTCGTCTGTGCAGGTAACAACTTGCACCCTCAGGAATGGTGCATTTGAGCTATAAACTGGTGATTGGAGGGGTTGTTGGTACTGCATCTACAGTGCCCACCAAGTGCTAATTGCTATTGAGTAAGGCACAGAACCAAAACAATTGCGCCATTCATGTGTTTAAGTGAGATTCCTTGTAGTGAAACTTATGTAGTGATATTCCTTGTAGTGAAACTGATGTATATAACTGTTGCATTGTTCCTGCCTTCTTTCCTCACAGAACCTGCCCACACAGGTGACTCTTATCACCACTCCCAGTGGCGTTGAGGCTCAGCCAGTACAGGACCTACCTGTCTCCATTCTGGCCTCGCCCACCTCTGAGCAGCCCAGCTCCACAGAGGCCGGAGGCTCTGGTGAGGGCTCTGGGACCGTCACCCTGGTGTGCTCCAACCCCCCCTGCGAAACCCACGAGACGGGAACCACCAACACAGCCACCACGGCTTCCGCCAACATGGGTACCGTACCACAGCAGGTGTGCTCCAACCCACCCTGCGAGACGCATGAAACCGGGACAACCAACACGGCCACCACAGCCTCTGCCAACATGGGCAGAGTACAGCAGGTGTGCTCCAACCCACCCTGTGAGACTCACGAAACCGGGACAACCAATACAGCCACCACGGCCTCTGCCAACATGGGTGGGGCGCAGCAGGCGCAGCAGCAGGTGTGCTCCAACCCCCCATGTGAGACACACGAAACCGGGACAACCAATACAGCCACCACGGCCTCTGCCAACATGGGTGGGGAGCAGCAGGCGCAGCAGCAGGTGTGCTCCAACCCCCCATGTGAGACCCATGTGACGGGCACCACCAACACTTCTACCCAGTCTGCATCCAACATGGGTCCCGCTGGCCAGACGGACACCACGCAGAGTGGGCAAAACAACCAGCATTGCGAGACCAATGGGAATACGGGAACTACCAACACCGCATCCACATCCACCTCCAGCATGGGAAGCGACCAGACCACCAGCACAGAGACGGCAACGGAAAAGAGAGCGGTCTGCTCCAACATTCCCTGTGAAACTCACGAGACAGGAACCACCAACACAGCCACCACCGCTACCTGCAATATGGAGACGGGCGAGGGCACAGGTACAGAATGTGACTGTAAAATTAGCTATGTTCTAGGACGCAGTCTGTAGTGCTATCACCTCACAGCCAGAAGGTCCTGTCAGGTGAAAAGAAGCAGCTTGGACTCCTCATGCATAGAAGAAAGCATGAGGTTTGTCCGCTGCCTCCCCAGGTTGGCAGAGGAAGTGTAGCGCCCAGGATTACATTAGATAATTGACACTGGGTGAAAAAATGGGTTGCAAAATCATGGGATAAAAACATAAAAATATATATATATTTTATAGACGGAGAGTATGTTTTGAGATCTCTCGTTGGCTGTCATTTACACTGCCTTTGAGAATTGTCGGTCTGCCTGGTGCCATAGTAGCATGATGTGTACGATGCAAAATGCGACGATATGTCTATGTGGAGAAAACGGTAAGGGGGTTAAGCTAGAAGTTAGCATTTACCTATCACTGTTATTGATTTCCTGGTATTTTAAATGCTTGTCTATATCGTTGCACTCCACTGAAATAACGTGGCAGACTTCCCATGCTTGAAAAGGCAAGAAGTCGCTAGCAAACTCTGAGATCTCTTCTATGAACCTTAAAGTCACAGTGCTGTCTATTTGACGCATTTCATTTCTCATCTCTGTAGCTCAACAAACTGAAGAGGGAACAGCCGGTGCCAGCAGTGCAGAGACTACTGCAGCATCAACCAGCCCAACTACAAACGCTCCGGGCAAGGCCATCACCACTGTCACCCAGTCTTCAAAGTCGACTACGCCTTTACCTGTAAGAACGCCATGAGGCCTTATTATACCACAGCCAAACCCATGCTCAGTTCAGTTCAACCCAAAGAAATCAAGTCTTGGGGTTTGAAAGTATTTTATTGCATTTGACTCTAAATGCCAATCATATTGATGCTAATCCTATCTTTTGGATAAATTGTTAATTGACAGGTGAGGAAAAGTCTTTCACAGTGCAGAAATCAGATTTGTGTGATTTGTGTCATTTTCAAAAGTTGAAGTTCTGTAATCCTAGTATCTGTCGATATAGTTTGATGTTTACGCTGCTATTCCTCAGTTTTTTAATTTAAATTTTTCCCTCCCCAGTCTATTTCATCAATTACAGAGGCGACTTCTGCAGAAAGCACCACAGAAGAGCCCATGCAGGCTGAGACGTCGGCAGACGCTGTGGCATCTGCAGAAGAAGCACCCACGGCTATGGAGACACAAGCAGAGGTGCACAATCTTTATACAGCCATTTATAAAGAAAATGCTATTTGTGAACATGAGTCTTGAATCTTAACTTTCAAAGCAAAACAAAAAACTGACTTGGAACTGTAATGTCAATGTGTCTGTTCCAGGGAGAGGCGGCAGCTGCTACTGCATTGAACCTGCCCTCAGAGCTAATGTCGGAGGGCCAAGGGGCCACCATCATGGTAACGGGGCTGTCGGATGAGGAGCTGGCTGTAACGGCAGCAGCAGAAGCAGCAGCTCAGGCAGCTGCCACTGAAGAAGCCCAGGCCCTGGCTATCCAGGCAGTCCTCCAGGCAGCTCAACAAGCCGTCATGAGTACGTTTTTGTTTCCGATCGGGTGAAAAGGCTGATCCAGTGCTTGATTTAATCGATGGATAGAAAGCTATTTGAATAAAAAATTAATTATAAAATAATCTGTTTGAATGATTTGACCACAATGTCAAAATGAAATCAGAAAATGTGATTGACGTATTAAGTGAAGAATGTGAACTAATGCAAAGTTGTCTAGTATTTGGGTTCAAATAACTTGGTGAAGAGCGTTTATGATTTTGTACTTGACTACCTTAAGTCACGTTAATTTTGTGGTCTAAAACCATTTAGGAAAGTGCAATCTGACCACAAATCTCGACCTGGTCGGGCGGAGATGGAGACCCCACCAAGGATTGGCCCATTTTTCATAGATAGTCATCGTTTTGTCTTTCATAATCTTGAGAGGTTTCATGTTGTCTGCATCTCCAGATGAAGGTGATTCCAGTGGGGAGAGCCAGCAGCCAACCAGCATCCCTATCGTCCTGACCCAGCAGGAGCTAGCAGCGCTGGTCCAGCAGCAACAGCAGCTCCAGGAGGCTCAGGCTGCCGCCCAGCAGGCTAGCGTCGACGCAAGCTTGCCCACGGAGGGTCTCGCCCCCGCCGACAGCCTGAATGATCCCTCCGTGGAGAGCAATGGACACAACGAGATGGCCGCGGCTGTAACCAGCGCTGTGGCGTCGCTGCTGCCCCGTGCCCCTGCTCAGAGTAAGGCTCTGTCTGGTATTTTCCGTACCACCACTCAGAGTAAGGCTCTGTCTAGTACTTTTAAGTGTATTTTATATTCCTTTTCTCACTTCTAATTCCTTCTTACGCTTTTAAACTGCAAACGTGAAGGCCAGCATGAATAAGAGTTTTACCTGTAACTGTGTTGTGACTTCATTGTTGATCATACAGCTTTCTGAATGATTCCTTCCTCTTGTCTTATCTACACAGCCCTAGCTCCATCAAGCACATTTGCACCAATTGTATCGGTGGCTAGTCCAGCTAAACTGCAAGCAGCAGCCGCTCTTGCAGAAGTGGCCAACGGCATTGAGGGAGGGGTGAGTCCTCCAGTTAATCTGTCTTCTGCTGACTGGTTTATTTGAAGAGAAAGAAGGTAAATAACTCCTTTTTTATTTATATATAGAAACAAACCCCTCAGCCAGCCCCAGTGAAACCAGTTCTGAAGAAAGAGAACCAGTGGTTTGACGTTGGAATCGTCAAGGTGACCAATATGGTGGTCACGCACTTCTATGTGCCAGCAGATGACTCTCATGGAGATGTAAGTGCATTGCACATTGTTCCTTTCATACTTTGAAGATGGAAACATGATTTGGCAAGAGAATCACTTAACACTCTCCAATCTTTACATGATAGGATGACTCTGGTGTCATACCAGACTACGGTCAAATGAAGAAAATGGAGCTACAGCCTGGCACAGCCTACAAGTTCCGCGTTGCCGGCATCAACGCGTGCGGTCGCGGGACCTTTTCTGAGATCTCAGCTTTTAAGACTTGTCTACCAGGCTTCCCAGGTGCACCTTGCGCCATCAAAATCAGCAAGGTGAGCAACATTAAATATTAAAATGGAAGACAATGTACTGATCTTGGCGACAACATGACTGATTAAAAGTTTGATGTCTTGCATCCTAGCAGGAATAGGCAACAAATAATAATGTAAAGTACCTTGTGTTAATTGACAACAAAGTGCTTCTTGACTTTCCACAGAGCCCAGATGGTGCCCACCTGACCTGGGAGCCGCCCTCTGTGACGTCAGGAAAGATTATAGAATACTCTGTGTACCTGGCCATCCAGAGCAACCAGACTACCGAGGCTAAGGCGTCAACACCAGCCCAGCTGGCTTTTATGCGTGTGTACTGCGGGCCCAACCCCTCCTGCCTGGTGCAGTCCTCCAGTCTCTCCAATGCCCACATTGACTACACCACCAAGCCGGCCATCATTTTCCGCATTGCTGCCCGCAACGAAAAAGGCTATGGCCCAGCCACCCAAGTCCGATGGCTGCAAGGTGAGGACGCCTGTTCACATTGCACTTAACGTATAATACTGTTGAGTCAAGTACTTGTTGAAAGCTTATTTTGGCTCGTCAGAAATTTTCAGTAGCACCGAAGAGCCGACTTAGGACGGTACCCGCCCCCCGAACCTCAAATTACGTCACATTGTAGGCTCTACAGAGCCGAACCGACTTTTATTCGGCTCTAAAATAGGAGTATGAATCAGCCCTTAACCGTTGGTTGTTTGTCTTAACATTTTTATTCAGCCGCCTTTGTTTGCTACTGGGGTTATTTTTTTAGATTTAAAGTGAGATCCTATGATGTACTGTAAGTAAGTTATGGATTGATCATTGGTGACAAAGGCATCATCACTAGAACATTGTTTATGGACTCGTCTTTCTGCTTTATAGAGTCTGGCAAAGATGCTGCCTCCTTAAAACCGGCCCCCAAAAGACCAGGCACCTCCCCTGATGCGTAAGTACCTATTCATTTTTATGTATTACCGGTAGTTTTGATTTACATTGCACACATTGTAACATGTAAGTTGGCACTGATTCATAATTCAAACCAATTTGGTTTCTGTCCTGTCTCTGCAGTAAGGCTACTGGTCAAAAGAAAGCAAGGACGGACCAGTGAGGTTGGCCAGAACCCCCAACCCACATCCCTTCCCAAGTCTCTTGTCCCCTTTTCCACTTGCTGTCCTTTTACCAGGAGGACTGACCATCATCCTCTACATCCTCATCCTAATTTCATCCTTCATCCTCAACTTTGACTAAGATCCATCCAGCCATGGAGACAGCGGGGAACCAAGATGAAAAGTCAAATCTGAGAGATGTTTTTTTGTAGATAAACCCCTCCCCTTTCTGTTGGTCATAACTATTTCTAGAACAACACAATCTTAGAAGCACATTATAGCCTTTTCAGTCACACCTCCCTCCCATCTTTTTAAATATCTATTTTTCGCTAGTTACAGTAGTTGATCAGTGTAGAGAAGCATTTACAACTTTCACAAACTGGGAGCCAGCCTGAGCTTAATGTTACTTCTTTTTTTGTGTGCGTGTTTGTATTTTTGGGGGCTGTAGAGAGAGACTACATGAGGATGTACAGTGCTGAAAGCAGTGGTGGCATTAGCTTAGATGAGAGGAATAATCAGTATGGAAACAAAACAAAGCACTTGTCCTCAAAGAAAGGAGGACATCTTTATTTTTTTCCCTTTTTTATTTTATTTTTTTTGCTTGATCAAGAACCCAATTCTGTACAGACATTGTACTGGAGTTTTCCAGTCTCCTGGTTATGTCATCACTGTGCGCTTTTTACCCCCAAGATGAGGACCGCTGGGCGATGCTATGAAGTGGACAAAAGAAGAAATGACACAGGAAGAAAGAGATTTGTAGAGAACGAATGACATAGACTTTGCTAGGACTGAGACTTGCAGCACACACAAAAAATATCTTGCAAAATCTTCCCAAAAAATTAGCAAGCAATGATGCAGATCTTTGTGTAGTTTATTTTTGTATTTTTTAAGTTTTTTTTTCCCCCTCTGTGTATGTGTATGTTAAGTGTGCATTTTAAAAGTAAAAAAACCCGAAAAACACTTTTTTTAAAAACTATCGTTCATCCCTGTAGTTTGTTGTGGGAAGAGGGGTCAGCTGTGTTGCGATAGCCACCCTACTTTTAAATCTTCGTTCAGTTGGTTGTATTTTCTCGTTAAGAGTATGAAAGAGAGCCTTTTGTATTTGCTCCAGCTAGGACCATAGATGTTCTAGCACAGAAGGGAACTTTGAAGTGGATGTAGCGAGAGGAAAGCTTTTACTTTGTTTACCACCACTTGCTCAATACTTTTGTTTAGCGTTTGCCAAACGTGGAAATCTAAGGAGTACAATGAGGAAATTCTCAATTATTTAACGGCCCCCCTCAACCCCCATGCATCTAAATTTGTCCCGTTTTATTAATTCATGAATGTGGTTTTACACCCTTTTTTATTTTTCAAATGACAAATTCTATTGGTAGACTCCCACACCGAATTATGAGATGTATGTGGATTCATTTAATAAATTTGTATTTCCTTTATTTTTTTTCACGGCTCTGTATTTTACAGATGGGTGTGCAAGCTAACTGTGACGTGTGTACCTGTATGTTTTGAATGGGGGTATCTTGGGAAGAAAGCTTACATAGCCAGAGTGTACTCACTTGTAAATTAGTTCCTTCATACAGCAAGAATAAAAAAAGAACATCTTGGCCTTTTATATTACCTGTAACAAACTGTTTTTACATGTTGGTCATCTCTTGATTGCCTTTTGTGTCTTTACTTATAAAAGAAACAGAAATATATATATATAAATATATACACAGTTTCCCTGATTGTTCTAATTTGCTTCTGTCAAACTGACTCACTGTATGAGTCTGAATCACTGCTAGGGTCATTTCAAATTTGTACAGG